>NC_053493.1:242725687-243066103 GCF_905171775.1 Rana temporaria | reverse complement strand
ACTCCTGCAATGGGGCCAAAATGAATTCCGTGAATATCCCCATAGGCGACCTTTTATTTTTTTTTCCAGGTTACCAGTTTATAGTTACAAAGAAGGTCTAGTGGTAAAAGTATTGCTCTCGCTCTAAGGCACGCGTCAATACCTCACATGTGTGGTTTGAACGATGTTTATATATGTGGGCGGGACTTGCGTAAGTCCCGCCCACATATGTAAAAAATATTTTTACTTTTTGCTATAATAAATATCCCCAAAAATATATATTCTAAAAAATAAAAAAACCCTCAGTTTAGGCCGATACGTATTCTACATCTTTTTGGTTCTAAAAAATCGCAAATAGCGTTTAGTGTTTGGTTTTGGCAAAAGTTATAGCGTCTACAAAATATTTTTTTTTTGTTTTAACTAGTTATTGGGGCGATCAGCGATTTTTATCAGTACTGCGACATTATGGCGGACACATCGAACACTTTTTTGGAACCATTGGCATTTTTCTATCGATCAGTGCTGTAAAAATGCATTGCTTACTGTAAAAATGCCACTGGCAGGGAAGGGGTTAACACTAGGTGCGAGGGAGGGGTTAAATATGTTCCCTGGGTGTGTTCTAACTGTAGGGGGGGGGACTGACATGTGTAAATGACAGATCGCTGTTCATGAAGGGGAACTCCAGACCCCCCCAAAAAAAAAATAAGGTGGGTTCCCTCCAGGTGCATACCAGGCTCTTAGGCTTGGTCTGGAACATAAGGGGTTAAACCCGCGCAAAAAAAAATAGCGTGGGGTCCCCCCCAAGATCCAAACCAAGCCCTTATCCCAGGCACGCAGTCTGGTCAGACAGGAATGGGGGTGGGGACGAGCGAGCGCCCCCCTCCCTCCTGAGCCATACCAGACCACATGCCCTCAACATGGGGGAGTGTGTGCTGTGGGGGAGGGGGGCACTGCCCCCCCACAGCACTCTTGTCCCCATGTCGATAGGGACAAGAGCCTCTTCCCGACAACCCTGGCCGTTGGTTGTCGGGGTATGCGGGCGGAGGGCTTATCACAATCTGAGAGACCCCTTTAATAAAGGGGTTCCCAGATTCCGGCCCCCCACCCTATGTGAATGAGTATGGGGTACATTGTACCCCTACCCATTCACCTGGGGAAAAAAATGGAAAAAAATAATACACCACACATGAATAAATTAATTTATTAGTCAGCCGGGGGTCTTCTGCCGGGGCCCCCCACCACCACCCCATTAGGCCCCGGGCTTCGCCATCTTCTGCCGGAACCCCCTTCACCAGTGAGGCTCCTGCCTTTGGGGGAGGGTCCCGGGCTACTACGACGGTTTCTGCGGGGGGGTGCACTGGCACCCCTCCCCCGTCTTCAGCGACGTAATTCACCGGGACCCCCTTCACCAGGGAGGCTCCTGCCTTTGGGGGAGGGTCCCGGGCTTCCACGACGGTTTCTGCGGGGGGGGTGCACTGGCACCCCACCCCCGTCTTCAGCGACGTAATTCACCGGGACCCCCTTCACCAGGGAGGCTCCTGCCTTTGGGGGAGGGTCCCGGGCTTCCACGACGGTTTCTGCGGGGGGGGGGTGCACTGGCACCCCACCCCCGTCTTCAGCGACGTAATTCACCGGGACCCCCTTCACCAGGGAGGCTCCTGCCTTTGGGGGAGGGTCCCGGGCTTGTACGGTGTCTTCCGCCGGAGGGCGCCACTCTCCGGGCTTCTGCGATGCCTTCCGCTTCTGCCTGTCTCCTCCGCGGAGCACAGGGCTTGTCTCCGCTGTCTTCTCCCTTCTCTTCCATTCGATGTTGACACGACGAGGTCCGGCGCTGGAATGCCGTCTGAGCAGTGGGCATGGACTTATATAGGGCAATGCCACCATGTGACCTCAACCCATGTGACATCACATTCCCATCATGCCCAGGGAATGTGATGTCACATGGGTTGAGGTCACATGGTGGCATTACCCTATATAAGTCCATGCCCGTCGCTGACACGGCATATCAGCGCGGAACCTCGTCGTGTCAACATCCAATGGAAGAGAAGGAAAGAAGGAAGAAGACAGCGGAGACAAGCCCTGTGCTCCCGGAGGAGACAGGCAGAAGAAGGAAGAGAGAAGAAAGAAGACGGAAGAAAGCCCTGGCTCCGCGGGGGAGCCAGGCAGAAGAGGGAGCAGAGAAAAGACCGGGGAGTTGGCGCACCCCCGGCAGAAGACCAGGAAGACCGGAACCCTGGCGGAAGGCACCGGAAAGACCGGGGGATAGGCGCCATCCCCCGGCAGAAGACCCCGAAGTCCGGATGCCCCTCCCTAATGAAAAAGAGCTTAAATGGGGTGGGGGCATCCGGCGGAAGGCTCCGGAGAGGACCGAGGGATGGCGCCCTCCCCCGGCAGAAATCACCGAAGCCCAGGGTCCCGGCAGAAGATCGGGAGAGAAGAAACCCCCCCTTCTAAGAGAGCTAAAGAAGAAAGGGGGGGCTCCGGAGCAGATTAATAAAATATTTTATTCTGTGTGGTGTTTTATTTTACTTTACATTTTCCCCCAGGTGAATGGGTAGAGGTACGATGTACCCCATACTCATTCACATAGGGTGGGGGGCCGGCATCTGGGGGCCCCCTTATTAAAGGAGCTCGCAGATTCCGATTAGCCCCGCCCGCATACCCCGACAACCAATGGCAAGGGTTGTCGGGAAGAGGCTCTTGTCCCTATCGACATGGGGGCAAGAGTGCTGTGGGGTGGGGGGGCAGTGCCCCCCTCCCCCACAGCACACACTCCCCCATGTTGAGGGCATGCGGTCTGGTACGGCTCAGGAGGGGGGGCCGCTCGCTCGTCCCCACCCCCATTCCTGTCCGGGCCAGACTGCGTGCTTGGGATGAGGGCTTGGTTTGGATGTGGGGGGGACCCCCGCGCCGAATCGGCGCGGGTTTAACCCCTCACGTTCCGGACCAAGCCTAAGAGCCTAATGTAGCCCTGGAGGGGGACCCGCGCCGATTTCAAGTTTGAAATTTGGCGCGGAGTTCCCCTTCAGGGCTGAAAACAGCTCGGAGATTCCCGTGCGTCACGCAGCGCAATCACGGGTACGCCGCTTGGTATTTACCAAGATTTTCACGGCGTACTGACAAGGCGCACCGGAATCCCTGACTTTTCTCTCTGCGCATGCCCAGTATGCAAATGAACCTCCCGAGGTTCAGGCGCACTGTGCAAGCGTACGGGGATCTGTTTTCAAAAAACACTTTCCCTTTCAATTCGGCCCGCCAAACACTTCAAAACACATGTCACTTCACTTCCCCTGCATCCCCCCACCTCCCCCCCTAATAAACTCCCGCCCAAACCCCCGCAATTTACAGTTTAATGTGCCGTGCGCCAGGTCTGTACTGGTGCACAATGCACCCTCTCCTGGGCGCACGGAGCACATTAGTAACTAGGGAAATACACTGCACTAGCAGCGTATTTCTTTAGTAAATCACCAAACGGCTGCTACTCCTGCTTTTACTCCATGAGTCATGGAGTAAAGGCTTGGTAAATCAGGCCCAATGTGTCTATGAAATGATAAGGTGTAAATTGCAGTTATCCATAGTAACTAAAATGATATCGCTTTATTCAGATAAGTAAAACATTACTTTTATTACGGCACTTTATTGATCTTTTCCACACCGATGGACAATTTTCAGGTATCTGGGTGATGGGAAAGTTCATTATATTTACTTATTTTAACCATGTTTTTTAATTTCTGCAGTTGCCTCCTGGTTTCTGGCCCAGGCCAAAATTATGTCATACATCACAAAAGTCTTCATAGATATATTTCTGCATTATGGGAGGAAGGGCTTTGTCAACTAAGCACACCTTCCTGCCTGCATGCCTGAGCTAAGGACATTTGAATTCCAGGAAGTAAATGCTACATGAATCCTCTGCCTTTACTCAAGATGGCGACAGCTGGAAATGCTGGGGGGGGGGGGGGTTATAAATTGGTATCTCAACAAAAAAATCATGGAGACATGGATGGATGGGTGAGTTTGCTCTGAATATTAAAAATGAATTTCATGGCGTTTTCAGGTCGTGGTGCTCAGATACAGTTATGTTTCACTTTAATAGAGATACTGATAGTATTAAATTTATAAGAGAGAATATAATATCATTTTTGATCACAGGAACAAAACTGAGCGTTTCAAAATATCAACCAACCCAAATCTTCCAGTTTGAGAGTTTGAGAGAAGGGTTGAAAAAATGATGTTACATTTTCATGATAAAAAAGAAACACTTCCATTTTTATCTAGTTAAAGAGGAGGTCCAGCCTGGGTGAAAAAAAAATAAAAGTCAGCAGCTACAAATATTGTAGCTGCTGACTTTTAACATTATGCCACATACACACGATCGTACATTCCGACAAGAAAAGTCCGATGTGAGCTTTTGGTTGGAAATTCCGAAAGTGTGTATGCTCCTTCAGACTTTTGCTGTCGGAATTTCGGCCAACAAAAGATTGAGAGCAGGTTCTCTATTTTTCCGACAGAAAAATCCGCTCGTCTGTATGCAATTCCGAAGTGCAAAAAAACATGCATGCTCAGAATCAAGCAGAAGAGCCGAACTGCCTATTGAACTTCATTGATCTCGGCTCGTCGTACGTCTTGTACGTCACCGAGTTCTTGACGGTCAGAATTTTCGTCAAGATTTGTGTGACCGTGTGTATGCAATACAAGTTTGAGCCAGCATTCCGGCACAAAAAATCCAAGGTTTTCTTGTAGAAATTTTTGATCATGTGTACGTGGCATTAGGGCACTTACCTGTCCAGGGAGCCCACAATGTTGGCACTCCAGCCGTTTTTCAGATCAAGTCCCGGGTGCTGCCACCGTCATTCCTGGTAAGGAACCTGGCAGTGAAGCCTTTCAGCTTCACAGCTGGTTCCCTACTGTGGATGTGTGATGCGCACTACGCTTTGCAATTGGCCCGGCAGCGGAGGAAGGAGGAGGGGGCCAAACTTCTGCGAGATCGGGCCGCGGCACCTTCTCCAGAAATGGCGAAGGGGAGCTGTCAAAAACAGGTCCCCGTTCCCCCCTCCCTCCCTGAAAGGTGCCAAATGTGGCACCAGAGGGGGGGGGGGAGTTTATAAGCGGAAGTTCCACTTCTGGGTGGAACTCCAGTTTAAGTTAAATATATTTCAATTTATTTGGCCTCCAATTTATTTGGCTTCCAATTTATTTGGATACAATTCAAAAAGACGGCTATTACTAATTTTTTACTTATTTACTGAATTCTTTTGAACAGCAGTTGGTATGATTCCTAGAATATAGATGTTTTTGTTAATAGGATAACAGCTCTACTGTATTTTATTATATTCCCTTTTGTTTTTGCTATTACTGAGTCATATTTCTCACTTTTCTCTGTAATGATGCATATATACATATCACCTGCATTTAACAGACTTTCAAATTCTACTATTTATATAACGATTGTTATTAATCCAAGATAAAATATCCCTCTCTATTAATAAAAAGATAATAAAAAAAACAAAATAAAAGCAGTCGTTTTGGAAAACGTACATTGAGAATAGTGCTATACACTGCTTATGGCAATACTGTAGAAACAGCATTTAAACAGATCAGTGGTGCTCTCTACTGGTTATAAACCATTCTACACATTGTATATGCATGGTGATACTATATTATTTTTATTTTTTTATTTCCCGCATATATGTTAAAATCTTTATTTTTTGCTAGAAAATTACTTAAAGTGGTTGTAAAGTCAGAAGGTTTTTCTTTTATCTTAAAGTATAACTAAAGAAAAACATTTTTTTTAGTCTTGGGTAGAGTGAAGATAGATTAGAACACCTGTCTTCAGTGTTATGCCCCATACAGACGGTCATTTTTTGTGATGAAAAAAAAATGACGTTTGAAGTGATGAAAAAAAACGACATTTTTGAAACTTCATTTTCAAAAACGATGTAGCATACACACCATCATTTTGAAAAATGATGAACAAAGTGACGGCACTCTAAAGGGGAAGTTCTATTCGCCTTGAGGCTGCTTTTAGCTGGTTACTTGTTAGTAAAAGATGATTCGTGCTTTTTTGTCTGTTACAGCGTGATGAATGTGCTTACTCCATTATGAATGGTAGTTTTACCTCCCGTCTCAAAACTTGCTTCTGGGCATGTGCGGGTTTAAAAACGTCGTTTTGCCCACACACTATCATTTTCATTGACACAAAAAATGACATTTTGAAAAACGACACAAAAAATTCGAGCATGTTCGAATTTTTTTTTTGTCATTTTTCAGAAGACATAAAATGACATTTTGCCCACACACGATCATTTTAATTGACATTTTTAAAAATGTCATTTTATTTCATCACAAAAAATGACCGTCTGTACGCGGCATTACTTGTTTCGCCTTGTAGCTCTGTTAGATCTGTTTGAATCTGATCCGTCCAGCTATCCTGGTAATAATAGGCCCAGATTCACAGAGAGCGGGCGCACATTACGCCGCCGTAGCGCAAATAATATAGGCTACGCCGGCGCAGTGCAGAAAGGCAAGCATGGAATTCACAAAGCCAGTGCTCCCAAAACTGCGCTGGATTTCGAAGGCGTAAGTCGGCGCAGGTGGAAGTGGGCGTGAGCCATGTAAATGAGGCGTGACCCCATGCAAATGATGGGCCGAGCGCTAGACAGATACGTATCACCAACTGCGCATGCGCCGAGACGAGGACACATCCCTCTACGCATGCTCATAACCACGTCGGAACAACTATCTAAACTACGCCGGATCACTGCCTACGGCGTGAACGTAACCTACGCCCAGCCATACAAACGTCCAACGTAAACAACGTAAAATACGCCGGCTTGAGTTCACTGGTGCAGACCTTTGCATGTCTGCTGCTGGGTTACACCTCCTTTATGGGGCTTAACTTTACGCCGGACGTACAACTTACGCGCACATCGCGTAGCCTGCGTCGGGCGAACGTATGTTCGTGAATCGCCGTATCTCCCTCATTTGCATATTTGAATAGAAAATCAATGGGAGCGCAACATGCGTCCAGCCTAAATGTGCGCCCACGCTACGCCGGCGTGGTTACGCCGGCGTAGGCAAGTTACGTCGACGGGATGAAGCATATTTTTAGGCGCATCTTAGTTTGTGGGTCCGGCACACAGATACGACGGCGCACATTTGCACTTATGGCGGCGTATCTTGTTCCATAGTTATTTTTGCTGTGTCACTCACCTTCAGTTTTTGCACACTGTATACAATCACCAGACTACATGGTTTTCATTTCATAATGTCATCCGAAAATGTAATATCCTGGGCTACTGAATCCTGTATTGCATTATCTCTCAATAAAATCTTAAAAAAAAAAAAAAAAGAACACCTGTCAGTTTATATTGCTGCCTGTGCCCCCGTTAAGGAGATTCAGCCTCTCTATTGGTCCTGTTTACCATTATCATTGGAAGTGAAATAAAAGAAAATCCACAAGTTTTGGGTTGTCCATAGAAAAGTAATAGAGGGGAAATCTTCCAATGGGGACACTAGTTCTGGCGACCTGGGGGGTCCCCAAGTAATTCCCTTGATTTGCAGGGATTTTCTTTCACTTCCTGTTTGGCTCAGGGCCGGTGCAAGGATTTTTGCCAACTCAGGCGAAGGTGCATTTTGCTGCCCCCCCCCCCCCCCCAGCACGCACGCACAGCACAGCATAGCGCCACAAGCCCGCTGCAAAGTATTGCATCAAAAATTGTAATTACACGCCCCTGTTAAACAGCATACCTCCCAACTTTCTGAGATGGGAATGAGGGACACCAAAAGCAGGGATCTTTAAAATATGTCCCTCCAGCTGTTGTAGAACTACACATTCCATGAGGCATTGTAACACACTGACATTCACAGACATGACTAGGCATGATGGGAATTGTAGTTCCTGAACAACTGGAGGGCCGTAGTTTGAAGACCCATGACCAAAAGTATGCAGGCATAGGACACACCCCTTGCCACACCCCCTTAAAGGAGAATTGTACAAAAAATAAGATTGATTAAATTCACAAGTGCTGTTTTTACCACTACTATCCCTATTATATTGGCTTTTGGAATTTATAAATGCAACAATTTAGAAATCAGATGAAAGGTTTAGCACTGAGAAACACTTTTTGATAGATAAAAAGTGCATTTTATATACAGCTGTATAGATCAGACCAAAATGAGGGACAAATGAGGAGGAATAAAGGCCAGAGGGACTTTTCTCCAAATCAGGGACAGTCCCTCGAAATCAGGGACAGTTGGGAGGTGTGAAACAGGGGCAGACAAATTGGGCCTTAGGCACTGGTGCTAGTGCCACAACACTGCAACCCCTCACAGATACTGTAGTTGGAGAGCAGCAATGAGTCCGCTGCAAAGTATTGCATCAAAAATTGGAATTACACTCCCCTGTTAAACAGGGGCAGAAAAATTGGTCCTATGGCGCTGGTGCTGGTGCCACAACACTGCAACCCCTCACAGATACTCTAGTTGTAGCACAGGAATGAGCCCGCTGCAAAGTATTGCATCACAAATTTTAATTATACGCCCCTGTTAAACAGGGGCAGACAAATTGGGCCTTAGGCACTGGTGCCCAGAACCAAAAATGTTCTTACAAGCTATCAGCATGGTCATTGAGGAGGAAAAGGATAGTCACTCAGCATAACAGGATAGCCACTCAGCATCAGCATAGGCAGTCTTGAAGGGATCTGACATTTAAAAAAAAAATATTCAGTTACATCAGCATCAGGTGCTTGGTAGCTGGTGGTGATCCAAGCCTGATTCATTTTTATGAAGGTCAGTCGATCAACCGAGTCGGTGGAGAGGCACACCCTGTGATCGGTTACAAAGCCTCCAGCAGCACTGAATGTGCGTTCTGAAAGAATGCTGGATGCAGGACAAGCCAGTAGCTAAATTGTGTACTGTGCAAGCTCTGGCCAGTGATCCATCCTCAAGACCCAGTAAGCCAGAGGATTTTTCGGTGGGAAAGGTGTCCAAGTCTGATCTTGCCCCTAGGTATTCCCGCACCATGTAAAACAGACGCTGGCGATGGTTGCTGGAACCGGTCATACCTTGGGACTGCGGACTAAAAAATTGTCTGAACGCATCGCTCAGACGGCCACCTTCTCCACCGCTCCTTCTGTGACTGACCAAAGCCTCAGCAACACGTTGTCCAGGACCAGGATTTTGTAACCTCCCAGTATCTGGGAACCCGTTGCACGGACCTTTCTGCAAGGCCTCCCGAAGATGTTTCTTCTTCTGCTCCCTCTGTGCCGGCAAGATAAGGTCCGCAACCTTACTCTTGTAACGTGGATCAAGGAGGGTTGCCAGCCAGTAATGATCCCTCTCCTTGATAGCACGAATACGAGGATCCTTCCACAGGCTTTGCGGGATCGGGGAGGCCATACAACGTAGGTATGCTGAGGCATTCGGTGCGGAGTCCTCTGGGTCACTGATGACGACATGATCGGCAGCCACCTCGTTCCAGCCACGTACAAGTCCATGGGTTCCTTGGGACTGTAATTGATCCCTTGAAGACTGCTGCTGATGCTGAGTACTAGGCTCCACCTCCATGCTGACACAATCCTCCTCCTCCTCATCCTCTTCCTGTGTGATAGGCGGCAAGCAGGAACACTGTCTGGATAAAGTGGGCCTTGAGAGGTAAGGAAGTCCTCCTCTTCTTCCCTCTGTTCTGCCTCAAGAGCCCTGTCCATTATTCCACGCAGCGTGTGCTCCAACAGGTGAATACGAGGGACAGTCTCACTGATGCATGCACTGTCACTGCTCACCATCCTTGTGGCCTCCTCAAATGGTGACAGGACAATGCATGCATCCCTGTAATGGCCCACTGGCGTGGGGAAAAACCAAGCTCCCCTGACCCTGTCCTGCTGCCATATTGGCACAGATACTCATTGATGGCCCTCTGCTGCGTGTGCAGCCGCTGCAGCATGGCCAACGTAGAGTTCCATCTGGTGGGCATGTCACAAATTAGGCGGTTCTTGGGCAGGTTGTATTCCTTTTGGAGGTCTGCCAGCCAAGCACTGGCATTATATGACCGTCGGAAACGCACACAGACTTTCCTGGCCTGCTTCAGGACATCCTGTAACCCCGGGTACCTGCCCAAGAACCGCTGCACCACCAAGTTAAGGACATGAGCAAAACAGGGCACATGGGTCAGTTGTCCCTGTCGCAGGGCGGAAAGGAGGTTGGTGCCATTGTTGCAAACCACCATTCCTGGCTTAAGCTGGCATGGCGTCAACCACCTCTGAGCCTGCCCCTGCAGAGCTGACAGAACCTCTGGCCCAGTGTGGCTCCTGTCTCCCAAGCACACCAGCTCAAGCACCGCATGGCATCTCGTTGCCTGCATTCCTGCGTAGCCCCTTGAATCCCTACGGAGCACGGCTGGTTCCGAGGACAGATCTGCACAGGAAGAGGCCACAGAGGAAGAAGAAGAGGAGGGGGGAGGAGAGAGGTGTGTCACAACTAGTAGTAGTGGTTTGGAGGCGTGGTGGCAGAACAACCTCCAACACTACTGTACCTTGTCCTGTGTCCTTCCCAGCTGCCATCACCCAATGCGCCGTGAAAGATAGGTAACGTCCCTGTCCATGCCTGCTGGACCATGAGTCAGCGGTAATATGCACCTTACCACTGACCGCCCTGTCCAGCGAGGCATGGACATTGCCTTCCACATGCCAGTAGAGAGCCGGAATCGCCTTCCGTGAGAAAAAGTGGCGTTTGGGAACTTGCCACCAAGATACCGCAAATTCCAGAAACTCACGGAAGGGGGCAGAATCTACCAACTGAAAAGGCAGCAGTTGAAGTGCTAGCAATTAGTGTTGAGCAGAATACGCCATATTCGATTTCGCGATATATCACGAATATATAGCCGAATATTCGAGAAATATTCGCTAAATTCGAATATTCGTGATATTTTATCGAAATGAAATGTTTGCGAAATTTCGCTATTGCGAATGTGAAAATAATTGCGAAATTTCGACAACTGCTGTAGGAGCACTCTGATTGGCTCAGAATATTCGTGATATTTTATCGAAATTTCGCAAAATGCGAATGCGATATTTACTGCGGAATTTCGACAACTGCTGTAGGAGCACTCTGATTGGCTCAGAATATTCGTGATATTTTATCGAAATTTCGCAAAATGCGAATGCGATATTTACTGCGGAATTTCGACAACTGCTGTAGGAGCACTCTGATTGGCTCAGAATATTCGTGATATTTTATCTAAATTTCGCAAAATGCGAATGCGATATTTACTGCGGAATTTCGACAATTGCTGTAGGAGCACTCTGATTGGCTCAGAATATTCGTGATATTTTATCGAAATTTCGCAAAATGCGAATGCGATATTTATTGCGGAATTTCGACTACTGCTGTAGGAGCACTCTGATTGGCTCTGATGCGGAAGATAGGGCGAAGAAAATAATCGCGCAATATTCCGATTGCCGAATAATCGCATTGCGATTTTTCGGCAAGATAAAATGATCGCTTCAGCTACTCGGCCCAAGGTCTCTAATCATACCAGCAATGCTTTTAGACGTCGATGGAGATCTCTAGGATGTGATCTGTTCTAAAAATAAAATTGAAAAAATTCGAATATTTGGAATAGCGAAGTGTGTAAATTGGTTTTAGGCTGTCCGTGCTATGGCCTGGAGGTGAGCCTTTTATACCACTAGAGGTGTGCGCACCGAAGTCTGCTCTTCAACCACGGGATACCCCCTTGGGCCTCTATTATTGTTCACAGTGCACTTTAAGATTTCATTTGTGTTATTTGACGTTTTTACCTCATTATGGTCCCACGTCTTCCCTCTTCTGGGACTTCTGGGACTCCATTTGGATTGTGTTTTATTTAAACTTTTTGGCACCCCCTTGGGCCTCTATTATTGTTCACAGTGCACTTTAAGACTTTATTTGTGTTATTTGACGTTTTTACTTCATTGTGGTCCCACATCTTCCCTCTTCTGGGACTTCTGGGACTCCATTTGGATTGTGTTATATTTGAACTATTTGGCACTATTCACATTAACTAAGCTGTTTGGTTTTACATGCTTCTCATGTTTGTGATGTTCATCATTTAATTATAGTGTATGATTAATATTTAATTTATGCTCACCATTACTGACTCACAGACCTCCCACCCTCACTGGCTCTAGCGATTACTCAGTGGTGGGTTTTTGCTACTCACTTCCTTGTGCATCTGCTCTTTACCCTTCCTCACACAGCGCAGTCACCATCATCTATTTCATTCACACATTTCTGGCCAGGACCGGTTCCAGGTAACTGCAGCAGTGCCCCCCCCCCCATAGTATTTAGCACCGATAGCGCGAGAGCCCTTCCAATTTATTGATAAAAATGCATTGATTACTATAAAAATGCCACTGGCAGGGAAGGGGTTAACACTAGGGGGCGAGGAAGGGGTTAAGTATGTTCCTAGGGTGTGTTCTAACTGAAGGGGGGGTGGACTGACTTGGGGAAATTATATACATTGTATGAACAGACGGTCAGGCATTTCTCCCCCTGACATGACCGGGAGCTGTGTGTTTACACACACAGCTCCCGGTTCTCGCTCTGTAACGAGTGATCGCAGGTGCCCGGTGGTGATCGCGCCTGCAGGGCACGCACGTCGGCGTCAGGGGCGAGCGGGGGGCGCGCGAGCCTATTGGCTGCTTGGCTACGTGATCTCGCCCAGCAGAGCCGACCTGCGGCTGGTCGGCAAGCAGTTAAGCTGGCCCCTGGAGGGCATCCTGCCTCGTTGGAGATGTGCCTGTGCCTCCTCCTCCTCCTCTCTCAGGCACCCATGTAGAGTCAGTGACCTCATCATCCCCTTCCTCCTTATCACTGTAGAAAACCTGTCAGTATGCTGCAGCTGGGGGAACATGACTGCCAGATTGCTGTCCTTCTTGGGCACCCCCTCTCTCTGGGCTCACGTTACTGCCTTCCTTTAGCTGTGTACCATCATCAGAGCCTTCAAAACGCTGCGCATTCTCATGCAGCATGTACCCAACACTGTGGTCAAACAGTTCAGGGGACTCCTCAGGAGGACATGGTGGGGCTAGGGAAGGAGTGACTGATGCCATTGAGCAGAGGGAAGAGGCCGCCTTGGCAGCTGCTTTGCCAGACAAAGTAGCCTGAGCCTGGGTGAGAGAGGATGAGGAGGATGAGGACGGCTTGGTCATCCACTCTACCAAGTGTTCGTCATGTTGCCCAATCCAGTGTGTTTAAAGCGGAGGTTCACCCATAGCGAACACATTTTCCCCTTAGCTTCATGCTCGTTTTGTCTAGGGGAATCGGCTATTTGTTTTAAAATATGATCCGTACTTACCCGTTTACGAGATGCATCTTCTCCGCCGCTTCCGGGTATGGGCTGCGGGACTGGGCGTTCCTTCTTGATTGACAGTCTTCCGAGAGGCTTCCGACGGTCGCATCCATCGTGTCACGATTTTCCGAAAGAAGCCGAACGTCGGTGTGCAGGCGCAGTATAGAGCCGCACCGACGTTTGGCTGCTTTCGGCTACGAGTGACGCAATGGATGCGACCGTCGGAAGCCTCTCGGAAGACTGTCAATCAAGAAGGAACGCCCGCTCCCGAAGACCCATACCCGGAAGCGACGGAGAAGATGCATCTCAAAAACGGGTAAGTACGGATCATATTTTAAAACAAATATTGCGGTCTTTGGATGGGAGTCGCCTATCTCCCACGTCACGTTCTCTGCGCCCACAGACGTGATTGACGCAAGGTGCGTCACACGTCATGCTTTTCCATCACAATAAGGGGCTAAAAGGACTCCTCCAGTGCCTGTCAGCTATATGAGCCCTGCTGGGGAAGCCAAGCCAGATTATTAGCCGCTCTAAAGGTAATAGCTGCTCGTGTACAGACTATATTTAATATAGCTATTTATCTGATTATTGCGCTCTTTTGATTCTCATATTATACACCTTTATTGCTTGTAGATACTAATCTATGAGAGGTGTTTGTGGAAAAAAGCACTTTTATATAGAAGACTGGACGCCTTAAGGTATATAATAACTTGATTAGCACTGATAAGTGAACCTGAGCCATATACATATACCCCCTCTTTTTCTCCTTTATCTCTCACAATTTAGCTTACAAGCTGGCATTTAATTACATCATTTGCGGCTCTCTGAATTACACACCGGCTGGTGTGTGCATTTCATCTCTGTACTTGGGCTTCCCCAGCCATACAGGTCCTTAGCATCACTCATTTATACGTGTCAGTGGCCCTCAGTAACGCCTCATAAAGGGGTTTCTTTCCCTTTCCTTTTTGCATTATGATTATTATTATTATTTTTCTTTATGTTCTATAGAGGTCATTGACCAACTTAGACATAAATAGAACACTATGAGATAATCATTTTGTGTGTATATATATATATATATATATATATATATATATATATAAAAACTTTTTGTTGAATTCTGGGAATGTACTGGTGTGCCCTCACATTATGAGAAAAAAACTCAGACTGTATGTTTCGCCTAATAGGATCATTCTTAGACACGGCCACATATGGGTCATATGTGATGCACTGTTGGTCTCCCACGATACAACAGTGAATCCTGTTATACGGGGAATAGTTTAGCCTTGCTCAATAGGAGGATTCCTGAACTCTTTGGAGGTTCTACTTTGGTTCCTTTCTGTGTAACAATACAACTATATCAATACAATTGTGTTTACATTTTTCTATACTCTTTTTTTTGCAATCAACACTTGTAGCAACATGTGATGATTCATTTTTCATGTCTTGTTTTGAGATGTAATTTCTTTCCTATTTATTGTTGTATATATTTATGAAATTCTTTTTTGATACTTATTGTAGATTGTTTCGTGCGTCCCTGAAGAAGCCCTCATTAGGGCGAAACATGTAGGACTACTAGCATGGGATAAACAAGAAAGTCTGTGCACTTGTCTGTAAACTCCTCTTTCTTGCGTTTTTTAAATTTGTACATGTAAAACATATTTATGAATTAAACATTTGTTCTTAATAACATATCTGTGACTCTCCATTAATTTTTGTGGCTTTGGTCAAAGATACCAGTATCTATTATAACAATATTTGAACTTTCCAACATGCATCTATAAAATCCCACGCCACACCCCGGCATCGGGGATGTGTATAAATCTCTGGAAAAAAACAGACTGACCAACCTTGGAGCAATGGCATGCCAGATTTTCCGACATTCAAATAATGGAACAAGTTACAGCATTTCTTCAGGGATGTATAGGGATTCCCTCTAAAGGCCCCCCCCCCCCCCATCCGTCTTGTTATTTTATTTTCAGTCAGATGTTCCGTTGTGATTCAGCTGTTCTAAGGGACCACTGTATGGTGGAATGTAACCCAGAGCAAGAACATTAACCAATTAGCCTTAAAGAATTTGGACAGTGTAAAAACAGGATACTAACATTATTTTATTATAAGACTCACAAACTTTCCTAAAGTGGACCTTCAGTCATTTTTTCAACTCTCCATCTATTAAATCTTCTGCCCTTGTTGTTTTAACTTTGGATAGTCAAACATTTTTTTTCTTCCAGTCAATACCTTATACAGCCAACTTCCTGTGTCTTGTCTGGTCATTAGCCTAGGCTTATGACATCATGCACAGCTCTCTCTCCCTCTTGTGAGAGTTGGCCAGGAAAGGATGGAGGGTGAGTCATAAGAGGGCCAATGAGAGCTTCAGGGCTGCAGAGCTGGAGGTGTGTGTCTGTGTAAATCCAGGAAGTGAACAGGCAGCAGCTTCAGCTACCCACAGTTAAAATGGTTGCTTTACCATCGTTTTAGCAGTGCTTTTTCGGCCGCTAGTGGAGCGATTTTAACCCCCGCTAGCTGCCGAAGAAAGATTTAAAACTGCCGTGTTGCGGCACTTTCGAAAGTGCTTTTTCAGGTGCTTCGGGAGCGGTGCCCATCCATTTCAATGGGCAGGGGAATGCTGTTTACAGTGCTCCCAAACCATTCCAAAGATGCTGCTTGCAGGACTTTTTTTTCCCATCCCTCAAGCACACCGCCCCAGAGCTCTCTGGCTTTCACACTGAGGAGGCATGAGAGGTGCTTTATAGGCACTTTAAATGTGCTATTTTTAGCGGTAAAATGCCTGAAAAGCGCCCCAGGGGTCTTACTGCTTCCTCCGCTACATCACTATGTCACTGTCGCTGTGTGCTGCATTAACATAAAGGTTGGTGGGAAGAACCAGGATCAACGCTTAATAGAGCAGTGTTTGGTGGCATTATAGACACATCTTATATGGTGACTCCAATTTTGGTGACAGGGTCACTTTTTCATGCTTCTATGCATAAAGGAAACTTCAGGAATTTGTACAGTAGCACATTAATTTAACATTTTTGTTTCTATTTTAATTCTTTTTTTTTTTTTCATTTTTATGTTCTCTAAATATACGCTACCTGTTAATACATTTATCAGTTAAAGCATGATATTGCTGATAACAATCATTAATGGTGCAGTAAAATGCATGAAGTCAAGTTAGATTGCATTCATCTGAGTGGAACCTTTCTTATCACATTTTAGTGCAATGCAGTGATTCCACTTTCACACTGAGGCGCTTTTCAGGTGCTTTCACTCTAAAAACAGCGCCTAAAAAGCTCACGAAAACCTATTTCCATTAAAATTAATGAATGCTTTTACACTGGCAGTGTGCTGGCAGGGCTGTGAAAAACTCCCTTCTCCATTGAAATTAATGGAAAGCTCTTCAAAAGCGCCTGAAAAATTCTTCAGAAGTGCTCAGTGTTTTTACTGGCAGTTTAGAAGCGCCTCAGTATGAAATTGACCTAAGTTAAAATGTTTCTAGCAGGGTTTAACCCCTTCACGTCGACGTAACGCAAATATTCAGCTTGAAGGAGTTGTACCGAGGTGATGCCTGCAGCATTGCAGCTGCAGGCATCAAAAACAGAAACACATATAAAATATCTTCAAATGCCTGTGTGCAGCAAAACAAAATCCAAATTTCAATCTTCAACAAAAAAAAGTAATAAAAAAAAAAAAATCAAATATCTGATGTGCTCCTTCAGCAATAGTCCTAAAATGACTTACCAGAGGCTATGGCTGGTCAGATTATAAACCAACAATAACGCAGTGGGCCAGATTCTCGTAGAATCCGTGGCGGCGTAGCGTAAGCCATTTACACTACGCCGCCGAAACTTACTGGAGCAAGTGCCGTATTCTCAAAGCACTTGCTCCGTAATTTGCGGCGGCGTAGCGTAAGTGGCCCGGCGTAAGGCCGCGTAATTCAAAGGGGGCGGCTTGTATTTAAATTAAGCGCTCGCTCCCCCACGCCGATCGAACTGCGCATGCGCCGGCCGTAAAAATAGCCCAGTGCGCATGCTCCAACTCACGTCGGAAAACGTCAATGAAGCCGACGTGAGCGTCATTTACGCAAATCCCTATTCGCGAACGACTTAGGAAAATGACGAAAAAAGACGACGCTGTCCCGAGGCCATACTTAAAGGGGTGGTTCACCCTAAAAACTACTTTTTTTTATTACACTGGCCCCCCACATTACAATACGATTAAGGCTATTATTTTTTTTTTTATGCTGTACATACCTTTGTAAAGCATATTCACCCGTTGCTTCGGGGTTTCGAGTCCCGCGGGAGTGGGCGTTCCTAACATGTCTGTGATTGATATTTTGACCAAAAACGAGCTCCCCCCCCCGTCGCGTAAGCCGCGTCACGATTGGCGAAAGGAGCCGAACGGCGATGCGAATGCGCAGTATAGCGCCGACTCGCCGTTCGGCTCCTTTCGCCAACGGGTGAATATGCTGTACAAAGGTATGTACAGCATCAAAAAAAAAATAATAGCCTTAATCGTATTGTAATGTGGGGGGCCAGTGTAATAAAAAAAAGTAGTTTTTAGGGTGAACCACCCCTTTAACATGGCATACCACGGACCTTCGTAAACGTACCCCTCATATAGCAGGGGTAAGTTTACGCGTACGGAAACGACATAAACGACGACGAGGCGGCGCAAAAACGTTTCGGAATCGGCGTATCAGGCTCATTTGCATAGTCAAATGAGAAAACTATGTAAACGCCACCTAGCGGCCGGCGTAACATTACATTTAATATCCGACGGTGTAAGATTATTACGCCAGTCGGATCTTAGCGTAAATCCGGCGTATCATGTTTTCTGGATAGAAAACAATGATACGCCGGCGGGAAATTCGAATTACGCCGGTGTATCTGTAGTTACACGGCGTAATTCTTTTCAGAATCTGGCCCAGTGTTTATAAATGGTAGATCCACTCTCCACTCTGCTGATTTTCACTGTATCCACCCATCGGTTTCTCTCCCATATTGAACAGCAGATAGTTACAGCGTGTCGTGATCCTACGGGGTAAAATTACCGCACCAGCCAAGCAGACACTGGCTGGAATAGCGCCCAGAGGCGATTCAGTTCGCATGTGTAGCGCTATACAAGTCATTCATTCATTCTAGAAAAAAAAGAGAAATCTCCATAGCAATAATTATTATATTTTTTTTTTAAAAGGTTTTATTGTTTAAAACAGTTAAAATACACTCACATTTCTTGAGTGTCAGCATCCTTACTACTAGTATTGTTATGTAAAGTCCTCACAGAGCTGCAGGATTGAATTGGGGTCTTACAGACCCCAGATTCCTCCATAAAGAGTACCTGACACTGCCTATTATGCCTCGTACACACGGTCGGACTTTTGACCACGCAAAAGTCCGCAGTGAATCCGTCGGAAGTCCGACGGAAAAAGTCCGATGGAGGCTACACACAGCCGGACTTTCCGAGAAAAAAAGCCTGTCTGACTTTTTTCTCAGAAAGTCAGACCGTGTGTACGAGGCATTACTGTCACAAGGGATGTTTACATTCCTTGTGACAGCAAGAAAAGTGATAAAAAAAAATTATTAACGGGACAGCGTAAAAAAAAAGTAAAATGCCCTATCCCTCCATGCTCGCGCGCAGAAGCGAATGCATATGTAAGTTGCACCCGCAAATGTAAACAGTGTTCAAACCACACATGTGAGGTATTGCTGGGATCGTTAGAGTGAGAGCAATAATTCTAGCACACAACCTCCTCTGTAGCTCTAAACTTTTTTAGCATGACATGTTAGGTATGTTAGGTATTTACTCGGTGTAACATCATCTTTCACATTAAACACAAATATTGGGCTAACTTTACTGTTTTTTTTTTTGTTTGTTTTTTATTCATAAAAGTGTATTTCTTCCTAGAAATTGCATTTGAATGACCTCTGCGCAAATCCAGTGTGACATAAAATATTGCAACGATCCCAATTTTATTCTCTAGGGTCTCTGCTAAATATATATATATATATATATATATATATATATATATATATATATATATATATATATATATATATATAATTTTTGGGGGTTCTGAGTAATTTTCTATAAAAAAAATACAGATTTTGACTTGTAGGAAAGACAGTCAGTAAAAAGACCCCTTTCACACTGAGGTGCTTTTTAGGCATTTTAGCGCTAAAAATAGCGTCTGTGAAGCGCCTCTCCTGTCACTCTAGTGTGAATGCCCAAGTGCTTTTACACTGGGGCGGTGCGCTTGCGGAATGGGAAAAAAAGTCCTGCAAGCAGCATCTTTGGGGCGCTTGTGGGATGGGAAAAAAAGTCCTGCAAGCAGCATCTTTGGGGCGGTGCAGGAGCGCTCTATATACCGCTCCCAAAATGCACTGCCCATTGAAATGAATAGGCAGCACTGCCAAAGCACCTGCAAAGCTCTTCGGCCGCGCTGGAACATGGGTGGTTTTAAACCTCTCTTCGGCTGCTAGCGGAGGTTACAAGTGCCTCGTTAGCAGCCGAAAAGCACTGCTAAAACGTCAGTAAAGCGCCGCTAAAACTAGCATCGCGTTATCGCCGTTTTAAACCTTTCTTCGGCGGCTAGCTGAAGTTAGGCCGGTTTCACACTGAGGCGCGGACCCGCGGTGACGGTATAGCCGCGCTACTTGTAGCGCGGCTGTACCGTCGTATTTACCGCGATATTCGGGTGCTAGCGGTGAGGTTTTAACCCCCGCTAGCGGCCGAAAAAGGGTTAATACCGCCCGCGTTGCGGCGGTATTACCGCGGTATCACTGCGCTTTCCCATTGATTTCAATGGGAAGGCGCGGTATAGGAGCGGTGAACACACCGCTCCTATGCCGCGGTAAAGATGCGGCTAGCAGGACTTTTGGAGCGCTCCTTCTAGCCTTCGGGCTTTCACATTGAAGAGTACAGGGCATGATTTTTCATGCGGTATAGCAGCGCTATTTTTAGCGCTGTACCGCATGAAAAACGTCCCAATGTGAAAGGGGCCTTACAAGCACTTTCTATCGGCTGAAAAGCGCTGCTAAAACTACGGTAAAGCGCTGCTAAAACTAGCATCGCTTTACCGTAGCTTTAAACCTTTCTTCGGCCGCTAGTGGAGGTTACAAGCGCCTCGCTAGCGGCTAAAAAAGCGCCACTAAAACGACGGTAAAGCGCCGCTAAAACTAGCAGTGCTTTACCACCGCTAATACACCCCCACCCCAGTGCGAAAGTAGCCTAAAAGGCTTAGGCATGAAGGGGCTAAGCATGTTTTGATTTAAAATGTGTTAGGCAGGCGGTGTCAATTTTTTTCCTGCAGCCACAGGTTCAGTTTTATATGTTTCTATATTAAAAAATAAATAAAAAATAGACAGGTGTTCTCATCTATCTCCGCGTTTTATGTGTGTTAAAAAAATTGCCTTTAGTTGTAATGTCAGTGGTAATAATATTATGGCTGATCTGTGTCCAATGCTGGCTCTAGGAATAGTGCAGTTAGCTCTCTCCCCAGCAGATGGCAGTGTCGTTCAGTGTCGCCCCAGGCACAGACGGCCGTACAGGGAGGCAGGCAGGAAATGCTGAGGAGATCCTCCTCTTCCTCGTCTCGTAGTTCGGGTCTGGTCAGTAAGTCACGTTTGTTACCATTAGGGGTTCAGGAAGAATGCTGCCTGCGTTACAGACGTGTCCCCGGCACCTGCTGGTGTGTGAGAAGTCCAGTTTCCTGGCGGAGAAGTCCCGGCATGCCTCCCACGTGGAGACACACTACTATAACTATGCTGTGAGTAGCCATGTGCATGTTGTATATACATACTGTACATATATATCTATCTTTATATACCCTGCTCCCCCTTATATATAAGGCCATGTGCATGCTGTATATACATACTGTGTGTGTGTGTGTGTATATATATATATATATATATATATATATATATATATATATATATATATATATATATATATATATATATAGCAGGGTACAGGGACATGGTGCCTGATACATGCTATTCACTTGTATTCTCTATTAGACTTTAGCATTCTACAACATTGAGTTCAATGAGCCAATCTGGGATGTAGCAGAAAGTCCATTCCTGGTAGATTTCCCAGCAATCTAGAGCCCTATAGAAATGCAAAATAAGAGACCATTTGTTATTTTATTGTTGTGAGCTAAAATCAATGTAAAATGCAACATAAATAATAAAGTACATATTTAATACCACTACCACTTCCCTTGCAACCAATCTTTGCTCTCCTCTTCCAGAGCTAGAATCTTCAGCATCCAATGCTCCCGGGTGCGTCCAATGTCTGGTCCTGCACAGTGGTTCCTCCTGCAGGCCACTAGAGTGCCCCTGTGATGGGCAGTGCACAGTTGGAAGATCTGGGCATGTGACACATCCAGGAGTGTTGAATGCCAAAGATTTACTAATGCTTTTACCTCCTGAGTGAAGATCAGCTGCAAGGAATGGGGTATTGGTAACTATTATAAACGCGCTTTACTTGGGGTTTCCACCTCCTCTCTTTAAAGCTGAACACATATTAATTACACAGGTTCTGTGGCTGATTAAAGTGGTTGCAAACCCTCTGGGGGAAGTTACACCTACAGGTAAGCCTAGATTAAGGCTTACCTGTAGGTGTCTGCAATATCTCCTAAACCTACACGGTTTAGGAGATATTTGCCAAAAAGAATACACCGATGTCTACAGCGCATGTGCGCCGTAGACATCAGTGGAAGGCGCACTGAAAATGCCGGTTTTATGAATCGATAATGCCGGCTTTGACGGCTCCCGCGCGCACGCCGCTCCGGCCAATCACAGCGCCGGAGTGGCGATACCCGGAAGTAACCTTCCGGAGAGATGTCTGCGGCCAGAGGGCGAGACGAGGATGGCTTTGGGGGATTCACTCTAAGGTTAGTAATTCATAATGAGCTAGTATGCTAGTCATACTAGCTCATTATGCCTTTGTCTTGCAGATTTTTATTTAAAAAAAAAAATCTGGGTTTACAACCACTTTAAGGTGGTATTTAAACTCGGTGCCTTATCTGCATTCAATTAGCCTCAGAACCTGTGTAATTCATATGTGTTCGGGTTTAAAGGGATGCAGTGGCAACCATAGCTTTACTATCTGTGTTTGTTTACAGTTTTTAGTGCTTCAAAGGTTCACCTTTAAAACATTTTAATAAATGCACATTTCTTTGCAGGTAAAAAAAATGTGTTTACTTTTTTTTTTCTTGGCAGCCTGTAAAGCATTGCACCAGTGTTCAGGAGATCGCAGGTGCAATGCCAGACTTCTGCAGACTATCAGTGTTTCTGGCTTGCCCGTATCTCCAAAACGAGCAGACAGTTACTTCAGTCCAGGAAGATTCAATGAACTATGAGGATGCTCCCCAGCATTTTTGTAGTTCATTGAGAACTACAAGCCGTCAGCCACAAAGGCTGCTGGTACTTGTAGTCTATTCATTCAAAGAACAGAGCTGTGCTCTTTAAATTGTGACAGCAGGTGCAGGGAGATGATCCCCAGCCCGCTGTCACAGGCAGGGGGGGGGGGGGGGAGCTGCAGGAGCATCTTACATGTTCCACCCTAAAAACTGGTGGAGGTCCAGTACTGTATATGTCTGGATCTTCTCAGCCTCTAGTCACCATGTCAGGGTCCTTCTTCTATTTTCTACACATCCATGATTGTTGTTTTCAAAGTTAGCTTTATTTTTTCAGTACATATCAATCAAAACTGAGCTGAACATTAAAGTGTATCTCATTTATTTTTTAGTTTTGGAAAGTGTGGGGAAGTGTTAAAAATGCTCAAGTTTTTATTGCTGTCTGTGTCCCCATTATAAGATTCACTCACTTTTATTCATACTGGTGACCATTGTCACTGATAGAGTGAGGGAAAATGTAAAGTTTTAGTGTTCTCTCCAAAACATGAGGTACGAGAAATCTTCTAATTCGGACGCCTGCCCTCCTCTAACTTCCTGTTGCATTTATGGGACAGAAAGTAAAGGCAGATTTCCTCCAATGGTACACAGAATCAAAAATTTAAACCCTTTCCCTACTGCCTTGTAGAGGAAACTGACACATCGGTAAATTTCAGGTAGTGGTTGTCCTTTAGTAAACGGAGTACAGCCATAAAAATCGTGTCATGATTAAGGCCTGAACAGCCAAAACTCAGTGGCTTGTTATGGCTGCATATTTCTTAGTTTAAAGGAACAATAAAGCTTTTTTTTTTTTTTTTTTTTTTTTTTTTTTAAATAACAAACATGTTATACTTGCCTCCACTGTGCAGCTCATTTTGCACACAGTGGCCCTGAACCTGGTCTTCTGGGGTCCCTCTGCGGCTATCTCGGCTCCGCTCTGCAAGAACATTCCACCTTCATGCGAGCGAGCTTGCATGGTGGAAAGTCCTTGCAGGCGCGCTCCTGTGATACAGCCGATGGCCATAGCCGCTCGCTGTATCACTTGGCCCCGCCCACCCGGTGCGCCGCGTCATTGGATATGATTGACAGCAGCGCTAGCCAATGGCTATGCTGCTTTCAATCAACCAATGAATGACCCGAGAAGCCGGCCCAGAAACCTGTGCGTTCACGGCGAGGAACTTTCCAGAGGGTCATGTAAGTAAAGGGGGGCTCGAGGGGACCTCTAATGCTCAGATGTTTTTTCACCTTAATGCATAGAATGCATTAAGGTGAAAAAACATCTACCTTTACAACTCCTTTAATAAAAGCCAACTGCTACCTGATATTTACTAATATGCCGACTCTCTATAAGCTTGTGTATTGTGCAAGGTTCCCAGAGACCATTCAGACTGAGCACCAGGTATTGAGTTGTGAAGCTGTTTCAGATATCTTAGCAGTGGTTGCAGCGCTGCTCCGTTTGTTTCCCTTTCCTACTGTGACCTGCAGGCGTGTCCCAACGGTAGTGGGGGAGGAGGTGGGGGATAGAATTTCCAGTCGGATTGCCTATGCCAGTGCCTAAACCAAGGTTTGCCATCACTGGCCTAGGTAAGTAATGGTGTACCTTGGCACCCCAGATGTTTTGTAACTACATTTCCCATGATGCATACCTACACTGCAGAGTGCATGAACATCATGGGAAATATAGTTCCAAGACATCTGGGGTGCCAAGGTTCGGCATGATTGACCTATGTGATCTGAATGTAAGTGCTAGCAGGCACTTTTCAAAACTAGGTACCCGATCCCTGGAAAATCTATTTGCATTAAAGTATAGTTAATATTCTTTTCTTTTTAGGGGCCCCAGCAGGTATATGCTATAATATGCACAGCATATTAGCACATTATGGCAGACTTGCCTTTCAAACAAGCCCACCAGCGCTGCGTTGTGATCGATTACGTTGGTCCCAGGCATTTCCACCTTCGCCCGGTTTTCCTTCCAGGTTCCATGTCTTCAGCCACTTGAATGGCCTGGCAATAATGAAATCTTTCCCACACATGAGCGTGGAAGTCGCATCTTCATGGCGCAGTGAAGGGGTAGGAGCTAACGAACCACACGGTGCCCGGACCGATTCCAGTGACGTCAGCAGAGAACGAATTTCAGACCGCTCTCTGCTGAAAATGGGTCAAAGGAGTGCAAAACGAATTGCACTCCTGTGACCCATTGGCCAGCCAAAAGAGCTCAGGCTGGACTTCTCCTTTTAATCCTACTTGCCATCTTCACTTTGTACTGCATATACCCCTTAACCGCTTGAGGACTGCCGCACGACTAAATACGTCGGCAGAATGGCACGGCTGCCCACAAGAGCGTACATGTACATCCCCTTTAAGATCCCAGCCATGGGTTGCGAACGCGCCGGTGCTTTCTCGACCTGATCCTCTTCCACGTGACCGTCCCCGCGGGAACAGCGGACCCGATCGCCCCCGTTGTCCTGCGATCGAGTCACCGAGAGGAAGAACGGGAAGAGGTGAGTGTAAACAAACCTGTCACTGATCGTCTGTTCCCTGTCATAGGGAACGACGATACGTGACGTCACACGTCCAATTACTATGTGGGTTATAGAGACTACCTTCAGGTGATGGACACTGGCACTCTCAGACAGGAAGTCCCCTCCCTATATAACCCCCTCCCATACCGGGAGTACCTCAGTTTTTTCCCCAGTGTCTTAGGTGTTGGTCACGTTTGAAGAAAGCTGTGCTTATGGGTCCTTTGGGGCTTAGGCAAGCTGGAAAAGACCGGATCCGTCCAAGGTGCTTCATAGCCAAAGTGGACGGTACCCGGGTCTCGGTACGAAGAACGAGGTTTAGCCTATAATGCCTCTCTGTGGAGGGCTGGATCCTGGGTTCCAGTACTTTTGGTCAGTTTCAAGGACCAAATGTTTTTTCTGGCAGGGTGCTATATAGGTCCAGGGGAGTGGTGATCCTGCCCATGGACCCCGGTTCCTGAAGGTCTTGTCCAAGTCCCACGGTGAAGGGTGAAGATTGGGTCTTCTGCCTTAGCAAACCCTGCGGCGTGGAAGGTAAGGGGAAGGACCTGCGGAACTTGGTTCGACAGGAGGTCTTGCATTAGGGGCTATTGAATCTATTGGGTCTTGCCTGTAATGCATGTGTGCCTGGGCAAAGTAACCACTATGTCTGTTGAGACAGGATGGCTGTAGTACCCATAGATCTCCCCTTGAAGGTGCTGGTACCTCTAAGTCCTATGCTTTTTGTGAGCTTACCATGCGGTGTGTGCACGCTCCTATGCTGCAGCTTGAGCGGCGGTTCCCAGCGACATTCGTAGCATGTCTTTTCCCCTCTCTCCTCTGGCTGTAGAGCAGCCCCCCTTCTCCCGCTGTCAGCCACGGCGTGCGAGCGATTCCGGAAATACGGTCTGGGATGTGAGAGGGGGGCAGGCAGCGCGCCAACGTTCTTTGCCTCGTCTGGGCAGCTGCAGAACGGTCTGGGTATAAGAACGGTGCAGTGTGAGCACCAGGCTGCCGGTGGGACACAGGAGCATTGTGGAGTATCAGAGCAGTATCTAAGTTTTTTTCTAAGAACTTGTCGGCTCAAGTGACAGTGAATTCGTACAGGCCCCCCTTATTGGCTCAGCACTAGCTAAGCATTGGGCTCACACTAGCTCAGCATTGAGCTCATATTGGCTCAGCGTTTGGACTCCGCACTAGCCCACGGGTTCAGTATTGGCTCAGCGAGCTCAGAATTGGCTCAGCATTAGCCCAACGTTGCTCGGCATTAGCTCAGTCTTAATAAGCTCAGGGTGTGTTCAGCATTAGCCTAGCGTTTACCCTGGCTTGATTATTGCAGCTGATAGATATCCTCAGTAGCGGAGTACCTCAGAGTTGTATTATGGCTCCCAAGGGGGCGGGAACCCCTAAAGCTACTAAAATGTTAAGAAACCAAAGGGTTCCCCATCGGGCTCTGAGGATCTTGGCCAGGCTTCGGCAATCCCGTCCTCCCCTGAAAGGTCAGAATTTGTTGCCCAGGGCGAGGCATCTGAGTTACTGGGTGCTGCGGCTGCCCCTACCCAGCCTGCTCCTGTCTATGTAACAGAGGAGGTGTTGGCATCCACCCTAGGGGGGTTGGAGCAGAGATTGGCAGCATTAATTGCTGCTTCTTTACCGGAAAGAAAGCGGGCTAGGTCTCCCTCTCCTATGCTGGAGTCCCTGACAGCGGAGACTAGCTTCTTCTTCCCGATCCACCCTCTATTAGGGCCTGATTTTTCAGGATTGGGCACGTACGGATAGAATCTTTGTTCCTCCTAAAAGATTCTCAGGGGGGGCGTGGCCTGGACATGGTCGTGTGAGGACGCTTTGGCTTTGAGCTCCCTTTTCCCGGCCTGCTGGGTCTACTATGCTCTAATATCCCGCTAGCTGCCCCTGGAATGTACTCAAAGAAGAGGAGAACGAAGGGGAAGCCTAAGGTGGTGAAGTCGGGGGATTTTGGAGGGGCTATTGATCAATTCTTGACTCGGCCACGGCTCACCTCCCCTGGCTCTAAGATGGAAGATGCACGTGGAGAAACGAGTAAGGCGAGGGCTCTGGGGAGTCTGCTCTGCTACCGAGCGTGGTAACTCCGTTGATGACATCTTCGAGACCCGGAGGAGAAGACGAGATTAGGGCTGCAACTAACGATTATTTTCATAATCGATTAGTTGGCCGATTATTGTTTCGATTAATCGGATAATAGCCTTAAAAAAATTAAATATTTTTTATATTTTTTTTGGGCCAATTTGTTGTTGGGCAGATTACAAAACACAAATTGCAGCAAAAACACATTTGGGTAGATCCAGGTACGGGCGCGCAATTTTAAGACGGCGTAGCCTAGCGTGTTTACACTACGCCGCCTTAAGTAAGAGAGGCAAGTACATGATTCTCAAAGCACTTGCCTCCTTACTTAGGGCGGCGTAGTGTAACGTGGCGGGCGTAAGGGCGCCTAATTCAAATGGGTTGGAGGGGGGCGTGTTTATTGGCAATGAGGCTTGACCTCACGTTTTTTGGCTACTGCGCATGCGCCGGGCGACTACATTTCCCAGTGTGCATTGCGGTTACCTACGCCGCACGGGCCTATTGATTTCGACGTGGACGTAAACGACGTAAATCCCGATTCGTGGACGACTTACGCAAACGACGTTAAAATTTAGAATCTCGCGGCGGGAACGGCGGCCATACTTTAACATTGTTATTCCACCTAAGGCCTTATGGAAACGGCGTAAAACGACTGCGGCGGCCGGGCGTACGTTCGTGAATCGGCGTACAAACTGATTTACATAATCTACGCCGACCGCAATGGAAGCGCCACCTAGCGGCCATCCGAAAAATTGCAATCTAAGATAGGATGGCGCAAGCCGTCGTATCTTGGATATGTTTAAGCATATCTCTGTTTGAGCATACGCTTAAACATACGTCGGCGTAGATTCTGAGTTAGGCCGGCTTATCTACTGATAAGTCGGCCTAACTCTTACTAAATCTACCTAATTGCATGCTTTTCTGCAGCTTCTCCATTGAAGTATATTGAACCAAAAAAAAAAAAAAAATAGCACTGTTTGAGTTAAAAAGTCCTTGACCTTTCAAAATACGCAGCAGCTGAAAAAAAATCATGGATGTGAACGTGTCCCATAGGAAAATGTCACTGAACTGTAGTGTGTTTCTGCAAAAAGCACCAAAAAACAGAGGTGTGAACCCAGGCCTGAGATGTTTGGTAACATAATGGGGTTAAAAAAAACAAAAAAGTACAAAAAGAGCAAATAATCGCTACTGTAAGGGGTTACATTTTTTTACTGTGGGACAGTGAAAGTTAAATTTACAGTAGCGATTTGCTTTATTGTACTATAAAGGGCTAATTTTAGTTGTTTTAACCCCATTATGTTACAGGCCGATTAATCGATTATGAAAATTGTAATCGATTAATTTCATAATCGATTAGTTGTTTCGGCCCTAGACGAGATGTGGGCAATCCTGAGGTCCCTCCCCACCAAGACTGATATAGAGTCGATAGTCAGCCGACTTGAGACTCAGCAACGCAAGGACATACGGGAGGTGAGGGGGGAGCTGGGCGCCCTGGGTGCGAGGCTCGCTACAGGGGAGACCTCGTGGCGAATTTGGAGCAGAGAGTGACTGCTCTAGAGCAGGGTTTGACAAATTTGTTTGGAATCTAGGAGCCAGCTAAAAAAGTTAGGAGCCAAAAAATGTGCCCCGTCCCGACGAGCTTGCGCGCAGAAGCGAACACATACGTGAGTATCGCCCGCATATGTAAACGGTATTCAAACCACATGTGAGGTATGGCCGCGATCGTTGGAGCGAGAGCAATAATTCTAGCTCTAGACCTCCTCTGTAACTCAAAACATGCAACCTGTATTTTTTTTTAAACGTCGCCTATGGAGATTTTAAAGGGTAAAAGTTTGTCGGCATTCCAAGAGCAGACGCAATTTTGAAGCATGACCTGTTGGTTATCAATTTATTCGGCATAACATTATATTTCACAATATAAAAAAAAATTGGGATAACTTTACTGTTGTCTTATTTTTTTTAATAAAAAAAAAAGTGTATTTTTTTCCCCCCAAAAAAAGTGCGCTAGTAAGACTGCTGCGCAAATACGGCGTGACAGAAAGTATTGCAACGATTGCCATTTTATTCTCTAGGGTGTTAGAATAAAAAATATATATAATGTTTGGGGGTTCTAATTAGAGGGAAAGAGATGGCAGTAAAAATAGAGAAAAATGACACACAGAATTGCTGTTTAGTTAAACAATTACCGGCCGTCGCGGACCCGCCACTATAACGCGGCGGGGGAGGTGGAGGCGCACGGAGACACAGGATCCTGTGCCTCCGTGCGCCCCCACCTCCTCGCGAACATGGCAGGCCGGCAGTTGAGGCCGCGGCTTTGTAGGCCGCAAAGCCGCGGCCTCAATTACCGGCGGGAGCGGGCGACAGGTCACAATTTCTTGTCACAATTGCGACCTGGCGCCCGGACATTGTCGACCCCCTGCTCTAGAGCACCTCCAGGACGCACACATTGATGCTGCAACTTCATATGGAGGAGATGGAATGGAACTATGTAACTGTTAGCGGGGGCCTACGGCCCTGCGATGTTACCTGAGGGGTTCTAGCCGACGGATATACTACATGTTTGTTGTTTTGCCTCTACCTCCTGATGCTAAGTTTGATGATGCCCCCCCCCCCCTCCTCCCCATTTCTAATATCTGTTGTTATTCCTTGAATGTCCTCCTGTATTTGTTTGTAATGCCTTGGCCCATGTTGGGCATTAATAAAAATTATATATTTGAAAAAAAAAAAAAGATTCTCAGTTCTCTATCCGATGGAAGAAAAGTTCTCTAAAAAATTGTCTATTCCTGCGGTGGATGCGGCCATCTCATGAGTGCCGCCTATGTGCCGCCCATGAGTGCCGCCTATGTGCCGCCCATGAGTGCCGCCTATGTGCCGCCCATGAGTGCCGCCTATGTGCCGCCCATGAGTGCCGCCTATGTGTGCCCATGAGTGCCACATACCAGCGCCGTCCATCAGTGCCACCTCATCGATGTCCATCAGTGCCACCTCATCTATGTCCATCAGTGCCATCTCATCTATGTCCATCAGTGCCATCTCATCTGTGCCCATCAGTGCCGCCATATCAGTGCCCGTAATCGAAAGACAAAACGTATTTATTTACAAAAAAAAATTACAGAAAAAAATAAAAACGTAATTTTTTTTTCAAAATTTCCAGTCTTTTTTTAGTTGTTGCGCAAAAAAAAATAATCGCAGAGGTGATCAAATACCACCAAAAGAAAGCTCTATTTGTGGGAAAAAAAGGACGCCAATTTTGTTTGGGTACAGTGTAACATGACCGCGCAATTGCCATTTAAAGTGCGACAGTGCTGAAAGCTGAAAATTGGCTTGGGCGGGAAGGTGTGTGAGTGCCCTGTATGGAAGTGGTTAAAGCTTTTATTTAAAATACTACACCTTTTGGAGTCTCCTCTCCTCCTTGCTTATTCCTGGGCACGGTTTGGAGTTTTCTCCCTCTCCCTCTTACTTCCCCCTCCCCTCTTTCAGTGATCCGCTGCATGACGGAGCGATTATGGTTGTTAAAGGAGAAAAGCAGTGTCGTATCTATCTTGGCATCCAAACACCTATATGGTGGGAGTTACAGTATTGATGTGCCTGCTTTCTATATCTGTAAGGTGAGAGTTCTGAGAGACTGGTGAAGGAGAGACATCGGGGTTCAATATTACAATTAAAGAAATATTCTCAACAAGAACTTGGAAATAATTGGAGGACCTACCCTTTCATCAATTATATGGGACATTAACTCAGTTTTTGCACATTGCATCATTGAACCATTTATACACTGTGTACATTGGTGTAATTTTTTTGGCACGGCCAGCACTTTTTTACATTTTTTTGCACTGTTTGTAGTCTATTTGCAGTTATTACATTTCAATTTGCACAGCAGCACGTTATATTTATTTTGGATCACTTTTGTATATTTGTTCATCTCACGGGTCTATTTAAAGCGGTGGTTCCCCCTTAAAAACAACTTTTTTTTATTCCACTGGCCCCCCACATTACAATCGAATTAAGGCTATTATTTATTTTTTTGCTGCTGTACATACCTTGATACAGCATCTTCACCCGTGCATCCAGGTTGCGAGTCCCGCGGGAGTGGGCGTTCCTCACATGTGTTTGATTGACGTTTTTCCCAAAAACGAGCTCTCCCCCCGTCGCGTAAGCCGCGTCACGATTGGCGAAAGGAGCCGAACGGCGATGCGCATGCGCAGTATAGCGCCGACTCGCCGTTCGGCTCCTTTCGCCAACCGTGACGCGGCTTACGCGACAGGGGGGAGCTCGTTTTTCCGAAAAACGTCAATCAAACACATGTGAGGAACGCCCACTCCCGCGGGACTCGCAACCCGGATGCACGGGTGAAGATGCTGTATCAAGGTATGTACAGCAGCAAAAAAAAAATAATAGCCTTAATTCGATTGTAATGTGGGGGGCCAGTGGAATAAAAAAAAGTTGTTTTTAAGGGGGAACCACCCCTTTAATATATAAGCCGTTTTGTCATTGCTCAGATGGCACTTTATCACCACATTCAACTTTAGCGCAAAATCATACTTTTATTCATATATAGGGAGGGGACTTCCTGTCTGAGAGTGCCAGTGTCCATCACCTGAAGGTAGGTCCTCGTCAACCTATGATTCAAATGGTTATGATGCCAGTGGCTGGACAGTTACACAATGAAAACCTGGGCTTTGTGTATCTAAGGCCGCGTGTACACGACCGATGAAAACGGTCTGATGGACCGTTTTCGTTGGTTCAAACCGATCGTGTGTGTGGGCCCCATAGGTTATTTAACCTTCGGTTAAAAAAAAGCAAACTTGCTTTAAAATTTAACCGATGGATTGCTAACCGATAGGTCAAAACCGATCGTTGGTATGCAAAACCATCGGTTAAAAACCTGCGCATGCTCAGAATTAAGTCGACGCATGCTTGGAAGCATTGAACTTCTTTTTTTTTTTTTTCAGCACATTGTGTGTTTTAGGTCACGGCGTTCTGACACGATCGTTTTTTTAACCTATGGTGTGTAGGCGCGACGGACCATCAGTCAGCTTCATTGGTTAACCTTAGACAACTGTCCTTCAGGCCGTTTTCATCGGATGGACTGATCGTGTGTACGAGGCTTTAAAGGCTTCATCCACTTTTTGGCTTGTATACAATTTTTTAGCCATTTGCCAAGGCAAATTTAGGTTAAATAAGGCTCTTATATGGTTCCAGTTTACGTCCGTTTGTTTGTAATCTTATGATCTGAGAACCCCTGTCTGTGATGCAGGTAAGCTATTCCTAAACATACTATGTGTGTCATCAGAGCTGCACGATTCTGGCCAAAATGAGAATCGCTATTTTTTTGCTTGGAATAAAGATCACAATTCTCGCGGCATAAAATCTTTCACGTTATACAAAAAAAAATTGGGCTAACTTTACTGGTTAGTAGAGGTGCACCGAAATGGAAATTTCAGAACCGAAATAAAAAGTCAGGCCGAAACCGAAAATTACTTTTCTTTTTTTTTAAATAATTGTTAAAACCGTACAGTTGAATTGAAAAAATGTATGGAGCATCTTATCACTGTTCCCCAATTGCTGCCTCTTGTTTGTTTCTTTTTTTTTTATTACTTTATCACTTTTTTTTGTTTGTTTTACTTTTTTTTTTTTTTTTTGTATAATTTTCTTATTTTTAATATTTTTCTTATTCTTTACTTTTTAATTACTTATTTTAATATTTCTTTTTTTTTTTTTTACACTTAACTTTATTGCTATCACACGGGAGAAAATAATTCCCTGTGTGATAGCAATTGGAGATGACAGGTTTTCTTTATTAACCCTGTCACCTCCAAAACATGAGTGCATTGGTGGCAGGGACAGGAGCCAGACTAGGCAGCCGGGGGGGGGGGGGGGGGGGGAGACGGAGTCCCGAAGATAGAGCCAGCCGAGAGATGTATGTGGGGGGAGAGGGGAGGACGGATGGCTGCAAACATGTTATGCTAGAAAGGAAAGCCACTCACCGCCCGTATGTTGAAACTGTCTCCACGCTGCTCGCACACAGCCCCGCCTCCTTCTAACCCCACACTGTGATAGACAGAACACATCTCAGCATTGGACCCGCATTCTGTCTATCACAGCGTGGTTAGGAGCAGGCGGAGCTGTGTGCGAGCAGAGCGGAGACTATTTCAATGTGTGTTTTACCACTCTGCAATCCCGCGTTGCACCACTAGTCACTATCTGCAATTTTTAAGTTGTTTCGGCATTTTCCCAAAACAGCTATTTTCGGACGATATATCGGTGCATCCCTACTGGTTGTTTTTTTTTTTTTTTAATTCATTAAAGTAATTTTTTCCCCAAAAAAATTGCATTTGAAAGACCGCTGCGCAATTACAGTGCAATACTAAATATTGCAACAACCACCATTTTATTCTCTAGGGTCTCTACTAAAAAATATATATATATATAATGTGTGTGTGTGTGTGTGTGTGTATATATATAATAGGAAAGTTAAACCACTTAAACACCAAACATTTTTCTGATATGTGTTGGTTTCAAGCTTAAAATCATTTCTGTTTGCTAGAAATGACTTAGACCCCCCAAACATTATATATATATATATATATATATATATATATATGTGTATGTATGTATGTATGTATGTATGTATGTATGTATATATGTATATGTATATATATATATATATATATATATGTTTGGGGTTTCTAAGTCATTTCTAGCAAACAGAAATGATTTTAAGCCCGGCGGTCACGGAGATTCCCGTGTGCGCGCCCCACAGGGCGCGCGGGAGTGCGATTCTGGGAGGACGTACATTGACGCCCTCCCAGAGTTAAGCAACCGCCTTGTAGACGTATTTCGTCTATAGGGCGGTTGCTAACTGGTTAAGCACACTCCTTAAAATTAAGGAATGTAATTAAGCAACCGCCTTGTAGACGTATTTCGTCTATAGGGCGGTTGCTAACTGGTTAAGCACACTCCTTAAAATTAAGGAATGTAAAATTCAAATTCTTTTAACGATAATTCCACCAAAGACTATATTTTTAGTTGTATTTCCATGGGTATAAAAATAAATTGTATAGTATAGAAAATAAATAGGATGTTTGATCGGTCATATATTTTGGTGGATCTAGGTTGGTCTTTGGTATCAGTAATGGACCATGGTGTTTCTTCACACGATCCTATTTTTCCAGATTGTACAGAGTGATTTCAGCCTGTGATTAATGGCGCTCATTGTGGAGGAGCAGGGACAACTACTTCAATTATTGAATTTTACAATGATCGAAACCCCTTCACGTTTTCAGTAAAGCACATTCAGAATAAGTATCTTTCTCTTCCTTAAAGTGGAGTTCCGCCTTAAAAAAAAAAACCTGTGGACCTGTGTGTCTCCCAGAAGACAGTTCATTTTTGGGTGGAACTCCGCTTTAATCAACGTAGTTTTTTTTTTTTTTCTGTATTTAAGGCATTTTTGCTGGGTGATCTGCATGTACAGTCCTGATCAAAAGTTTAAGACCACTTGAAAAATGGCAAAAAATCATATTTTACATTGTTGGATCTTAACAAGGTTCCAAGTAGAGCTTCAACATGCAACAAGAAGAAATGAGAGCGAGACAAAACATTTTTTGAGCATTTAAATAATTGAAAATAACGATTAAACTGAAACAGGCTGTTTTTCAACTGATAAAGTTTAGGACCACATGCCTTTAAAAGGCCAAATCTGTGCAAAGATGTAGATTCATTGTCATTTTCTGTCAGGTAGTCACATGTTGTGATGCCAAAGGCAAAAAAACTCCCTTTTTGAACGTGGTCGGGTTGCTAAACTGCATAAGCAGGGTCTCTCACAGCGCGCCATCGCTGCTGAGGTGGGACGCAGTAAGACAGTCATTTGGAATTTCTTAAATGATCCTGAGGGTTATGGAACAAAAAAGTCAAGTGGAAGACCCAAAAAATTTTCACCAGCACTGAGCCGGTGGATCCAATTGGCTGTCCGTCAAGACACTGGACGATCCTCGACCCAAATTAAGGCCCTTACTGGTGCTGACTGCAGCCCCATAACCATCAGACGGCATCTGAGAATGAAGGGCTTCAAAAACAAAAAAAGTCTTCAAAAACCTTGTCTCCTTGAATGTCACAGAACTGCTCGTTTGGACTTTGCAAAAGAGCACCAAACATGGGACATTCAAAGGTGGAAGAAAGTTTTTTATTCTCTGATGAGAAAAAATGTAACCTTGATGGTCCTGATGGTTTCCAACGTTACTGGCATGACAAGCAGATCCCACCTGAGATGTTTTCTACGCGCCACAGTGGAGGGGGCGCCATAATGGTCTGGGGTGCTTTTTCCTTTAGTGGAACAATGGAGCTTCAGGAAGTGCAAGGGCGTCAAACGGCCGCTGGCTGTGTCCCGATGTACCAGAGAGCATTCCTCATGACTGAGGGCCCTCGTCTGTGTGGTAATGACTGGGTTTTTCAACAGGACAACGCTACAGTACACAATGCCCGCAGGACAAGGGACTCCTTCCAGGAGAATAACATCACTTTTTTGGCCCATCCTGCATGTTCCCCTGATCTAAATCCAATTGAGAACCTTTGGGGATTGATGGCAAGGAAAGTTTACAAAAATGGACAACAGTTCTAGACAGTAGAGGCATTCGTGCGGCTGTCTTCACCTCTTGGAGAAATGTTCCCACTCACCTCAAGTGATCAACAATAATGGCAGAGCTACTCATTACAGAGTTCATGTTTGGAAGTTGGATTTCTGTTTTGGGGGGGTTTAGTTTTTTTTTTTGGAGGTGTGGTCCTAAACTTTTGATCAGCTGAAAAACAGCCTGTTTTCAGTTTGTTTTCATTAAACTGAATGCTCAAAAAATGTTTTCTCACTCTCTCATTTCTTCTTGCATGTTGAAGCTCTACTTGGAACCTTGTTAAGATCCAACAATGTAAAATATGATTTTTTGCCATTTTTCAAGTGGTCTTAAACTTTTGATCAGGACTGTATTACAAGTATATGTGTGTCTTTTGTCAGTACCTTGGACAGAGAATGTCCAGGAGGTTCAGGCTGCAATTCCTACACTCGCGTGTATACTGAAAGATATATTTTTGTTGTTCCAAAGGTATCAAGCTGTGTCATTCCTATTTACATATGTGTCATCCGTGCTGATCAACAAATTACATAAAAGGAATTTAACAAAATCTTTATTGGTTCCGGAAATGCTCTGCATAGGTTATTCTCTTTGACAGCACAATAGTGTTGTGCCATGGGTACTAGAAAGTAAAAATGTAGGTGACACTTTTTGTGTGGCTAGATGAATAGATTTTAAGGTGCAAGCGTTATAATGAATTTGGTTTCCTTAACCATACTAACATTTATAGGTAAAGTTGATCCAGGGAAAATCCGATTGCCTCTCGGGGATCGGGAAGGATTTTTTTCCTCTGCTGTAGCAAATTGGATCATGCTTTGCTGAGGTTTTTCGCCTTCCTCTGGATCAACTGTGGGTATACGGTATTGTAGGATATAATTATCATTTTTTTTTATGGTGGAACTGGATGGACTTTTTTCAACCTGACCAACTATGTAACCAAACAGGAACCTTTATCTGCAGAGGCAGTGGGCATAGGTCTTCATTGTTACCGTAATTTATCGGGGTATTGCGCACTCCGGCGTATAGCGTGGACCCGCATTCCTGTAAAAAAAAAAGATTCTAGTACTTAGTTTTGGTGTCTTGCGCGGCGTCCATCGGCGGCCTCGTCGGGTCCGTCTGCGGCTTCGGTGGTGTCCTCCTCCTCATCGGGTCCGGCGTCCTTCTGCGGTGTCCTCCCTGCTTCCCGCCCTGAGTTTGAACTACTGCGCCGGCTTATACCGAGCGCAGTACACTCGTGTATAGTCGGGCAGGCTCGGCTCCTCTCGCGGTCACGTCCTGTGCGTCCAGGATGTAACTGCGAGAGGAGCCGAGCCTGCCTGACTATACACGAGTGTACTGCGCTCGGTATATGCCGGCGCAGTAGTTCAAACTCGGCGCGGGTGTCGGCGTATATCGCGCACCCACAATTTTTTTGCCCTGAATTTCAGGGCAAAAAAGTGTGTGGTATACGCAGATAAATACGGTAATTAGGCAGAGAAATGTGCAGACTGAAACATTGTCTTGTGTGTTAAAAGGCCTGATTGTTTAGGCTTCATGTACATTAGCAACTCCTAAAACTTGAGTTTAGGAGTTTATGGTGTTTTTTGCCAAAGCTCTTAAAATCAACTTCTTAAAAGCCTATGTGTCATGTACATTTACCATATGTTACTGGAAACTTTGATGCTAGATGCCAGTTCTATTTCAGCTTTGTTACAAGGAGGTCTTCTAGCGTTCCTTCTACATTATTGCAATGATAAATGTGGTTTGCTTACACTTTGTGCTTGTTTTTAAAGTGTACTACTATCAAACGTTTTAAAGATAATCATGTTACTTTGCATTTTCAGTACGATTTGAATTCATTGCGGCTTGTAAATTAATTTAAAAGGGGTTGTAAAGGTTCATCTTTTATTTTCTAAATAGGTTCCTTTAAGCTACTGCATTGTTGGTTCACTAACCTTTTCCTTCGATTTCCCTTCTTAATGTTTTTTTCTTTGTTTGAATTTCTCACTTCCTGTTTCTCCTCAGTAAACTTTCCCCCATCATCCGAGCGGTGGAAAGTCATTTAGAACAGCTTACTGAACACCTTACTGAGGGGGAACAGGAAGTGAGAAATTCAGACAAAGAAAACAAAGAAAAAAAACATTTAGAAGGGAAATTGAAGGAAAAAATAAGCGACCCAACAATGCACTAGCTTAAAGTAACCTATTTAGAAAATAAAAAACGAACCTTTACAACCCCTTTAACAGTGATATATGCAAGTCACAAGGAAATTGGTAAAAGTAGTGCAGGAACCTTTTTCATAATTGCTGCTACATGAGTTGTGATGATATGAATGGTTTTTATTGCCGGCAGTGGGGTGTGACTAGCCATGACAAGTTGCACCCATGTGAATGGGTGCTAAACAGCCATCCTTGTGTCCCCCATTGAAGATTTTACTTTCTCTTAGTGACAGCATTATCGTGGGTCAGAAGGTAAGGAAAAACCTCCACTAGATCTGGTTGGAGATGTACTTTAATCAGAAACATTGCAATTGACATGTTTTTGTAGCTAGTTCTACTCTAAACTTATAGTATCTATGGGCAAAACATTTTGGTATTTTCTTGTACTTTCATTTAGATGAAAATGGTAATCTATCCAAATAGAGGGAGTGAATCGCAATAAGGGGGGCAGAGGTAGCAATATAAATCTGATGGGTATTCTAATCCATCTCCATTCTATCCAAAACTAAAAAAATGCCTTTAGTTCTACTTTTTAAAGTCTTATTTTATGCTGCATTGAATATTGATCTTAACCTTCTATGTTTCAACACAACAGGTATCTATTTTGTTACCAGAATGTGGACATTTACCAGTAAAATTGAAGAATGCAATTGATGGTTTGGGGAATTATTATCTTGTAAAAGACTTACCAATACATGAGTTTATAACGCAAGAATTCAGAGATACATTTTTAAAAAAAGGTAAATAAAGTAAGAAAAAATTAATGTTGATGCTTGAAGGTGATTTGTTGCTTTTGGATTACTGTGCTCTACACGTTACCTTGTACGTTAATAACTGGTTTTGGGCAATGGGAATACCACACACACACACACACACACACACACACACACACACACACACACACACACACACACACACACACACACACACACACACAGTCAAAACATAATTCATGGGTTCATGAGTGGTGCATCCAAAACTGATTATCTGTCTCTGTATGCAAGTAATTGCTTGGGTGGCCATACAACCATGGCATCTGTCAGCCTGTCATTGATTTGCACAATATGTTGGCCATGGCTGTTTACAAACAACTCTCACTTCTGGGCACAGAAATACGGATGGTGTATGACCCTCTGCATCCATGTGTTTAAGCCCTTAGTACTCTGTGCATGTGCACATCCTTCTTGTCTTTCCCTTCAGCTCCTTGGCTGTATTTACCACTGTGATAGATGGGACATGTAGGGAATGGATTGGAAAATTCTCCTCCCTCACCTCTCTGTACTTCAGGCTTACCCCATTCAGTCAGATCAATACCTCAGTACATAGTGTTGCTCTCGCTATGCATTGCAGGCCCCATTGCAAACATTTTGTAAATGAACATCTATCAGAAGATTAGTGTTGCTGCATTTGCTTGTTGCTTATGCTTTTTTTTATTTATTTTTTGCAATAGGAAGTCTGTCACTTAAAAATGTATAGACTGTGTATAAAAAACTTTTTATCCACTTATTGGCACTTTGTTGACCCTAATCAGTCATAACAAACTCCTATTTGTGTGTGTTCTCACTTCCCGATTGTTTTTAGGTACTAGTGATATAGCCAGGGCTTCACAGATGACCCCTGGGAGGGCCATATCAACTATGCCTTTTAGGGAGATCTTGTAGGGGGGAAAAATATGTATTGTACTGTAGATACGTCAAATAAGGCACTTGACTTAAATTGCTGTATGACATTATACTTCGGTTTAAAAAAAATACAATGGGTGATTTCACAAGATCTTGGGAGACGATTCCCTCAACAGTCAAATGTTATGTCTTACCAAAGCATGCGTAAGATTAGGTTTATGTTATCACGCGCCTCTTTTCTTACATGCACAGAAAAATACACTCAAATGGAGGCAAACCTCAATAGTTAGCCAGCATAGACATCTGCATCAGTCTTGCCATGCACTCTAACCCAAGTAAAGCAGAGAAGACTAAAGTTTTTTTTATCGTACTATGTACATCCAGCTTGTTGTTTCATGCTATTTGCATTGTAACTGATCTACCTTTTTATAATCTTTTATTTACAGGTCTGTTTTATGCACTTTCATATAACACAAGAATTGATCAGGATAATGTTGCAGCCCTGCTACCAACAGGTATTGTACATTTCTTGGGTTTTTAAATAAACAGTATGAAACTGTAACGGTTAAAAATGTAATAACATTTAAGGTAAATCTGAAGGATTTTTTAAAACCTTTTTTAATGAAAAACTTGGTTTAATATTTGAATTCTATATTTTTATACTATGAAAAATGTTTTTACGCAAGTTACAGACAGAATCAGACTGCCTATCATTTAGTAAAGGGTTTGTGGCAGGTTTTGTGTATGCATACAGGAAATGTCACATATCCTGTGAGTAGGAATTTTTCTTTTAATAAAGTACTTTTATTAATGATGCTACACTATGGTGGTTTATATGGCGTTTTTCCCCTTCCCTTATTTATTTTTACACAGATGGGGTTCCCTCTTTGCAGCACATGGTGTCATGCTTAGCCTTAAAGGGACACTAAAGGCAAAAAATGTTTTGATTTAAAATAACAAACATGTTATACTAAGAGTCGGTTCACACAGCAGCGGGGGGCGACTCTGCAAGTCGTCCTGGGGACGACTTCAGAGGCGATTTGCAAAACGACTTCTGTATAGAAGTCAATGCAGGTCGCCCCGAGCCGCCCCCGAAGTCGTACAGGAACCTTTTTCTAAGTCGGAGCGACTTGCGTCGCTCCTATTAGAACGGTTCCATTGCATTGAATAGGGCGCGACACGTCAGGTGGCTGAGCCGCCAGTCGTGTCGCCCCAGTGTGAACCGGGTCTTACCTCCGCTGTGCAGTTTGTTTTGCACAGAGTGGCTCCGATCCGTGTCCTCTGGGGTCCCTCGGCGGCTGTCTCTGGTCCTCCTCGCAAAAGCTTTCCATGTTCATGCGAGCTCCCTCGCATGGTGGAAAGCTTTTGCGAGCGCGCTCCCGTGATACAGCGGCGGCCATAGCCCCCCCCGGCGCTCCGCATCATCCGCTGTGATTGACAGCAGCGCCAGCCAATGGCTGCGCTGCTATCAATCCGCCCAGCCTAGCCAATCAATGGCCAGGCTAGAAACCAAATAGGATGACGAGAACGCGCACAGGACTTTCAAGTGGAGAGGTAAGTAAAACGGGGGCTCGGGGGGGGGGGGCGGTGCTATCAGATGTTTTTTTACCTTAATGCATAGGATGCATTAAGGTAAAAAAACTTTCACCTTTACAACCCCTTTAATACTGGCTTTTTATGTCACTCTGGGCTATACACATATACATTTTTGTTTCTCCACCTGGTTCATGTTAGTTTTAACCAGGTTTAGATCAGGTTTGAGCACTGTGTTCTAGGTGTCATTGGACACTCAGATTTTGATTCAAAAAACGCCCAACGCACATTTCAGATGCCATTCATTTGAAAACGCAGTGTGGTATTGTCGCACTGCAATCGTGGCAAAGTGCATCGCGTGAAGCATGTCGCCCAATGGGAATTCCTGAAGTGACAATCGCAGCAGAACCGCAAATTAAATGATTGGCATCTGAAATGTGCGTTGTGTGATTTTGTCATTCACACCTAGGAATTTTGAAATCGCATTTAAAATCTTCCCAAGATTCAAAATGCCCAGGTGCGAATGCAGCCTTCGGTTTACATACCCTTTAAGTAGTGTGTATGAAGATCCTTGAGAAGGGGGAGATTAGGAGTAAACTGAGAGCGCTAATCTCAGTGTTGTAGCACGGTATTCTTGTTTGGCTGCCAAAAAAATAAAACGGGTGTTTAGGGGGCAGCAGTATGCATCACTCGGGGTTGTAAGGACCGTTACCCATGTGAATGAGCCCTAAAAGTAGAAGTACATGCTGTGTTTATGTTTATGCATTATCGGCATTGTTTTGTTATCGTTTCAGGAAAGCTTATTATATCAGTGGATAAAGATACATATGAAGAACTAGGTTTGCAGGGCAAGCCATCTTTGTATTCTGGAAAAAAAACTATGAGATATAGTAAGTTTTTTTTATTGTCTTTTTTTTTTTTCATCGTGATCTCACTTATCAGCGTATCTTTTATAGCATCATCATCTATGTATGTTATTTTGCAGTTGTTAATCTAGATCTGACAAATGAGGCTCTCTCCCAGGATGGCAAAAAATTTCAGCGTGTGAGATGGGCCTTTACTGAGAAGAAGCCTTTGAAGTTCGATTTCCTCCTAGCATGGGATAACGCAGGTAAATAACTACTGAATATGGTACACTAATAACAAAAGTTCCTTACTAATGATCTACCTGTATGTAATTCAAAGAGAACCTAAACTGACTAGGTGCCTAATTTACAATATTTAAGTGACAGTGATGCCTGTAAGTACCTATGTTGGTCTTCAGAGCCCTATGTGGCCCCTTGCACCCTAGAGACTGGGTCCTGATGTCTACATGTCAAAGCGGGAACTCTGGGAATAAATAAATCTTCTTTGTGTTACTCAAATGCCTTTGCAATCGCAGTTATTGCCTTGTAAATGTAGTTTGCCACTGAGGCACTAGCATTTAGCCATTGAATGACACTGGAGTAGCATCATAGTGGGCAGGGTTTCCTTTACTTTTAGGTCCTATGTAAATTCTGGATTGTGAATCCGAAGGAAAGAAGGCACAATTCAGTTTGAAGACTGACTTAAAGGGGCCACAATTTAAGTCACTTTTTAGGTTAGGTCATCTTAATAATATACTATATATTATATATTATATCATTTGACAGTTTGTACTTGTGCAGTCAGAACTCGTCAAAGAACACAAAGTATCTGAGCATGGGTAGTTGGTTTACCCACTTCAGCCCAGGAAGATTTACGCCCCCCCCCCTTCATGACCAAGCCATTTTTTGTAATACCGCACTGTGTTATTTTAACTGACAATAGAGAGTTTTTTGGGGGTTTTTTTTTTTTCAATACTCTTGCAAATAAATAACCTATCGGGTACCATTTTTATAAAAAAAAGTTATGTTTTTGAAATTTGCAATACCTGTTGGCTATGCTCCACACGTGAAAAAAACATATGAAAATCTAGTACAAATAAAATATCTGTGGAGATCTAAAAGTAGTCACTGTGCTACTAGTAATGCAGCTTAGCTATAAAAGTTCTATTGTTGCATGTGCCATTGGGACAGCAATGCAAAAAAGCCCTCTCTGGAAGAATTTGGTTTCGGGACAGAAAAATGTGGCACAATAACTTGCTGACCCAACAAATATGTTATTGCCTCTGCATAAAACTCAGACTGTTGAAAAAGTTTGTGAAAGCGATGAACAAGGAAGGAGAAGATTTTTGTTATTTGAGACAGAATAACTGATGCCATGATTAAAGCGTTTGTAAAGGCAGTTTTTTAAATTAACCACTTGATGACCAGCGATGTACTGGTACATCGCTGGACTTCAAGTGGTTATACCAGGATGACGCCTGCAGGTTCCCCTGCATCACTAGTGGGGAAGTAGCTGCTGCATTGCTTGTACAAACCGTCCCCCCCTCCCCCTATCTGCTGGAACTGCTTTGTTTCGTCTCTGATATAGGGAACTGGAAGCGATGGCCTTGCATCACTTTTGGTTCACCCAGATGAAAACAGTGCCATTTTTAAAAATTAAACGCATTTGACCATACCGATCTTGGTGTGATCAAATGCTTTTAAGGGCAAAGAATGGCTCTGGGGGGGGTCTATAAGATCTCTCTATAAAGAGTACCTATCGCATGCCTATTTTCACAAGGGATGACCGCAGTAAAAGTGATAAAAATACAATTTAAAGCGAAAGTGTAACAAATTAAATTAAATTCCCCCGGAGCTGAAGTGGATGTACTGTAGATTGTAAACAAAAAGTGGCAGAGAAGGGCTGGGGGTCAAGTGGTTAATTGACCCCCACAGAGCAGCCCCAAACCTCTTCTTCTGGGGTCCTTTCACTGGCGATCCTGGCTTCTTCTCTTCTGTGTCTGCCCCCATAGTAAGATACAGTACTTGCTTTGCGGCAGATGTGTTGGGTCGTTCCCACCCCCTGCTCTTTGCTCATGGGATTTGATTGATGGCAGCAGGAACCAATGGCTCCCCCTGCTGCATGAAAATCCTGTGAGAAGAGAAAGACCGGAGAGAAGAACTTCAGCCAGGAACAGCGCTGGAACTATACAGGACTTGGGTAACTAAAGTGTTTAGTGATGGGGAGCATTCAAGGATGCCACTGTGAAATTTCTTGACAACGCCAGGGAAACAAACTACTTTCAGCTGGTTGAATAACATCTTACAGCATACAATGTTATGAAGTGCAACGTGCAGCTGATCAATTTCCTTCATTTATACTTGGACTTCTTTCCTGAAAAGCTGTAAGCAGTTTGTGACTAACATGGTGAAAGGTTTCACCAGAATATTATTACAATGGAAAAACAGTATCCGAGACACTGGAATCTGTAAGCACTGGCTGACTATTGTTTGACACTGCAGCGAGATGCAGCAGCACTTGAGTACAAAATCGAAAATCGGCAGCAAAACACTTTTAGCCCTGTTGAACTTATGCAGCGTATTGGAAACCTTGTTATTGAATACTTTATAATTAATAAACGTTACTTTCATTTTTCTCAAGATTCCTATGTGGTACAGTCATTCTGAAACTATATATTGTGTGCAGTTTAAAGGGGCCTATCATCACCAAATATTTTTCAGAAAGCAAAACTTTTTAGAAAATGTGGTGTCCAATGTTATAGAAAGCAGCACACCAAGGCTTATTTTGTGCACCTTATATATTTTACCTTAAAAAGAAAGAATTAATTAAAGCCACAACCAAAAGTGGTATTAAATCCAAAACCAAATATGTAATATGTTACAAAAGAAAAGGAATGCAGCTATCACATCTAATGCCGCGTACAGACGGTCGTTTTTTGTGATGAAATAAAACAACGTTTTATATCATGAAACAAAACAACGTTTTTGAAACTTCAATTTTAAAAAACGACGTTGCCTACACACCATCGTTTTTTCAAAATGCTCTAGCAATGCGCGGTTACGTTCAGCACTCTTTTTTCCATTGAAGCTCGCTTCATACCTTGCTTCTGAGCATGCGTGGGTTTAAAAATGTCATTTTAGCTACACACAGTGATTTTTTTATGACACAAAAAACAACACAAATTGAAGCATGCTCGAAATTTTTTTTTGTCGTTTTTCAGAAGACAGAAAACGACATTTTCCCCACACAGTAATTTTAAATGACGTTTTGAAAAACGTAGTTTTTTTTCATCACATAAAGCGACCGTGTGTACGCGGCATTAGAATTGGTAAGCTGCAATGTTTAATGCTTCTTTAAGAGATGCACCAACTAAACTTTGAACAGAGTTGCTCCTCCTGGCTGAGCCAGACAAACTTCCATGACTGAGTCTTGTGATTTTAGTTTAGCTTCCAAACTTCAGTGATTTAGATTCTTGCTTGCAAGGAATAATTAGGTATTTTATAATTAATCGTTATGCAATGTTTGTACTTTTTCTTTTTCATGAATTCAAAGCCATTTTGTATTTTACCATTTATTTTTAACCTTCATTGGTCTGGTTAATGTGTTGAAATGTAGTCAAGGTCTCTATGTCAATGTGACTTATATAATTATGGTCACACATGATTGTGCTTGTTTTCCAAGTATGACATTTCTGATTACGATTTTGTCTTTTCAGAAGCACCTACTATAAAGACGTATTTTTCAAAATATATGGTCAAAGAATGCCCATTTAAGATCAGTTCTGTTGTTTCCAAAGATGTGCTTTGTCCTGTATTGAAGAGTAAAGAATTTCATGGGAAAGAGGGGGAGTCTTGTAGTGCTATGGAGATTTTCGAGTGGCTGGGTGCTGTAAGCAATAACATCAATTGGTAGGTACTCTGATCTTCTTTTTTTTTTTTTTTGAAAATTTTGCAGACAACAGAATATAAAACAATACATACATATAGTAGGGACATATTAAGAAAGCCTTCGTTCGGGCCCTATACATTAGTCTAGTAGGTCAGTCAAAGACAAACAGGTTGGAGTATAGCAGGAGTAAAAGGAACATCATATGTCTACTGTGTCATATGAGCTCAAACATCAATAAATCACCCCTGTTGTACACTCCTTGGTAAATCAAAGAATATGGTAGGGACCTTCAAACTAGTTCAGGAGGCTGGGAGAACCCAAAAGATAACAGAACAGAAGGGGAAGAGAGAAAAGAAAAACACAGTGAATATATTTAAATATAAGAGAGGTAAGTTTACTGTATAGAAACTTAAGAAAGGCAAACATAAGTTTGAAACATACATACAACTAGCAAGTAATGACTTAATCTGACTCACAAGGGCCCTTGCAAGGATCCTCAATTTATGTAAGAAAAAGAGATATTAAACATGAGAATGGTACCATGTATCTAAGCTAATGATAGGCAGTCTATGTTTGCGAGCGCCCTCTAGCGGGCAGTCCTACAGAACAGTTAATATACGCGTTGCGGCCGGTTGGTGCACGTTAAAATTGTAATCCACGGGTGGCAATCGGTGAAAGAAACTATGCAACAAACGTCTGAGATAGCTGAACGTTGGTGGATTGACCGCTCGTCGGCGTCAACCACTTCTGCGTAACACTGAAACAGTTAACTGGGCCTCTAAGCTCTGGCTACGGGCTGAACACGTGTCTGTGGCCTGTGAGAAAGCACTAGGTGTCTGTACTAAACAGAGGGTCTGAAGTCTAGCATGTGCTCTCTCACCCGACAGGCCGATCCGCCTGAGTTCTCCTCAGAAAAGGGGTGCGCTGGCAAACACTGCTCTACGGCACAAAGGATCCCGGACGGGGAGGTGCTCCACAGAGGAGTGCAGGTCCCGAGAGAGCGAGATCAGCCCCTCCCTTTCCTTGAATAACCTCCCCCATCAGTCTTTGCGAAGGTGTCACATGTTCCAGTAACACAGGGCATTGTGGGAAGTGTAGTCTGTTTCTCCTACGAGTCAATGGAGTCCATGTCTCCTGCTACTTGCAGTCTCACAATGCATAGCTTCCTTAAAGGTATCTTACATATTTACAAAATGTGGATAGAGTTCCAGCGGGGATGACCTGTCGTAAGGCTCTGACAGGATGACCCTGCTACACACTCCCCCCACTTCAAATCTTTGGTCCCCAAAGAGGGAAAGTATGAATCCTGATACATGCTTTCAAATACAAGCGGAGAAAAAGGGTGGTTAAAACATGCAAGATAATAGACCCTGAGCATCATTTCTTACTCTGCTTAGAGCTAAATAACTCATTGACTGGCATAAATTGGACAGGGGAAACTACCACCAATCGTTGGGGGTGGGCAGGCTGCCCTGTCCATTATTTACTAACACTAAGGTGCTAGATTCAGATGTGTCAGGGGGTGAGCAGGGGTTGACCTCCACTAAAGTGGCAGTTGGAGGATCACTCAAAACATTAGATCTTTTTGAAGTAAGGATGGCTTCCTCAGAACATTCCCCCAGTTGGCTATAGGTCAGTCTCTTTGGAGGATAGATGACTCTTCTTTCCTTTTGGTTCTTCCTGTATTGAGGAGTTAGGAAGAATAGGGTCTGTTTCATTGTTCAGAAGAGCAGCATCATTCTCAGTTTCTGATAGAACAGACCCCTCATGTCCCGAGTTGTTCAAATCTCTACTCGATGGGCTTGAGGCCTCCATGAAGTCTTCTGCGGAATACAAGTCAACATCATCTTCTGACCCTTCGTTAAGCACATTCTGAGGTATGAATTCAGGGGCCTCCGGTCGAAGTGTCCCACTACTGGTCGCTGCAGATGAGGGCAGGAACGAAGCACTAGGCTCTGATTGACAAATGATGTAAGGCTGAGACTTCCAGCGGTCAGCCAATTTGTGTTTCCCTGGAACGCCGAGGTTTCTTAGCAGAACTCGGTCTCCTGGCTGCAGATCCTGCATCCGGACCTTCAGGTCAAAGTTCCTCTTATTTCTTGGTTCCCGTTTTTCGGAAATAGCGTGTGCCTTCTCATAGGCCTCCTTTAGGTTCCTTCTCAATCGATCCACATAGCCCTTGTGGGAGGCGGCGGAAGTGTGATCTGAAGATATTCCAAACGCCAAATCAACTGGCAGTCGAGCTTCTCGCCCAAACGTTAACCGGTATGGTGTGTATCTGGTCGTGTCACTCACGGTGCAATTGTATGCATGTACAATGGCTGCTATGTGATTGCTCTAGTGTTGTTTTTCTTCTGAATTCAAAGTCCCCAACATATTCAAAAGAGTCAGATTAAAATGTTCGGGCTAGGCATCCCCCTGGGGATGATAGGGAGTAGTTCTGGTTTTATCTATGTTTAGGAGGCCCAGCAGTTTTTGTATTGGTTTACTTTCAAAGTCCCTCCCTTGGTCGGAGTGGATTCGTTGGGGCAATCCATAGAGGACAAAGAACTTTTCTACCAAAACTTTGGCTACTGTTGATGCTTTCTGGTCCTTAGTTGGGTATGCTTGGGCATACCTGGTGAAATGATCAGTCACCACCAGAACATTTCCTGTTCCACTTAGGTCAGGTTCCACGCAAAGAAAGTCTATACACACTTACTCCAGCGGGCCCTGGCTTTGCAGATGGCCCATTGGGGCAGCTTGTCGAGGTAAAGTCTTCCGTTGGACGCAAGAATGGCAATATCCCTTGACTTCAGCTCTGATGTCAGGCCAGTAGAACCTCTTCTTTGACCAACTGGAAAGTCCTTTCAGGGCCCAAATGACCATGCTGGTCATGTAGGGTGGCTAGTACAGTCTCCCGGTGTTTACTGGGCAAGAACATCTGCCATTTTTCTTCGGGGCCATCAGGGGGGCCCCTTTGGTAAGACCACCCCTTGATGGAGCTGCAATCTATCCCACTCCTTTTTATGCACCAGTCGTGCCTCTTTTGAAGAACTGGCCAGGAGCATCTTCGGGTTTCGGTTCTCCAAAGCCTCTAAGACCATTTTCCCCAAGTAATTCTTCTTTTCATCTTGCCTTAGTTCCTTCTTTGTTAACTGAGGTAAGTCGCTTTTTTTTAATTGAGTGAGTGAGAAACTTGTAAAGCGCAACACATGCAAACTGAATCGCCTCTGGGCGCTGTTTCCATTCCATGGGTAAGGAAACCCCTTGACCTCAGAAGAGATGGGTTTTAATCTTTCTCCTGAAGGCCAAGTGGTCCGACTCCAGTCGGATGGTAGTTGGTAACGCATTCCATAGCCGAGGTCCCTGGACTGCAAATCTTCGATCTCCTCTGGACTTGTGTATTTGGTTTTGGGTATTTGGAGTAGGTTTTGATTTGTGGATCGCAGAATGCGATTGGGGTTATGGGCTGTTATTTTCTCGCATAGATATTGGGGGGCGTTTCCGTGAATACACTTATGCGTTAGGCAGAGTGCCTTGAAAGTGATTCTGTTTTTTACTGGCAACCAATGAAGGGATCTCAGCGAAGGTGAGATTGACTCCCATGTTTTTTTGCCGATCACTAATCGAGCGGCCGTATTTTGAACAACTTGCAGACGAGTTATTTGGTATTTAGGGAGTCCTAGATAGAGGACATTTGCGTAGTCAAGTCTGGAATTGATGATTGTTCCCACCACCACTGCAATGTCCTCTTTCGGGATAAAGGGGGTGAGACGGCGTAGTAGGCGCAGCAGATGATGGGATCCGCTGACTACATTTGTGCATCCATTGTCATGTAGGTGTCAAAAATGACTCAGACTTTTGACTTTGGTGCTAGGGGAGATGGTTTTTCCCAGAATGGGCGGGGGAATCCATGTTGACTTGGGGTGACTTTTCCGATTTGCGTGAAACGGAAGAAGTTCTGTTTTTGAACCTTTGAGTTTAAGATAACTGGAAGTCATCTAGTTATCTATTAGAGAGAGGGATTTCTCTAGTCCAAGAGAATGATCCTTTTTGTTGCAGATACGGAAATACAGTTGTGTGTCGTCTGCATAGGAGTGGTAGAGTAACTTCTGTTTACTGATGATTTCAAAGAGGGGGCGAAGATAGATATTAAACAATACGGGCGACAAGGGAGATCCCTGAGTGACTCCGCATGATACCATACGTTTTTCAGAAGTGAAAGGTCCCAGTTTCACTGTTTGTGATCGGTTTTCCAAGAAGGAGGAGAACCAGGGTAAATCACCTTCCGCGACTGCGGCCACTTTAGCTAGCCTAGCCAGTAGTAGTCCGTGGTCTACAGTGTCAAAAGCCGCACTTAGGTCCAGCAGGATCAGAAGACAAGATTCTCTTTCATCTGCGGCCTCTAAAGCGTCGTCCTATATTTTAAACAGCGCCGTTTCTGTTCCATGACCCGGACGGAAGCCTGATTGAAACGGGTCGAGTAATTTATGGGTGTCTAAATGCAGTTGCAGCTGTTGTACAACTTCTTTCTCCATTACCTTGGAGAAGGTATTTAGACCTGTTATGGGCCTCCGGTTGTTTGGGTCTTTGGGGTCAAGGGTGTTTTTTTTTAGGATTGGTTTTATTGTACCTTGTTTCAGCAAGGTGGGCACCATGCCCTCCTTGAATGATTGGTTTATGAGCTGCGTGATAGCTGGTGCCAGTATATCGGCACTTTCTTTCAGCAGTTTAGTGGGAATGATGTCATTGGGTGCTGTGCTATTACGCAGAGTCCCGATGATGTTTTTAGTGGCATTGATGGAGATGGGTTTTAGAGTGAATTTTGGGGGTTGCGCCGGGTTTATGTCGGTATTTAGTTTAGGATTTGGGGAAGGGTTAGTGACGAGTCCATTTTGCTGAATACTTTCCCGGATTTTTTCAATTTTATTGATGAAATAATCCGATAATTAGTTGCAAAATTCTTGTGAATCAGAATTGGGGGCCTCTAAACAAGCTTGGTTCATAGTCTGCGAAACCAGCTTGGAGAGTTCGCGGGGGCGGTTTAGGGCATTTGCGATGATGTTGAAGTGATTTTTTTTGGCCATAAAGATTTCTTTATGATATTTCTTTGTTATTGTCTTGTAAATGTTGTGGTTTTTGTCAGAGGAGCTCCTTTTCCAGGCAGCTTCTGCTCTTCTACGCTCTTGTTTTAGCAACGTCAGCTGGTCATTAAACCAGCTGGAGTTGTTTTTTCGGACGCAAGTTTTGCGTTTTTGGTGCCACCAAGTCAGCTGACTGTAATAGCGCCTTGTTGATGGCGTCAAGAGTTTCTGTGGCTGTTTGTTTTTGTTGAATTGTTTTTATTTTGTTCCCTGGTATTGTTTTGAAGAGTTCCAAGTGGAGTTTTTTTGTGATCTGGTCCAGTAAGTTGTCACCGGTTTAGTCGTTTTTTTTTTGGGCTGGCGTTGGTGGTGATTTTAAAATTAATGGCATGATGATCGGTCCATGGTAGCGGCTCAATTTCCTTGACGTCAATTTCCAAATCTTGTTTGAAAATGAGGTCGAGCGTATGACCTGAGGCATGAGTGGGGCCTTGTATTAGTTGCTGCAGACCTAATCCTTCCAGATGGTCGATGCAAGCGTCGGCGACGGGGTCCAACAAGGAGTTGGCCCAGAAGTTGAAATCCCCCAGCACCACAAGGTGTTTGATGCTTAGGGTGTATAAGAAGATGAATTCCGTCAGCGACGTGAGAAGGTGCGTTTTTGGGCCTGGTGGTCTATAACAAAGGAGAATATGTACCATGTCTTGAGTCATATCACAATAGCACTTGGGCACTCCGGCAGCCAGAATTCCTATCTCCTCAGCCCGGGACCCCCCTTTTGTCTGTAGTTAAGTGCCTTGGCACAGTGCCCGCACTCCTTCAGAAGAGATTTGGGTCCATTCCTTCTCTAGGGCATTTGGGCCATGGGGTCTCCTGGAGAGGGCATCGGCATCCTTATTCCCCACCCCCGGACGGTATTTCAGGCCGAAATTTAACCCTGAGAGTGCTGCTAACCACCGGTGTCCTGTTGCATCCATCTTGGCGGTGGTAAACAAGTAGGTGAGAGGATTGTTGTCGGTCCTCACTTCGAACTCAGCCCCATACAAGTAATCTCTCAGCTTGTCGACTACAGCCCACTTTAATGCTAGGAACTCAAGTTTATGAGTGGGTAGTTCTTCTCAGATGGGGTTAAGCTCCTGCTTACATAAGCCACTGGGCGTAGACTACCGTTGTGTTCCTGGTACAACACTCCTCCAGGGGCGGACTGACAACTCATGGGGCCCCCGGGCAATAGAAGATTATGGGGCCCCTCTGGCTTACAGATGGCCACCACGCCAGGAGGTAGTGCAGAGGCGGGCAGCTAAAATCTTGGGATATTCACATTAAAAGCATGTCATTTTCGGACATATCAGGGACAGATCTAAAAAAAACAGATTTTTACATACTGTCCCTGGTTTTACTGAGCCTGGCAACCCGGATGGGGCCCCCTAGTGGCATGGGGCCCTCGGGCAGTGCCCGAGTGACTTAATGGTCAGTCCGCCCCTGCACTCCTCCTAACCCTTCTCTACTGGCGTCCACATGCAGCTCATAAGGTTTCGAGGTGTCAGCATAGGCCAGAACAGGGGCAGTGGTCAAGTTTTTCTTAAGTTGTACAAATGCCTCCTCACATTCCGGAGTCCATTGACTGCAAATGGGCTCTTTAGGTTTTCGGGGACCTGGGTGAAGCTTCACTGGCTTTCCAGACCCAGAAGCATCATCTTCATCTTCAGTCTTCAGTAGCTCGTTTAGAGGTTTGGCGATCCCAGAAATGACCGCAGCTCAGTCACATCGGTGGGTCTGGGCCAAGAGGTAACTGCTTCCAATTTTTCTGGGTCTGTTAATATCCCTTCTGCGGAGACTATGTGCCCCTGGTAGTGTACAGACGACTGATAGAATTGGAATTTTTCTCTGGCCAGCTTCAAACCTTCATCGTGCAATCGCTTCAACACCTTCTCCAATCTCTGTTCGTGCTCTTCCAGAGTTTTTTCGAACACAATGACATCATCTAGGTATACCAATACTTCAATCAGATTTATATCGCCTACAGTTTTTTCCATCAACCTCTGGAAGGTGGCAGGGGCACCCAAGAGTCCCTGAGGCATACGGTTAAACTCAACGAAACGGGTGATGAAAGCCGTCTTCTTTTTAAACAAAGAAAAAAGGGAAAGGGGAAAGCCGTCTTCTCTCTATCTTCTGGGTGCATAGGGATCTGGTAATAACCACTCTTTAGGTCCGTGACACTGAACCACAGACCCTGACAGGCTCTGTAGTGCATCTTCAATCCAAGGGGTAGTGTACTGGTCAGGAATGGTCCGTTTTATTGAGGGTTCTGTTATTAATGCACAGCCCTAGGGAACCATTTTTTTTTCTCACCACTACTATGGGAGAAGCATAAGGACTCCTGGACTCCCGAATAGTTCCGGTCCTCTTCAACTCCGCAAGTTGCTCCCGGAGATCTTCCAAATCTGTCAGGGGAACCCTTCGGACCCGCTCCCTGAAAGGCTTGTCCTCTTTTAGTCAAATTCGATGGGTGGCGCTCTTGGCACATCAAACTCAGTTTTGGAGAAAATCTTCTGCCAGCTACTCAGTTGAGCTTCCATCCTTTCCTTTCATTCTGGTGGAAGTTCAGCGCCATCAGGCTGGCGACTCTTCTGCGGGTCCTCCATCTTCTTGTCCTCCATCTTCTTGTCATCCACCAAATCCAAAGGACTAACGGGGGTGGCCTGATGTACCCGACCCAATAGTACCCTGGCCGGCATCCGCACTGGGTTGGCGGTGGGGTTCCGGATATTGACGAACACCCATCCATGGTTTCTCTCCAGCACCTTCAAGGGGACCACCTCAGGTATCACTTCCAACCCCTCCGAGAATCCAGCCGGGTCAGGCTCAAGGACAAGAAACGGGCCTGGGCGAGACCAAGTAAGTTTTACTGAGGCAGGTCACTTCCCCTGGCTGTAGAGTTCTTATGGATTTCCCTAGTCGCCAGATTCTTCCCACTCCTTCTTTGGGGGCATTTCTCTCCTAGAACAGCGCACAACTCTGGGTTGAGGTCCTTAAGGGGTGTTTTTGCCGCCCCTTGTACAATTTTTCCTGGTGCCCCACTGGGTGTCAGGGTGCCAGAAGAGAGGGAAGGAGCTGCGCCAGAAGAAGAGGGGTCATCTGGTTCTTGCTCGGGTAGTATCATAGTTCTTTGCCATTGGTGGTCTTCACACTAGGTACTTTCAGGAAATCTGGAACTTTCCCTCGCCATTCACATAGGGCATAAGTGTGTAAACTAGTCTTGTCCACCTCCTAGTTGCATCACCCAAAACCTCCAACCTTGGGATACAGTTTCCAGGACTGAACATACTACTTTCTCATCCCAAACTTCTTCCCGTACTGCAATCACTAGGCCTTTCTCTAGCAGGATGCCTTTGCTCTTGCACCACTTGGCTGCAGTGACTGTCTCCATGACTGATCTTGATAAGGGCAGGGTTCAATTTTAGGGGACAATAAGTGATTTGAGAAGTAGAATCCCGGACGAGCCCCCACGTGTAGCGCTACCCCCGAAGGAGCCGCTGATTGATTTGGGTTCTACTCTCTATTGCCTCAGCTTACCACTGTCAACTAGCTCGAACCCTCCCTTGACACATCAGAAATCTGGTTAATGAGATATTGTGACCTCTGCTGGACTGGGGTCACAATAGCAGGCACACAATACACAGTGACAGTATAGCAATAAAATTACCTGCGGTTATGGACGGTCTCTACGGACGAGGAAAAATACACACCACGCAGTGAATATATTTAAATATAAGAGAGGTAAGTTTACTGTATAGAAACTTAAAGGCAAACATAAGTTTGAAACATACATACAACTAGCAAGTAATGACTTAATCTGACTCACAAGTGCCCTTGCAAGGTTTAGCAATTTATGTAAGCAAAAGAGATATTAAACATGAGAATGGTACCATTTATCTAAGCTAATGATAGGCAGTCTATGCTCGCGAGCGCCCCCTAGCGGGCAGTCCTACAGAACAGTTAATATATGCGTTGCGGCCGGTTGGTGCATGTTAAAATTGTAATCCACGGGTGGCAATCAGTGAAAGAAACTATGCAACAAACATTTGAGATAGCTGAACGTTGGTGGATTGACCGCTCGTCAGCGTCAACCACTTCTGCGTAACACTGGAACAGTTAACTGGGCCTCTAAGCTCCGGCTACGGGCTGAACACGTGTCTGTGGCCTGTGAGAAAGCACTAGGTGTCTGTACTAAACAGAGGGTCTGAAGTTGAGCATGTGCTCTCTCACCCGACAGGCCGATCCGCCTGAGTTCTCCTCAGAAAAGGGGCGCGCTGGCAAACACTGCTCCACGGCACAAAGGATCCCAGACAGGGGGGTGTGCTCCACTTTTTCAGTCGTCAGCTGGGCTGCCTCAATCCCCAGGAACACGGTCCGGATGATAGAGTCTTGCTTCCGTCTGGATGGCTTGTCTCTCGGTGGATAGGGCCAGGCTTCTGGCCTACAGCACAGCTTCACTCTGTCAGAGGAGAGAAGTGCAGGTCTCGAAAGAGCGAGATCAGCCCCTCCCTTTCCTTAAATAACCTCCCCCATCAGTCTATGCAGAGGTGTCACATGTTCCAGTAACACAGGGCATTGTGGGAAGTGTAGTCTGTTTCTCCTACGAGTCAATGGAGTCCATGTCTCCTGCTATTTGCAGTACCACAATGCATAGCTTACTTAAAGGTATCTTACATATTTACAAAATGTGGATAAAGTTCCAGCGGGGATGAGCTGTCGTAAGGCTCTGACAGGATGACCCCGCTACACATTCATAACATAAGAACGCATAGCATCAGAAAGGTATGTAAGAAACTCTTAGTGTTTGAAGCTGAATCCAATATGCGTAATAGTAGATCTTGCTTTTACTTGACATGTTTCGCGTACAGGACGCTTCATCAGGAGCATAGGAGTGGATCAATCGAATCTCGGAAAATACGTAGATCCAGCCACTGATAGTGGGATAGGGAGTGTACAACGCTTTATACCTAACCAGCCTCCTGGTCATGTGGTAGGTGCTCGTTTTGTGTAGCAGTCAAAAGATTAGGCTATAACACAAGCTGTTGGTAAACAGTGGAAAAGGATGGGCGTAAAGGCCCCGACCGAGATCCCTCTGGCACACCCTAGGCTTGAATAGGCTCCAAAACATAAGTTGCCAAATGGCCAAGCATTGAAGAGGAGGTAACCACCTCAGCACCGACAGGCAGAAAGGTAGTTCTGTCAATGGGTATGACGGTGTCTGATCGGTTGCAACAAAATCTGCCAGGGGGAGAAACCAGAGAGCGGAGGGGGTCAGTACACAGGCGCCGCAATCCTGTGTAGGCTACACCCCCATACCTCCTTTTAAATTTAAGGCGTATCGTGCGGAGGGCCAACCTGGGAGCTTTTTCAATGCCATATATATTGCAGAAACAAACTGTTGGTTGAGAAGAAAGGTCTGGGCAGTGGGATAGGCACCACCTGCAGGAAAAATAGAATACGGGGGCAACACATTCATCTTTAAAACACTGATTCGGCCCATCCACAAAAAGGCAGTTTGATCCCAGCTTTTCAGGTCTGCTCTTCTAGAGGAAAGTAACGGCACATAATTGCATGTGTAAAGCTGGGAGCAGCTCTTGGGTAAGTAAACCCCTAAGTATTTTAGCAAGGTTTGGCACCAGGTGAAGGAGAAAGACGCTTGCAACTGTGTTCATAATCCCGTAGGCATGTTCAGGCTCTCTGACTTACTATAGTTTATTTTAAAATTGGACAGCAAGTCCTTCAGCTCGGCCATGATATTAGGTAGCGAGATTAGGGGATCAGAGACATAAAATAAAACCTTGTCTGCTAAGGCAGATAGCTTATGTTCTGTCGGCCCATCCGTAAGGCCTTTGATGGCGCTGTTCAAGCAGATTTTATTAAGCAGTGGTTCGAGGGTTAAAGTGGATGTAAACCCAAAAATAAGAGAATAAGATTTCCTATCATCTGTACCCAGTCTTGCCACACAGTTAATCCAGCTCTGAGCAATCCACTTTTATTGTTCAGTGAAAATGAACAGACTTCCAGATAAAAACCTGTCTAAATAAAAAGTCCTTTCCGTCCCCTTGCTTTGAGTGACAGGGTTTTTACATATCTCAAGCACTAGCTTGGACACAGGCACATTCCTGGATGTGTATCATAATATGGGAGGTAATGTATGTCACTCGAAGCAAGGGGACGGAAAGGACTTTTTATTTAGACAGGTTTTTATCTGGAAGTCTGTTAATTTTAACTGAACAATAAAAGAGGATTGCTCAGAGCTGGATTAACTCTGTGTGGCAAGACTGGGCACAGATGATAGGAAATCTTATTCTCTACATTGTGACATCAAAAACAAAAAATTTTTTTGGGGTTTACATCCACTTTAAGGCAAAAATGAGGGGGGACAAAGGGCATCCCTGGCGCGCCCCGTTACGGATCGGGAATTCAGCCGACAATAGCCCATTCACCTTTACTTTGGTCATTCGGATAACTGCAGAGGGAGGATTTCCACAATGGCATATTGGGGCCTAGGCCAAGTCTGGTCAGCACTGTTCGCATGTAGGTTCAGTCTACCCTGTCGAATCCCTTCTCGGCATTCGTGGAAAGCAAGAGACAGGGATATGTCCCCCCTGGGATTCAGCCCAGTGTATCAACTGGAGTGTTCTATTAGCATTGTCCCTGGCCTCCCTCCCCGTGATGAACCCCTTTTGGTCGGGGTGTATAATCGACGGAAGGATAGGTTTGAGTCTATTGGCCAAAATTTTTGCTACTATTTTTATGTCGGTATTTAAAAGCGAGATAGGCCTGTAGTTCCCCGGTATGGTGTGATCCTTCCCCCTCCTTTGGGAGGACTGTGAAATGTGCCATCAGTGCCTCCCTGGGCATTGCGGTGTCAGAGGCTAAGGCATTGAAATAGGCACACATGGGGCTTGACAGTAGTGACGGAAATTTCTTGTATTAGGCATTCGTGAAGCCGTCAGTGCCGGGGCTTTTCCCCTTTGGGAGCTCTTTAAGTACTTTTTAACAATATAAAGATTATCCACAAAATATCTTTTTTTTTTTTTTTTTTTTTTTTTTTTTTGGATAAAGTTAGAGTTATGAACCCTGTAGGATTTATTTTTGTCTTGGAGATATTTTCCTTCACTTCCTGTCCCATAGCCAAAACAGTAAAAATCAAAAGTGAAAGATCCCTCGTTGTCACCGGCTTCTCAAGGTACTAGTGTCCCCATTGGAAGATATCCCCACTATTCCTGTTCTGGGGACAACCCAAAATTTTGGATGTTCTTTCACGTTTCACAATGGTAACCATTACAATTTAGAGTGAATTTCCCTAATAGGGGCACAGATGGCAATAAAAACCTTAGTCGTTATCTCTGTCTCTACTATATCTCAAAGGTTGTAAAGGAAAAATTAATCTTTACCTGCAGACATTCCTCTTTTCACTTCCTCATTGTTCGTTTTTGCTCAGAAGTTGCTCTATTTCTTCTCTGTTCTGTTCACTTCCTGCTTATGTGATTTTACTGACCACCGCGACGGGAGGCTTTACTGCGGTGGTCAGTAACGTGCTCACCCCCTCCTGGGAACTACATCTGTGCGGCAGGACGCTCTCTACGTGTTAGAGACCTCAAGGAGGTGTGAATTACTGGGCGTGCCGCAATTCATACTGGGAAATGTAGTTCTTACATGAACGAGCGATGCAAACCAGGAAGTGAATGAGAGAACAGAAACTAGAACGCCGGAGGTGATGTAGATACTCGTTTTTTAACTGACTCATTACACTATTCTGTCTGTCTACCTTGCAGACATTGATTTTAGGAAAACATTTTTTTTCCTTTACAACTACTTTAAAATATACTTTAACGTTTAATGGATAACTCAAAAATGTAATACATTCATTGACTGCAGGTCACTTTTGTAAGCATAACATCTTAACTCTGCCTTTTGTTTTATCATGCTTTGAAAGTTGATGTTACGTGCCTAATCTAAGAATATTCTTTATTTAAATACCTTCAGTCTCTGCAGTGTAGAGCAGCATGCTTGCAGACAATCGAGAAAAGCAAAAAAGAAAATAATTTTCATACCGGTTTGTCTTAAAGGCAGGATCTAGAACTCATTTTTATACTGTAGTAAAGTAATGCAGTCTCCAGGGAAACTGACAGCACCTGCATAAGTTTAGCAAAGCCCTAACAAATGTGCCGTCCATTTGCCCCCAGACAACAGCTATTGAAATCAGAATGTGCATCTAGAGGCACTGTGCTTTTTACTTGGTGCTGCTCTGTATACATACTGACCTCCACACTATGTATAGTGCAGTTTGTAGAGAGTCTGAATGTAAACAAAGACATTTTTACATGGGCCTAGGTCAGTGATGGCAGGTTATAAAGCACATGCAAAGAGGGAAAAAAAAGGCTAGGATGTTGTATTTGCAAAGCTGTTTGTTATCCTTGGTTGTAGTACACTGAACTACCCATTTCATGCCCTAACGTGGTCAGTTTTTAAGAGGAAAGCAGAGACTGGCAGGATCACCAGGTATTTCACACAAAGGAAGCAATAAAAGCGAACAGGATACTTTCTCATACACGTGCAGGGTACAGCAGACGCATATCAGGAATATGAAATGTTAGGTTAACATATTGTTTAATAAATGGGACCTGTAATAACACAATAAGTCTGCTGAAAATGGCTAGGCAGTGCAATATGGAGTAACCCAAGATTAACATCATTCAGTTTACTGAAGTCAAGTAATTGAATTATACGTTATTATTGGTTGCTATGAGTTATCACACTTTGCTTTCACACCTGGAGCGGGTTCCTTTGCCTATTGAGTACTTGTGTATGTGTATAATGAATATTTTAATGGTTTATCTTTTTCCAATTTCAGCAACAATCCGGCATCCAGTTTCATATCAAGCTTTTGTTGCCCAGATCCAAATATTTTGGTAGAGAGAGCTTATGTATGCACTATTACTGGATTCATAACACCAGCAAAAATAATGCAGTTGTTACAGCAGCTACGGTAAGGGTGATGTGCATGATTTCAGGGCCTCTTAAGACCTTTTCACTTAACAGCTTAGAAAGCCATCAAGTATAAAGTGCAGCTAGAGTTGTCACATACTCTGAAGGTTGGCTACACATTGGCCAGGGATTGCTCTGTGTGGAACTTTCCGCTACATAGGGAGACCTGGAAAAATGTGCCATTGATACATGGTTGTATGTGGTGTGGATTTGAATGTTGTTGGGGCTTTCTTTGTTCTCTCCACGGACTACCTGCTTTTTGTACATTAATGAATAGTTGACTTTGGCCTGTAATGCAAGTACATTTCCTTTTGTATTTTTTGTTGTAAAGCTAAAACACCTTTCAAAAAAAGTTGTTGCATACGCCTGCAACAATCTGCAGTCACTACAGCTACAGACACATTTTGGACTGAGCTCCAACACTTCCTAGTAGAGTCAAAGCCTTGAACTATAATGGGTTGTCTCTGTTGCAAATAGGTAGATGCATGAGACAAGATGGGGTGGGTATTTCATGTGCAGCACAACATATTTGAATTGCTTGTATAAATGTTTTTTTTCATACTTTTACTATTGATCCTTAAGGAAGATAGGCTTCCTGGAAACCACACTAAAAAGAATTTAAAATAAAAAACAAACTGGACTTATGTACATACAGTAGATGTAGCTATACTATTGAAAATAGATGTAACGTTAGGTGCAGTATGAGCATGAAACGGTAAAACATATTTGTATAAAAAGCATTGTTACTTTAAAGTAGCCATTTTTGTGGTGTGTGTTTTTTTTTTTTTTTTTTTTTTTTTTATGTTTGTATAAAAAAAATGTATACATACATAAAAAAAACTATTAGTGACATACAGCCCTAAAAATTAGCCGGCATGGACCACATATTCAGCACTACATAAAACAAAAAGCTTATATAAAATACATATACACAGGGAGATTACATGACCATAACAGCATTACACCCATAAAAGCATCAAGTTAAGTGATCAACTAGCATTAGGTCCAAGAAGCCTATCCGGTACAGCTAGACATAGGTCCCAGAGTTTCTCATACTTGCCCAAACACCCCTTATGTTGGTAAATTATCTTTTCAATCCTAATTGTATTACCTACAGCAGTAATCCACTCCTTAACCATGGGAGTGCTCTCCGACTTCCAATCTGACCTCAATATTTTGTGAGCCAAAAATAGGGCTCGAACAATAGCCTCTTTGGTGTGATCCTCCATGTCAAATTAATCTAAGTTTAGAGTATCCACCACTTCCCTCCCAATATGAGTGCCGTTTTGGGCACCTCCGCAATAAGTGAATCAAATCACCATGGTCAGTGTAGATAATAGTCCCATAGTGTCAAATCTATGAGGGGTATAGTACACTCTCATAAGGATATAGACCTGCGTCTGTCTCTTAGACACATTTAGGGAGCAAGTGGTTACGGCCTGGAGAGTGTCCTCCCATTGGTCTCCATGGAGCTGGCCAACATCCTTCTCACACTTGGCTAATACTCATAGGGGGTGTTTTTTCCAGAAATGTCTGAAGTAGCATAGCATTGTGATATGAAACCCTTAGGGGTTATGGCCTCTTTAACCAAATTAACTAGGGGTGTTGGAGACACAGACCAGTCAGAAGTTATACTCTGAGCCGCTATGGCATGCTGTAATTGCATGTAATAGTACCGCATAGAAGGCCACATGGTTCCTGCAAAGCCTCAAAGGAGAGCAGAACTCCATTATAGAAAATTTGCAGCAGATACACAATGCCATACCTCTTCCATATTGCACCATGTTGAAGTTTGGCTAATTCAAGGTAGATGCCAATTTACCAAATGGGTCTAAAAACTCTGCCTGCCACGCCCAAATCTACCTGGCTTTATTTCATACTTTCTGGATTAGAATATATGTTGGGAAGGTTTTAAACGTGGCTTACCAAAAGTCTCTGCTTCCAGACCCACTGGGATGTAGCCACCCCTTACTGTGTATAGCATTACTGCTTCAGAAGAGCTATGCCCTGTACCCCCTTGATCCACACTCCCATTTAATGTACCTATCGGGTGCTGCAGTTGCAAAGCCAGGTAGTGCAACCAGGGATTCAGCAACGCCAAACCAACCTCATATTCGGGGCATTGTAGATGTTCTAGTTTTATTCTTGGGGGATGATTTTTTCAGATTGGAGTACGATATATGGTATTGACAGTCCTTAAAGTCTTTTAAAGGAACCATCACTGGGGAATTATGAAGGAAATACAGCAGCTGGGGCATGAGTCACCTTGATGAAATTCACCATGCTGCCACCAACAAAGAGTATTCCAAATTTTTATGCGATCACAAAATCTTTGTAGGAGTGGGGAAATATTAAATTGTCCAAAATTTCAGATACAGGGAGTCACCCAAACCCCTAAGTACTTGAAGGCAATGATAATCGGTATGGAACGTGCTGAGTCTTCAGGACTTTCCCCATCACTGAGCAATAACACTGGTTTTGTTCAATTAATCTTAAGCCCTGAGTACTTGCAAAATGTTGTGATGGTAGCCATAGTCTCCCTCAGAAGCGTCTGTATCTCCAAGCAGAATCATCTGCATATAGCGTTGCTTTTTCCTGTCTTATTACCATAGCAAAAACCAGTGATACCTGGGTTGTCTCTGATCTGAATAGCCAGCCATTCTATAGCAAACAGCAGGGGCGACACGGGTGACCCCTACCGTGTGGCTGCCTGAGGATGACAGTACAGTAAGCGGACCTAGGAGATGTATGTCTCTCCAAAACCAAATCGTCTAAGGGCCTCCCATAAATACACCCGTTCAATGCTAGCAAAGGCCTTCATGGCATCTAGTGATGATAGAGCTCTATGGCCTATATTATCAGCAAGTGATTGCATATTTAGAAAAAGCCTTCTCAAATTGCCTGCGGTAGATTTATTTGGAAAAAACCCAGCTTGATCTGAATGTACAATGGATGTAATGACCCAGTTTAGCCTAAGTGCCAGTATCTTTGCTATGTGTTTACCATCACAGTGCAGCAGTGAGATGGGTCTATAAGGACCTGGATCTACCAGGTCTTTACCAGGTTTTAAAATATAGATAATGTTCGCTTTAGACAGTGGTGTTTTGTTTTTAACCACTTACTTACTGGGCACTTAACCACTTCCTGCCGGCCATACAGCCGCAGTGTGAATCCCAATTGCTGGGAGGCAATATATACGGCCTCCAGCCACTGAGGCACCCGCGATCGACGGTTACACAGGCAAGGACGTGGATCTGTGTGTAAACGCACAGATCCATGTCCTGTCAGGGAGAGAGGAGACCGATGCTGTGTCCCTTGTACATAGGTACACAGATCGGTCACCTCCCCCAGTCAGTCCCTTCCCCCTACAGTTAGAACATTCACTAGGCTACACATTTAACCCCTTCCTCGCCCCCTAGTGTTAACCCCTTCCCTGCCAGTCACATTTATACAGTAATTGGTGCATATTTATAGCACTGATCGCTGTATAAATGTGAATGGTGCCATAAATGTGTCCGCCATAATGTCGCAGTCCCAATAAAAATCGCAGATCGCCGCCATTACTAGTAAAAAAAAAATATAAAAAAAAATAATTCTGTCCCTATTTTGTAGGCGCTATACATTTTGCTCAAACCAGTCGCTTATTGCGATTTTTTTTTATTTTTTTACCAAAAATATGTAGAAGAACACGTATCGGCCTAAACAGAGAAAAAATATAAAAAAATTGGGATATTGATTATAGCAACAGGAAAAAAAATATATATTTTTTTTTTTTTCAAAATTGTCCTTTTTTTGTTTATAGCGCAAAAAATAAAAACAGCAGAAGTGATCAAATGCCACCAAAAGAAAGCTCTATTTGTGGCGGGAAAAGGACGTCAGTTTTGTTTGGGAGCCACGTCGCACGACTGCGCAATTGTCAGTTAAAGCGACGCCGTGCCGGAAGCTGACATTTCGCCTGGGCAGGAGGGGGGTATATGTGCCCAGTAAGAAAGTGGCTAAACCCCCTCTCCTGCTCAGACCAATTTTCAGCGCTGATGCACTTTACATGACAATTGCGCGGTCATCGGCGTGAGGAGAAAAAATTGTCGATTTACTGGCTCCGTTTACATTGGCCGACAGCTGATCACGTGGTAAGGGGTCGGGATCGACCCCTTACTCCGATCCAGCTAGTCTCATAGACTGGCCGATCACAGAGCTGATTGACGCCCTCCCGGCAAAGTAGGTCCACGCTGTAGCTGTCATTCGGCTATATCGCGGATTTAAAGCGGTTAAACGGTTAATTTATTAAGACATTAGTAATGTTTCAGGAAATTACAATCTTGGTAATTCTTTCTTTACTTAACACCTTGGCACGCGCCGCCTCTCAGACGTTTAAGAGTTCTAAAAAAACAGGAGGCAAGTTTTGGCATTAGACTTGCAGTGTGCAAAACAATAGTTTTGGAGACTTCAACTTGAGAGGATGATAATTTCATGGAAAGAATAAAAGCCAATTCAGTAGATATTATATTAATGGTTTCCCAGCAGGTCTTGTACTACAAGTAGCTGTGCACTTCATTGCCTTTTCAAAAGTCTACCAAATATATTGAACTCATTGTACTTTTAAGTTAATGGTCTTTAGTTCAAGAAAAGTTAGAATATTTAAATACAACAGAACGATAAAATTTAAAGAAATGTTTTTCAGAAATTTATTTCACTAGTTTTAATTTACACTGTATTTATTTCTATTCCAGAGAATATTTTGATGAACTAAAATTAAGTCAATGGGCATCCCTTATGGTGAATGGATTTGCAGACAGTCCTGTATCTTGGAAAGAAAGTGAACATGGATTTTTTAAAGGTGGTGAAAATTTGTACAGTTTTATTGTCTTTAACAATGAAGACTACTGGCTACACATGGCTGTTGGGACACACGATGGCTGCCCACCATAATTATCATTTGTTGATGGCAACTTTAACATTGGTGCTTCTCTGTTTAATCACTGCTGTCAGATGATTTGGAATCCTACGTGAAATTCAAGGGAGTTCTTTTATTCATCACAAAGACTGGAAACTTACAATATCAGAATTGTATGCAGCATGATCTGCTGTTGAAGCGGCCTGAACATAGTTTCTGTTGCACTCTGTGAGTGTTGTGTGGGTGGAATTCAGTCTATGTAAATAATGTGGCGAGTTAAAGGAGTTGAGGATAGACTGAATGCGAACATACAGATAGGTCGAAAACAGTAAAAACCGAATTTACACTTCAGATTTATGATTGAATTATTTTAGAAAATACATAATTTTTGTAACAAAATTGCGACTACAGATTTGTGTGTAACCCTGAAAATAAAGGGTGCATGTTTTGCACATACTGTTCTTGTTCATGGTCATGTCATGATAGAAATGTCACATGTAAGATTGCTAAGTGAAAACTTATAGTGATAGATAAGTCACTAGTTAAAGGGTTAGCCCATCCAAAGGTATTTCAATGAGTTATCCTGAGGGCTTCTTATATCCCTCGGTGGCTCTGTTGGTGGGATATCTGCATTGGCGTTCCTGGGTATGCACACCCGCTGTGTCCATTTTGATGGGTCCCATGTAACCTGTTGATTTATTTCATATTATGGACAATGCAAGAGGATGTTGCTGGAGCAGATAAAGGCCAGTTGGAACACCCAAATAGAGAAAAAAATAGGAGCGAGAGATTACTGTTGCAGGATGACAGACATGATGGCAAGCAATCTAAGCAGGGTAAAGCATATCAAGTCACATAATTGGTGGCACTTGGAGGAATAAAATTCAGCTTAAAAACTTTGGAAAATTAGCACTCTTTGACCATGAGTTGTAGATTAAGCACACAACATCTGCATTGAAGGGAGAATTTTGCCAGATTCTGGTGCTCAGTGACTAGTGACTACATGGAGAATTGGAAGTTTTTTTTAAATCTTTGATCATGATCTGCAAAAGCTCTGCCTGTGTAAATCCAGACTGTATGACTTGGAGCCTAAACGGAGCTACAATAAAAAGTAACATTTCAAATAGATTGGGGAAAAAGATATGGATGAAACTCATGGATGTGGGGTTAGTTCTCACCTATGCCTGGTACTTCCAGGGTTCTCTGAGAACATTGTTGTTTAGTGGATCCCTGGGCACAGAGGAGAATATATCAAACTTGGATCAGCTGTGCATGGCAACCAGCCAGCTTCTATGTTTCATTTTCAAAGCTTAACTGAACAAGCTGAAGATGGAAGCTGCATTGGTTGCCATACACAGCTGCTCCAGATTCTGTCTGCTCCAGTTTTAATAAATTTCCCACGTTGTAGGAAGGTGCCCATAAGGCAATGAATAATAAAGATGTCTGTCCTCTGATACTCTGTAGTAGATAATTTGGGGTTAATTTACTAAAGAAAAATAAGATGTCCTCTTTGCAAAGGAACTTTCCACAGAGCTTGGCTAATATGATAGAATTTCACTTTGAAAAGAGTAATCGTGTGCAAGGAAAATAAGAAAAAGTAATGTACATAGAATACAGATTTAAAACTATTTAAGAACTTACCCCAAACCATTAAAATGTCTCCCACATAGACTGTTGAGTTTGCAAGGGAATTTTCCCCAGAGCTTAGTGAATGTGGTCAAGCTCTGCTGACTTCCATTATCCCATCATGTGCGGGCAAATTTTTTTTTATACATAAAAAGTTTATATATTTTATCATAAGTTTATGCAACACTTTACATATTGTACGTTCACATCTGTCTTTGCCCTCAAACAGCTTGCAATCAATTTTCCCTACTTTACATGCAGGGGGTGGAGTTTCTTTACTGTCCTGATCTCAACCCAATAGAACAGTCCTATAGGATCAGTGGCAGCTGGTGCTAAATTTTTTATGGGGGGGGCGGCAGCAGCAAACAAACAAACCCCCACCCAGGTTCCCCCTCACCCCTCTACAGTCACGGCGCCACAGCTTCTGCTGGCCAACCCGAATCCGCCGCCGGTCTTGATTGGCCAGGAGGAGAAACCGGAAGACAATGGCGAATATTGATTCGCTAGTGTAACAAGTGGGTGGGTTTGGGGCACAGTGCCTCAGGCTCTCATGTGGCTTGAAAAAAATAAAATTTAGAAACCTAGGCGTCCGTTGTGTGGCATGCATCCCCACATACAAACTAGGGGGCGGCGCCCCTTATGGACTGGCCGCTCCTGTTTGGGGTGAATTAAAGCAGAGACTGCAAGCCAGGCTTTCTTGTAAAACATCAGTGCCTAACCTCACAAATGCTTTCTGAATGAATGATCTGGCCGTGTGAGGCTCTGTTATTTTCAAATTGTGACAGCTGGTGCGGAGAGAAGATCCCTGACCCACTGTCACAATTAGAAGGGGAATCTGGGAGAGGATGCAGGAGTGGGAACATGTAACATGTTCCCAAAGGAGAACTTATCCTTTAAGTGAATACAGGAAATCTGCAGAATACTAACGTTAAAGCGGTGCTTCACGATCTCAGTCAACATATCTCCTATTTTACTTGTTTTTAAGCTCTTTTTTTTTTTTTTTTTTTTACACATTTCTTCAGTTACTTCCTGGGTTTTTAGGCCTATGCAAATGATGTCATACATCCCAGGAGTCTTCAGGAGGGGAGGAGGGTTTTCTCAGCACCCCTGGCTGCATGCCTGAGCTAAAAGCAGATGGGTTCCAAGAAGTAAATCCTACATGAATCGTCTGCCCTTGCTTAGGATGGGCATGGCCAAAGTGTTTGCGGGGTGTTTTTCAAAGTGGTTCTTGTCAAAATAAATCATGGCGACACGAAGGGATGAGCGAGTTTGCTCTGAATATTAAAAATGTATTAACCACTTTCCCACCGGACCATTTGTCAGCCTTAAGACCAGAGGTGTTTTTACAATTTTCCACTGCGCTGCTTTAACTGGTAATTGCGCGGCCATACAATGTTGTACCCAAACAAAATTTGCGTCCTTTTTTTCCCACAAATAGAGCTTTCTTTTGATGGTATTTGATTGCCTCTGCGATTTTTAATGTTTGCGATATAAACGGAAAAAGAGCGAAAATTGAGAAAAAATTATATTTTCTACTTTTTGTTATAAGAAAAATCGAACAAACTCAATTTCTCTTATCGTCCATGGACGGACACAGCTCCTTAAATCTTGACAAGTGGGTTATGTTCCCTGTTTACAGGAGAGGACTAGGCAGAAACATGTTAAATAGTTAAATACATGTTACATTAACAGAGTTGAACAGCCCCGCCCAGGGGGCGGTCCCTCCAGACATAACCCTCCTCACTGCAGCTTGCAGCCTCAGTTTCGTTCTGCCTAGCAAAGGAGAAGGACGTATGGCTCCCTTTGGGCCCAGCGCCCTGAGGAGAAGTTTTATTTTATTTTACTTTACTTTTTCTTGAAGAATCTTCTTTCAACTGTTGGCTGAGAGACAGGCTGGATATTATAGATCCTTGTAGTCTACTCAGTCCGACCAGCAAGCGTGGGCACACCTTTGCAAAGAGGCTTGGTCTGCCACGCCATACCCCATGACTCCTGGGGTGGCCGGTGAGCTTTGCTCCGAGGTCCACATATGACTGGGCTGTGGTGTTGTCTCACTCACAGTGGACCGGGCCGACAGCTACCTCCATTTCGGTTGTAGTTCTGTCAGGAATGCGTCAGCGAGTCCTCGCTTGGACGGGTAAGTACAGTCCCTCCTGCTTCGGTGGGTTGGTACAGCTGGGCATTCCTGGGGTTCGGGGGTCCCTTCCCCTTACTTCCCTGCTCCTTTCCCTTGCTGCATTGCTAACATTGCCGCTGTCAGGGGGGAGGGGGCCTTCCTGAGGGGACTGTGTTATCTGGCCTGTGTTTTTTCTTTTTTGTATTGGGCTTTCCTGTGAGGTAAAAAGCCCTGTGATGAGCACAGATGTTTATGATTATACTTCAGCAGACGCTGACTGATTGGTGACACCTGTAACGGTTTTGCTTTTTATGCTGTATCTGTGTCTTATCCTTAAATAAAACAGCCCTATGAGGCTTTTTCTGTTTAAACACAGGTCCCTGCAAAAGTTACCTCACGGTTCTTTTCCTCTCACAGACAGCACTGGGCAGTCTCCTCCTGAGGGAGTCCCCTGGTTACCCCTGGTCAGCGCAGCAAGTGGGTGAGAGGCCCTGAATAGGGCTCTAGGAGCTTTTGTCTATTTGTATGGACAGGTGTGCATATTATAATACACACTATATGTAAATATTGGAGTCAGTATCTGGGTCCTTCCCCACATGCTGGTGGTGGCAGCAGGTGTTAGCACCTGTGATTCCCACAGAGTTTTTATTGTTAGTCCTGGACACAGTTTGTGCCAGGGTGGGGGTGGACTGCGGGCGGGGGTAAAAGAGTGCCCCCTTCCCCCGTTATCCCCTGGGGAATGCTCTGTTATGGAGCCATGGACTAGGTACCTAGTTAAAAAAAAAAGGCAGAATAAGGCATTTATGGGTGCGCTTTTTACTGCTGCAAGGGACTCTCCTAAGCTGCATAGTGCAGCTGGGTTTCCGCTGAGGGCTCGGTCTTTTTTGGATCACACAAATCAGACCGCTGTGTAGGTTTTTTCCTTCTGTGCCCTTCTTTGATAATTTCTGAGATGCGGAATGAGAAAAGCCACTGAGGGCTTTTGTAGTCCCTCACCGCCTGGCGGGAACCCCCGCTTGTATGGATCTGACTGATAGAAGATCCGAAGTACTGACCCGTTCCATGTTTACCATGCTGGGGTCTGGCTTGCGGCCTATTGTGGCCACTACACTGGGGTCTCAGTGGTCGCTGGCGCTATTTTTTGGGAGATTTTTCAATTACATTGAAAACTCCCATTGGCGCCCATTTTGTCGTAGCCACGCTATGGCGCAGCTTACATTGTGCTGGCCTTTTTCCTGTGGCCGCGTTCTGAACGCTCGGCGGCCATCTTGGAGTAGTCCTGACCCCTAGTGCTGTATACAACTCACAGAGTGAGCATTTTGCACCAGACAGTGGAGGAGCACCGACTCTCTCCTGAGGTTATTAGCCTAGCGGACCAGCTGGTCCAGGGCCTCATATAGGTCTGTGATGCTTCATTGAATGCTGCGCCCTTGTTATCCAGGGCGTCTGTTTCAGAATGGTTTTATGCACACGGTGGTGTAGTGCTTAACTCCATTACTTGGCAGCAAAAGAGTCATTGGTTCGAATCTGCACACTGACGCCAATCTGCACACTGACGCCAATCTGCCTGGAGCTTGCACCCTGTGTCTGTGTGGGTTTCCTCCGGGTACTCCGGTTTCCTCCAAAGACATGTGTGCATACACCTACATAATATACATACACACTATGTGTGTGTATTATTTAGGGGCAACCCTCCCAGGCCGTCAAAGGCCCAGCTGGGGGACTAATCTGTCCCTGGGTGCATAAGCCGATCACGCCGGCACCCAAATCCTGCCAATGTATATAGCCTTCCCTCCCTGTCTCTAGGTGGGAGGGGCGGCTTGCAGGTTCACAATTCAGTGAAACCTCCCTGCTCTCCGACTAGTGGGTCTGCGAGGTGGTCTCTTCGGAGTACTAGATAGGGTTTCCTCCTATCCACAGAACAAAGTTCTGTCCTTGTGTCTTCCCCTCCCGGCACGTCGGTCTGCCTTGGGCAGTGTGGGATTTGCTAAGCTGCAAGGTAATTTTACCTTTCCTGCAGGACGAGAGTTTTGGGGTTTTCTATGGGCCTCAGGCCCTAAATACCTTTGTGAACGTCGGGTAGTTCCGCATGGAATCCATTTGTTCGGTGGTAGCTGCGCTTCATCCGGGGGATGTCCTGACGTCCTCGGACATCAGGGACGCATACATGCATGTCCCGTTTTGCACATGTCACAGTGTTTTTTTCTGTGCTTCGTGATGAGAGAAGGGTCTCTGTCAGCCTGTGGCCCTCCCTTTTGATCTGGCGTCAGCACCATGGGTTTTCAGCTAGGAGCTCGCACTTATTTGAATTTTGTTGGGACAGCGAGGCTTTGCCTCATTGGCTACTTTGACGACTTTCTTCTGAGAGCAGCTTCTGTCTCCGACCTAGTGGATGGGTTATTCCCATTCAGACCCTCCGAAGATTCGGGTGGATGTTAAACGTTTAGGCCAGAAAGTGTAGCTCAGTGGCAGCAAGCCTGCCCTACATGTGTGCGACCCAGGGTTCAAATTATGGGCATGCTAGGTTCCGACTCAGCGTTGGAGTATCTAGTGTTGATCCAGACTCCTCAGTGGCAAGGTCCTTCTTCCCCTGGAGAAATTGCAGACTCTTCAGTCTGCGGAGAAGGTATTGGCATCACGCAATCGGTCTTCTCTCCAGGCGCCTGCTGGTTCAGGGTCTGTGGGTAGCCTCCTTCAAGGTGGTACTGTATGCCCAGTTCCACACCCTGGTTTTCCAGTGGAACTACTGTCCAGGTGGTAAAAATCTCTTGTCTCTGAAATCATTAGATTCCTGTGCGCCACCTAGTCAGAGTCTCTCTGAGTTGGTGACAGAGATTCCCGACTCTTCGGTCCGGGAAGTTGTTCCTTCCTTCCAGTGGTCGGTGTTTACGACGAATGCCAGCTCACGGGTTGTGAACCTGGAGGTTCACAAAACTGGGGGGTCCAGTCGGCCCTGAGTCGCTGGACTTGCGTGGACCTATGACCACACCTCCTTGAATGTGTCTGGTCTCGGTAGCTACCCAGGGTCGGGCCTGGCTAGTGCCTGGTGGAAGACCGCCTGGGAATACCAGGTGCTGTCTACTGTTCATTGTCCTACTATTTTAGGCGATCAGGCTATGCTTCTCCTTGTGGTCGACCAATCTGGTTTCAGCCGGACAACGCCACGGCCGTGGCTTCAGTCTACCATCAGGTATGCCGGCAGGCAGACTACTGGAGTCGCCAGATGCTGGACCAGGGCGACTGGTCTTTGTGCTTGGGGTGTTTCGGCTCCCTTGCAGGAGGTGAGCCTCACATGGCATGGATCTCCTGGCAGCTTGTCTCCGCCGCAAGGGTGTCAGTTAGTGGCCAGGTCTAGTGATCTTATACAGACGCGTCAGTCGCGCTGGTGGCCCTGTGTTGTCTGTATCGGTGATTTTTTGCCATTCCTCCATGGTAGTTGCTTCCTCGGCCGCTCCACAGAGTGGATGCTGAGGAGATCCCGATGATTCTAATCGCTCCAGATTAATCTCGGCGTCCTTGGTACGCTGATATCGGGCGCCTGGTAGCGGAGGCACCCTGGCGATTGCCAGGGCAGGAGGTTCCTGTCTCAAGGTCCCATACTTCCTCCTGTTGTACAGTCACTGACTTGCTTAACATGGTTATTGGAAGCCAGACTTTAGGTGACCAGGGTCTGTCTGACTCGGTCATCTCAACAGGGCACCGTAGTCTTCTTCCGGAGGATCTACCGTCGCACCTCTCTTGGTGCGAAGGGATGGAGTGACGTCCACGGGCGTACTTTCAATGTCCAGGGTCCTGCTGTTTTTAAAGCTTGGATTGGATCTAAAAATTGCTTAAAGCACCGTTTGGGGGCAGATTTCAGCTTTGGCTGTGTTCTTTTAGTGGCCTTTTTGCGGCCCGTTCCCTGGTGGGTCCCCTTTTTTTGTGTGCAAGGGGTTTGTCATATACTTTCCCCTCTTGGCCCATCTCTTCCCCCATGAGTTTTGACTCTGGTGCTCTCGGTTCTTCAGGAACCTTCCTTTTGGAAACATCAGAGAGATTTTCTCTTGACACTATCTCAGAAGGTGGCCCCTTTAGTGGCCTTTACCTCTGTTAGAGGGGTTTCTGAGTTGGCGGTCTTGTCTTGCAAGCCGCCATGCTTGATCCCCCATAAGGATTAGGTGATGGTGCGCCCGCGACCTTCCCTTCTTCCGAAGGAGGTTTCGGCCTTTCATACTTTAGGCGTGGTACGCGCTTTGCGGGTATACCAGCCTACTACGGCTCCATTTCGGAGCTTCTGACTCTCTTTTGTGTCGGTGTCTGGTCCACAAAAGGGCCTGGCGGTCTCGTCGACCACCATTTCTCGGTGGATCGGGCAGGCCGTCATACAGGCCTATGCTCCTAAGGGCGGGCCCCCCTTTCCGGTCACGGCACTTTCGACCAGGGCAATTGGTGCTTCCTGGGTTTTTTTTTTTTCCCGACATCATGCGTTGGTCTCACAGGTGTGCGAGGCGGCGATTTGCTCGTCCGTTCACGCTTTTTCCAGAATTTACATGGTTGCTGTGAGTGCATCTTATGATGTTTTTTTCAGCCGCTAGTTTTTGCCGGCGGCTGTTTAAAGTTGCACCTCCTCCGTTGAGGAGCTCTGCTTGTTTTGGGGTGAAGTTAAAATTGTTTTTACTGATATATTTCCCACCCCTCGTTTTTTGACACTGCTTGGGGACGTCCCACTTGTCAAGATTTAAGGAGCTGTGTCCGTCCATGGACGATAAGAGAAAATAGGATTTTTTGTACTCACCGTAAAATCCTTTTCTCTGAAGTCCATGGACGGACACAGCTCCCACCCCTCCTTTTTAGGTTTGTACTGCTTGTTACGAACTGAGGCTGCAAGCTGCAGTGAGGAGGGTTATGTCTGGAGGGACCGCCCCCTGGGCGGGGCTGTTCAACTCTGTTAATGTAACATGTATTTAACTATTTAACATGTTTCTGCCTAGTCCTCTCCTGTAAACAGGGAACATAACCCACTTGTCAAGATTTAAGGAGCTGTGTCCGTCCATGGACTTCAGAGAAAAGGATTTTACGGTGAGTACAAAAAATCCTATTTTTAGTCATACATTTTGGCCAAAATGTATTCAGCCACATGTCTTTAGTAAAAAAAATGCCAATAAGCGTATATTTATTGGTTTGCGCAAAAGTTATAGCATCTACAAACTAGGGTACATTTTCTGGAATTTACACAGCTTTTATTTTATGACTGCCTATCTCAATTCTTGAGGTGCTAAAATAGCAGGGAAGTACAAAACCCCCCCAAATGACCCCATTTTGGAAAGTAGACACCCCAAGGAACCTGCTGAAAGGCATGTTGAGTCCATTGAATATTTTTTTTTTTTTGTAACAAGTGATTGAATAATGACAAAAAAAAAAAAAAAAAAAAGAAATTACAAAAAGTTGTCACTAAATGATATATTGCTCACACATGCCATAGTTATATGTGGAATTGCACCCCAAAATACATTCTCCTGCTTCTCCTGAGTACGGGGATACCACATGTGTGAGACTTTTTGGGAGCCCAACCACGTACGGGGCCCCGAAAATCAAGCACCGCCTTCAGGATTTATAAGGGCGCAAATTTTTGATTTCACTTCTCACTACCTAAGACAGTTTTGAAGGCCATAAAATGCCCAAATAGCACAAAATCCCCCCAAATGACCCCATTTTGGAAAGTAGACACCCCAAGGAATCTGCTGAGGGGCATATTGAGCCCACTGAATATTTTTTTTTTTTTGTACCAAGTGATTGAATAATGACAAAGAAAAAAGAAATTACAAAAAGTTGTAACTAAATGATATATTGCTCATACATGCCATGGTTATATGTGGAATTGCACCCCAAAATACATTCTGCTGCTTCTGAGTACGGGGATACCACATGTGTGGGACTTTTTGCGAGTCTAGCCGCGTACGGGACCCCGAAAACCAAGCATCGCCTTCAGGATTTCTAAGGGCGCAAATTTTTTATTTCACTCCTCACTACCCATCACAGTTTTGAAGGCCATAAAATGCCCAAATAGCACAAACCCGCCCCAAATGACCCCATTTTGGAAAGTAGACACCCCAGGCTATTTGCGGAGAGGCATGTTGAGTCCATGGAATATTTAATATTTTGCCACAAGTTGCGGGAATATGAAAATTTTTTTTTTTTTTGCACAAAGTTGTCACTAAATGATATATTGCTCACACATGCCATGGGCATATGTGGAATTACACCCCAAAATACATTCTGCAGCTTCTCCTGAGTACGGGGATACCACATGTGTGGGACTTTTTGGGAGCCTAGCCGCGTACGGGACCCCGAAAACCAAGCACGGCCTTCAGGATTTCTAAGGGCATACATTTTTGATTTCACTCCTCACTACCGATCACTACCTATCACAGTATTGAAGGCCATAAAAGGCCAAGATGGCACACAACCCCCCCAAATGACCCCATTTTGGAAAGTAGACACCCCAAGCTATTTTCTGAGAGGCATTTTGAGTTCATGGAATATTTTATATCTTGCCACCAGTTGCTGGAATATGACAAACTTTTTTTTTTATTATTTTTTTTTTTGCACAAAGTTGTCACTAAATGATATATTGCTCACACATGCCATGGTTATATGTGGAATTGCACCCCAAAATACATTCTGCTGCTTCTCCTGAGTACGGGGATACCACATGTGTGGGACTTTTCGGGAGCCTAGCCGCGTACGGGGCCCCGAAAACCAAGCACCGCCTTCAGGATTTCTAAGGGCGCAAATTTTTGATTTCACTCCTCGCTGCCTATCACAGTTTCGGAGGCCATGGAATTCCCAGATGGCACACAACCCCCCCAAATGACCCCATTTTGGAAAGTAGACACCCCAAGCTATTTGCTGAGAGGCATGGTGAGTATTTTACAGCGCTCATTTATTTTTGAAAATGAAAGATATATATATATTTTTTTTTTTTCTTTTTTCAATTTTCAAATCTTTGTGACAAAAAGCAAGATCTGCAAAATACTCAACATACCTCTCAGCAAATAGCTTGGGGTGTCTACTTTCCAAAATGGGGTCATTTGGGGGGGTTTTGTGCCATCTGGGCATTCCATGGCCTCTGAAACTGTGATAGGTAGTGAGGAGTGAAATCAAAAATTTACACCCTTAGAAAGCCTGAAGGTGGTGATTGGTTTTTGGGGTCCCGTACGCGGCTAGGCTCCCAAAGTCTCACACATGTGGTATCCCCGTACTCAGGAGAAGCAGCAGAATGTATTTTGGGGTGTAATTCCACATATGCCCATGGCATGTTTGAGCAATATATCATTTAGTGACAACTTTGTGCAAAAAAAATAAAATAAAATAATAATAATTCTCTTTCCTACAACTTGTGTCAAAATATAAAATATTCCATGGACTCGAGATGCCTCTCAGCAAATAGCTTGGGGTGTCTACTTTCCAAAATGGGGTCATTTGGGGGGGTTTTGAACTGTCCTGGCATTTTATGAAAAACATTTAGAAGCTTATGTCACACATTACCCACTCTTCTAACCACTTGAAGAAAAAGCCCTTTCTGACACTGTTTGTTTACATAATAACATATTATTTTTTTGCAAGAAAGTTAAGTTGAACCCCCAAACATTATATATTATTTTAAAGCAAAGGCCCTACAGATTAAAATGGTGGGTGTTGCATTTTTTTTTACCACGCAGTATTTGCGCAGCGATTTTTCAAATGCATTTTTTTGGGCAAAAATACATATTTTTTTATTTTAATGCACTAAAACACACTATATTGCCCAAATGTTTGATGAAATAAAAAAGATGATCTTAGGCCGAGTACATAGATACCAAACACGACATGCTTTAAAATTGCGCACAAATGCGCAGTGGCGACAAACTACATACATTTTTAAAAGCCTCTACAGGTTACCACATTAGATTTACAGAGGAGGTCTACTGCTAAAATTACTGCCCTCGATCTGACCTTCGCGGTGATACCTCACATGCATGGTACAATTGCTGTTTACATATGACGCCAAACCGACGCTTGCGTTCGCCTTTGCGCAAGAGCAGGGGGGGGACAGGGGTGCTTTTTTTTTTTTTTTTTTTTTTTATTATTATTATTTAATTTCCTTTTTTAATTTTATTTTAAACTGTTCCTTACTTTTTTTTATTATTTTTATAATTTTTATTGCCATCTTAGGGCATGTAAATATCCCCTATGATAGCAATAGTTAGTGACAGGTACTCTTTTTTGAAAAAATTGGGGTCTATTAGACCCTAGATCTCTCCTCTGCCCTTAAAGCATCTGTACAAGAACAAGTCTCCTGCGCTCTGATATTTAAAAGGAAATGCTATGCAGTGGTGCAGTTCGATTAAAAGTTATCATCTAGAGCAGTGATGGCGAACCTTGGCACCCCAGATGTTTTGGAACTACATTTCCCATGATGCTCAGCTACTCTGAAGAGTGCATGAGCATCATGGGAAATGTAGTTCCAAAACATCTGGGGTGCCAAGGTTCGCCATCACTGATCTAGAGTCTTGCAGCCCTCCTCAGAATCGTGGGTATTCATAAAACTATAAAAGAGAAGAAAAAGAGCGGAGGGCGCACCGATCTCGTGTGATACTGATAAAAAATATTTATTCAAATAATAAAATCAATGGTTATACTCACACATTAGGAGTTAAAAACAGGCTTTAAAAATGAATACAGCAGGTATCCAGCATCGTCAGTGGAACATGAGTAATCGTTTGGACCAATCAGTAGAAGTAAAAGCTGACGCGTTTCGGGGGCGTACCCCTTTCCTCAGAGCTGACGTGGTCTGCAGTGCTCCCTTGCCGTGGTGATTGTGGGACTAAATATACATACACACTCACAAATGCACATAGCCACACGCCCACAAGTGGGCAGGTAGACCTATGATGATAGGTCGCTGTCTGGGTGTACTCCTCCCAGATAGAGGGGGGGGGGGCCGTTTTATCAGGGGCCACACCTCTATATCCTCAGAACACCAGTCTCTTAAGTGAGGGTGGTCTCAAAACAGTAATGCAGTGTATGTTGTATTTTTTGAGACTGTCAATGCAAATGTGCACTGGCTCCCATCTTTGGCTAAACTGTTTATTTAGTTAGTTATTTTTATGGTTAGTAGATTGATAATATGCCAAGTATGTGGAGGAGTGCTCTTATGAAATGTCCCCATATGAAGAGATAATGGGGGCTTACCTGACTGCCCCTTTGCGCTTATCCCCACTCGATAGATGTTACAGCTCCATGTGAGTCTGTTGGAACGCACGCCAGCCAATTAGGACAGCAGTGCGTTCCAGCGAATTGTGCGCGCGCCGTGCTGTTCGCGGCGCGCGCGCGCCGTACTACGCGCTCCGCGCGCGCCCCGCATTCGCGACGTAGCGCGCGCTGCGCAGACTGTCAGTGAATATTCTCCCTATGTGCAGACGGGAGGCAACCTGCTCCAAGCTCTGCAACATAGGGGCTGTGACGTCACTGCGACTCTATGGTGGCAGAGTGTTATATGGTGGACCTCAATGTCTGCCCTCTAGTGGTGGAGGGTGCAGAGAACACTAGTACTCCATACTAATGGGATCCTGAGGGGACATGATCTAGATGGCCACCCTCTAGTGGTTGGAGGGTGGAAAAACAATGTTAAACACACATTAGTTTTCCAGATAAGTGCTTTTGGCCAAACTCCAGGAGCTTAAATGGGGCTGCGTACATAGGAAAATACACAGTTGAAGCACTGTATAAATAGTGATGTACATGTCCGTGCCCATGCACAGACACCCACATATCACAAGGTGGTTGACATAGGGGGGACTGCAGACCATCAGGATATCTACATAGTGATAAGATGCAACATACAAATAAAGAATGACAAAAAGTCCCTCAATGATGTTACATTAGTGCCCAACATGATGTTTGCTGTTTTGTATCTAAAGCTGCTATAATTAAATTTATTTTACATAATATGTTGTTAGTTGACTTGCTAAATCTAACTACTCATACTATTGTTTAATGTGGTTTATGATGTATAATCATATGCATCAGAACCGAAAGGGGGAAGAAGCCCTAGTGGTGGGGAACAAGAAGTGCATGAAGGATGTACTGTGATATTGGGTGAACTTGAAACAGGTCAACCTCTTTCATTGTTGTCTCACTGATGTCCAGATCCTCATGTCACAGTATGCAGTTCGATCTCTTCATTTAACCCATTCGGGACCATACTGCCCAGGGTGAAGATCCAGTAGGCCTCTCTTTTACAGAGGATCTGGTATTTCTTCCCACTGTCCAGACCGTTTTGGATGGCTTCTATGCCAAACACCTTAAGGCCATCCACTTCACTACCATGGGCTTCTTTAAAGTGTTTTGGTATAGAGCCTTTGTCTTTTTTTGTTAGAATACTACTCCTGTGCTCGTTCATCCTAGTTCTCAATTGACGTGATGTACGTCCCACATATAGTAGGCCACATGGGCATATAATGCCGTATATCACAAAGGCAATTCCGCAATTGATGAACTGTTACTATGGGACCCGACAACATTATACAATAAGGATCTTAAGAAACTCCTAGAAAGAGCTATACTAGATAAGATCCTGACAAAAAGTGAATTCAAATTCCTGTACTCCAAACACCCAGTAGTCCCACACTTTTATCATATACCAAAGATTCACAAGAGTCTAGAGAGGCCACCGGGTCGACCGATTGTTGCAGGAATTGATAGCCTATCGAGCAATCTGGGATGTTATCTAGACTTCTTCTTGCAAAGTCTAGTAATCAATCTACCATCCTTCATCAAGGATTCAGGACATGCCCTGGAAATCCTCACTTCATACAAGTGGGAAAGAGGATACAGGTGGCTATCACTGGATGTGGTATCTCTGTACACATGTATACAACATGAGTTTGGGCTAAGAGCCATAGAATATTATCTGGCAGAAGCACATCAATTCAATCCACGTCAAGCACAATTCATCCGGGACTGTATTGAGTTCACCCTCACCCACAACTACTTCTCCTTCCTAGATTGCTTTTACAGACAGATAAGAGGTACCGCTATGGGGGCCAGGTTCGCTCCTAGTTACGCGAACCTTTTTATGGGGTACTGGGAGTCCAAATACATATGGGCCAACAACCCTTTTGCAAAGAATCTGATATTATACTCCCGCTACATAGATGACATCCTAATTATATGGAATGGCAGCGACGAAGAGTTGGATGGTTTCCTGACACATTGTGACAACAACCCATTTGGAATTTCATTCACATATGTAGTAGACCAAGAGTCACTGATATTTTTAGATCTAGAGTTAAGGGCAGAAGAGAACGGTAAGATACTTTCTAAGACCCATTTCAAACCAAGCGCAGGAAATTCATATTTACACGCCTCAAGTCAACATCATCCAAGATGGATCAAAAATGTACCATTTGGACAGTTCTGTCGTCTTAAACGAACTTGTACGCAGAAGGAAGATTATGAAGCACAAAGCTTCATTTTAAGAGAAAAATTCAGGGAAAAAGGGTACGGTGAATCACATATTGAAGAAGCATTTCAAAAATATTTTCAGCTCTATGAGAAAGATGGGACAACAGGTGAAAAAACCGTAAAACACATGGAGAATGAAACCCAGACGGTACGTTTTTGCACTAGATACAATAACAGAGCCCCAACCATTCAGAAAATCTTTAAAAGAAACTGGAAAATTCTGGCAGCTGATCCATTTCTGAAGACCTGTATCCCTCCCCATCCCAATCTGGTATTTAGAAGACCGAAGGATCTAAGAAGCATGGTTGCCCCAAGCAGGGTGAAGAAAAACATCAACAAAAACAAAAGATTGGAAAGTCCTTGGACCACAATCTTTGATCAAAAAGGAAGCTACAAATGTGGTGTAAACACATGTGGCAATTGCTCACATATGCAACACAGGAAAAAAGATGTCATTGGGGTGGATGGAAGACGCCACACGATTAAACAGTTCATCAATTGCGGAATTGCCTTTGTGATATACGGCATTATATGCCCATGTGGCCTACTATATGTGGGACGTACATCACGTCAATTGAGAACTAGGATGAACGAGCACAGGAGTAGTATTCTAACAAAAAAAGACAAAGGCTCTATACCAAAACACTTTAAAGAAGCCCATGGTAGTGAAGTGGATGGCCTTAAGGTGTTTGGCATAGAAGCCATCCAAAACGGTCTGGACAGTGGGAAGAAATACCAGATCCTCTGTAAAAGAGAGGCCTACTGGATCTTCACCCTGGGCAGTATGGTCCCGAATGGGTTAAATGAAGAGATCGAACTGCATACTGTGACATGAGGATCTGGACATCAGTGAGACAACAATGAAAGAGGTTGACCTGTTTCAAGTTCACCCAATATCACAGTACATCCTTCATGCACTTCTTGTTCCCCACCACTAGGGCTTCTTCCCCCTTTCGGTTCTGATGCATATGATTATACATCATAAACCACATTAAACAATAGTATGAGTAGTTAGATTTAGCAAGTCAACTAACAACATATTATGTAAAATAAATTTAATTATAGCAGCTTTAGATACAAAACAGCAAACATCATGTTGGGCACTAATGTAACATCATTGAGGGACTTTTTGTCATTCTTTATTTGTATGTTGCATCTTATCACTATGTAGATATCCTGATGGTCTGCAGTCCCCCCTATGTCAACCACCTTGTGATATGTGGGTGTCTGTGCATGGGCACGGACATGTACATCACTATTTATACAGTGCTTCAACTGTGTATTTTCCTATGTACGCAGCCCCATTTAAGCTCCTGGAGTTTGGCCAAAAGCACTTATCTGGAAAACTAATGTGTGTTTAACATTGTTTTTCCACCCTCCAACCACTAGAGGGTGGCCATCTAGATCATGTCCCCTCAGGATCCCATTAGTATGGAGTACTAGTGTTCTCTGCACCCTCCACCACTAGAGGGCAGACATTGAGGTCCACCATATAACACTCTGCCACCATAGAGTCGCAGTGACGTCACAGCCCCTATGTTGCAGAGCTTGGAGCAGGTTGCCTCCCGTCTGCACATAGGGAGAATATTCACTGACAGTCTGCGCAGCGCGCGCTACGTCGCGAATGCGGAGCGCGTAGTACGGCGCGCGCGCGCTGCGAACAGCACGCGCGCAATTCGCTGGAACGCACTGCTGTCCTAATTGGCTGGCGTGCGTTCCAACAGACTCACATGGAGCTGTAACATCTATCGAGTGGGGATAAGCGCAAAGGGGCAGTCAGGTAAGCCCCCATTATCTCTTCATATGGGGACATTTCATAAGAGCACTCCTCCACATACTTGGCATATTATCAATCTACTAACCATAAAAATAACTAACTAAATAAACAGTTTAGCCAAAGATGGGAGCCAGTGCACATTTGCATTGACAGTCTCAAAAAATACAACATACACTGCATTACTGTTTTGAGACCACCCTCACTTAAGAGACTGGTGTTCTGAGGATATAGAGGTGTGGCCCCTGATAAAACGGCCCCCCCCTCTATCTGGGAGGAGTACACCCAGACAGCGACCTATCATCATAGGTCTACCTGCCCACTTGTGGGCGTGTGGCTATGTGCATTTGTGAGTGTGTATGTATATTTAGTCCCACAATCACCACGGCAAGGGAGCACTGCAGACCACGTCAGCTCTGAGGAAAGGGGTACGCCCCCGAAACGCGTCAGCTTTTACTTCTACTGATTGGTCCAAACGATTACTCATGTTCCACTGATGATGCTGGATACCTGCTGTATTCATTTTTAAAGCCTGTTTTTAACTCCTAATGTGTGAGTATAACCATTGATTTTATTATTTGAATAAATATTTTTTATCAGTATCACACGAGGTCGGTGCGCCCTCCGCTCTTTTTCTTCTCTTTTTCTTCTCTCTTAAAGCATCTGACCACACCAAGATCGGTGTGATAAAATGTTTTCCCACTTTCCCAATGGCGCAGTTTATATCCGGGGAGGGGACATACCCTCCCACTGCTTGTAAAAGCAGTTTAGAGGCTAATTAGCCGCTAGGACTGCTTTTACATGAAAGCCGACCGCTGGCTGAAAAGAATGATACCAAGATGATACCTAAACCCGCAGGCATCATTCTGGTATAACCATTCAAAGTCCAGCAACATACCATACGTTGATGGTTCTTGTTGGACATGTATTGTAATCTTTTTTTTTTTTCATGCAGCCTGTTGGCTGAACGAAAAAAAGATTGATCGGTGGGTATGCCCACCATTAGAATACCTCCCTTCATCCACCCACTTCTAATGATGGGCATACATGCACCATTTATATATGCCGAAGCATGGGGGCATCCTCCCGCAAAAAAGTTATGCCGCTCACACACGTATGTATGCCGCATAAAAAGTTATGGCGCATACAAACGGTCGGACTTTTCCACAGGCAAGCTTCCGACGGAATTTCGACCGTATGTACGCGGCATTAGGAGCAAAATCGCTCCTCCGCCCCTAATGCCCCCATGCTTCGGCATATATGCTCTTTTTTTAACTGTGGTGGTGAAATCACCTCCCACAGTGTTGGAGTCGCGGCTTTATGTATCGTGGGAGCAAACGCTGTTGCTGTCACGCTAAATAAATCCGCGCTGCAACTGAATGGCGTACCTGCTAAGCAAATGATGGTTAACATTATAACAAAGTAACATTACATTTTAACAGTAAGATCTTACCATACCATACCTGCAAAGCAAATATCAAAAAAAAAAAAAACATTTTTTAACGCAACCTGTGCCTAAAAAATATATATGCCGAAGCATGGGGGCATCCTCCCGCAAAAAAAGTTATGCCGCGTACACACGGTCGAACTTTTCCACGGGCAAGCCTCCGTCGGAATTTCGACCGTATGTACGCGGCATTAGGAGCAAAATCGCTCCTCCGCCCCTAATGCCCCTATGCTTCGGCATATATGCTCTTTTTTTAACTGTGGTGGTGAAATCACCTCCTACAGCGTTGGAGTCGCGGCTTTATATATCGTGGGAGCAAACGCTGTTGCTGTCACGCTAAATAAATCCGCGATGCAACTGAATAGCGTACCTGCTAAGCAAATGATGGTTAACAATAAAACAAACATTACAGTATAACATACCATACCTGCAAAGCAAATACAATAAAACATTGTAAAAATAGAGAGAATAGATATAGAACAATAGTGAGTGGACAGTAGAGAGTGAACATAAGAGAACAATAAAGAGAGGAGAAAAATACAACCACAACTATTTTTGGATTTTTTATTTTATATTTTTTTTGTGTTTTTTTTTATTTTTTTTCTACTTTTTTTCACTTTTATGAAAACTATAAACTGAACGTTGCAGATTATGGTCTCTCAAAATGTGATGGCCATCACATATTCCGAGACCCTGTGTTGGTGTGCCTAGGACTGTGTGGTGCTGTACCCTACGCTAAAACTGAACTAGTGTGTGGTAGCGTTTGAAACATACACCAATGCAGAGACCAGGTTGGTCAGGACAGTCGGGACAATAAAAGCGGGTGTCACGCCTAAATCCGAGTTTGCTGCAGACACGACATCTTTTATGGGGGGATTTTCTGGTAGGGGTACCAGCGAGGACAAAAGGAAAATGCCTCTCATACAGCCGGCTCACTGCATTTGCGTTGGGAAGGTGGGGCACAGCACCATCTGGAAACAGAAGGGCTTCGACGATCTCTTCCTGGAATTTTAGGAAGGATCCAGTCCGTCCTGAAGCTCTGTATAGCACATGAGCGTTCAGCAAAGCCAATTGAAACAAATACACTGATACTTTTTTGTACCAGCGTTTGGACCTCCGGGCAATTAGGTACGGCGCCAACAACTGGTCATTGAGGTCCACCCCTCCCATGTTAAGGTTGTACTCGTGGATACAGAGGGGTTTCTCCACAAAACCAGTCGCCGTAGGAATTTGGACTGCCGTGTCTGCGTGAAGCGAGGACAGAACGAAAACATTCCGTGAATCCCTCCACTTCACTGCTAACAAATTATTACACCGTAAGCAGGCTCTCTCCCCCCGACTAAGACGGGATTCTACAAGCCGTTGGGGGATGCCCCGGCGATTAGGTCGCACGGTGCCACATGCGCCAATTCCATAATCAAAAAGGTGACTAAAAAGTGGCACGCTTGTGTAATAATTGTCCACGTACAAGTGGTACCCCTTTCCGAATAAGGGTGACACCAATTCCCACACTATCCTACCAGCGCTCCCTATGTAATCAGGGCAATTCTCCGGCTCTACGTGACTGTCTTTTCCCTCGTAAACCATAAAGCTAGATGTATAGCCTGTTGCCCTGTCACAGAGCTTATACAACTTGACCCCGTATCTGGCACGCTTGCTGGGAAGGAATTGTTTGAATGACAAGCGGCCAGAAAACTTAATCAGGGACTCATCAACGCAGACAACTTGTTGGGGATTATACAAGGCTGCAAACCGTTCGTTGAAGTGGTTTACGAGGGGCCGAATTTTGTAGAGCCGATCGAATTCAGGGTCTCCCCGAGGACGACAGAGTTCATTGTCACTAAAATGCATGAACCGCAAGATCTGCTCGTATCGTGTCCTGGCCATGGAGGCAGAGAAAATGGGCATATGGTGAACTGGGTGCGTGGACCAATACATCCGCAGCTCACTCTTTTTAGTAATGCCCATGATGAGGGAAAGGCCCAGAAAGATCTTAAATTCGGAAACCGTAATTGGCTTCCAATCTCTGGCAAGGGACAGCTGGGGATTAGCGGCGATGAATTGACCAGCGTACAAATTGCTTTGGTCCACAATAGATCTATAGAGATCTTCGGTGAAATACAGCGAATAAAAATCCAGTGACGTAAAATCAACTGTATTCACCTGAATTCCGGGTTGGCCAGTGAATGGGGGAAGTACGGGTGCTGCAGAAGTGGTGGGTACCCAATCAGGATTGGCGAATGCAGCAGGAAGGACACTATGGGGACGGGCCTGTCTTTGTCGTCTTCTTCTTGGTGGCAGCGGGACACTACTCGTGCTTGCCACCTCTCCAGCTTGAACTGCACTTATGGGACTCGCCATGTCACCAAGTGTTACTGCAGTGCTGGATATATGACCAGGATGTACTAGGCCGCTGGTGCTTGCCAGTTCACCAGAAGGAATAGCGGCGCTAGTACTTCTCTCCTCCATACGAGAGCCCTGCGGTTCTTGCACCTCAGCGACAGCAGAAGATCGGGGTCTGGTATGCCTGACCCTAGCAGGGACCACTCCGTCGTCAGAGCTATCTGTCAGGGAGCCACTGTCGTCTACAGGATCGTATTCTGAGCAAGAATTTGACAGATGCGTGACCTCCTCATCACTATCTGTCAGGCTCATAAACAAGTAGGCCTCTTCATCACTGTACCATCGATTTGCCATTTTGGGCTCTAAATTTAGGGGTACAGTGGTGAGATTCACAGGCAAAAAAGCACCTGACCTGTTAGCGACTGAGTCAAGCGCTACCAAAAAAACTGTTAGCGATCGCAGAGATCAGGCCTGACTCTGCGAACGCTGCAGTTATGTGTTTTTGTGTTTTGTGTCAGTGATCGATCGATCGATACTGCACTTCGGTGGGTTGGGCTGGGCGAAGGGGCTAAACGCAGGTGCTAGCAGGTATCTGGGCTGATCCCGCTAACAATGCGTTTTTGGGAACCCTAAACTGCAGGGGACGCTAGTATAGATCTGATCAGATCAGGTATCGATCCGATCAGATACTATACCACTAAAGGGAGGCGTATGGTGCGTGCGTGGGTGTTAGCGCTACTGGCACTAATCTGACGCTGCCTGGGGCGACGCAGACCCTATCTGGCGCTAAAACCAAACTTTTATCACACGCCGGGCGATCAGGGGGTTAAAACTTTATTTCAAAAAATATGGCGGGTGCCCTGATGCTATAGAAAATAAACAAACTAAACTGCGTCACCTGTGACACTTATACTGTGATCACTGGTGACAGGGGGTAATGAAGGGGTTAAACCTTTATTGGGGGGGGTTAGGGGGGGTCCCTAGACTTTTTATGGCCTAAGACTGATTACCTAAACACTTATTTTTGTCACTAATGACACTAGTACAGCGATCAAAAAAAAATCTGATCGCTGTACTGGGTGACACAGTGACAGGCAGTGAATGGGTTAATTTGGGGGGTGATCAGGGGGTGATCAGGGGGTTAAATGTGTGCCTATGTGACCTGGTGTTAGAGTAGTGTTGTGCAACTCACGTTTCAGATGCTCTCTCCCTCTCGGTCTGGAACGGAAAGACCGACACGAGGGAGAGAGCAGTACTTCCCCTGCCAATGTTTACAAAACATTGCCAGGGGAAGACAACCATTGGTTAGTGTGATCACCAGGTCCAGGCCAGATTTTATTGGCCTGGACCTGGTGATTGATCAGTTCTGAAACGAATCTGATCATCGGGAACGGCGGGGGGGCGCGCGCGCGCGCCCCATCGCCGTTCACGCGCAGGACGTATAGCTACGGGCTCTCGCCTGGGAGAGCCGACCTGCCGCCGTATTATGACGGTGCGTGGTCGGCAAGTAGTTAAAGGGTCAAAAAGGAAATAATTAAAGGAATTTTTTTTTTGCTGAAATGACTGTTTACAGGGTATAGAGACATAAAAGTTAACTGATTCATTTTAAAAATGATTAAAAATAGATTAAATTCAATCATATAATGTGCCTCTAGTTTCACTTTCGTTTTTAAACTGGTTTCATGTTTCTGTGAAGTAAAGAGACCCACAGAACAAAAACAAACAAATCCAGGGCAGTGTTTTTGTTTTTAAAATTAATCTGATTGGTTCTGAGGAGTTTTAGACACACAGCTTGGACCACAGTGAAAAGCTGCCATGAGATTTTTCATAAGGAGCCAGACAAGCAGGAAGTGTGGAGATCACAGCAGAATTACAGCAACTTCAAAGCAAAAACGAACAATGAGGACATGAAACCAGTACTGCAGTAAGGTAAAGGAAGCTATTTAGCTAAAAAAAAAAATTCCTTTAGTGATCCTTTTAAATGGCGTGTTTGGTTTGTGGTGCTCAGAAACAAGCCTCATGCTCACGGTCGAACTTCAAGCAAAACTTTTGCGTGGATTTTTGTTTGAAGGGCGTTGGCCATGAACTTGGTATTCATATATACGGCAGGATTTTTTCAGCAAACTTTTCCCAAATCTTCGTGTTTTTCCAGCTCTTTTATGCTCTTTACTGCCACCCTTTGGTCAACTTCTGCTATTGTTGGTTGATTTTAACATTGGTTTTGAGCATGCTTGTTTTGTACTTTGCTGAAAAGTTTGTCCGTTTGCAGGGTGAACATTTTGTCTGATGAAAACCGAAAAAGTTTGTCTGATGGAGTGTACACACAGTCGGATTTTTTGGAAAACCTGGGAATTTAGAAGTTTGTTGTCAAAAAGTCCGATCGTGTGTATGGGGCTTTAGGGGGAGATTTACTAAAACTGGAACACTCAGAACCTGGTGGAGCTGCACATGGTAGCCAATGAGTCTAACTTCAGCTTGTTCAGTTAAGCTGACAATAAACCTGGAAGCTGATTGGTTTCTCTGCAGAGCTGCGCCAGATTTTGCACACTCCAGTTTTAGTAACTAACCCCCTAAATGTCTACACACCATGCAATCATGTATATACAATTTTATACAATATATTTAATGGTAATAGTGTTCCAAAACCAATACAAAAATTCTGTAATGAAAACGAAATAAACTCATTTTGTATCAGTCTCTGTAAAACATAATCAAGTGCATACTTAGACTTCCAAGTTATTATACCCTTTCCTTATGCTGTGTTTTCATGGCATAATGACAGCATGCAAAAATTTAACGCGCTGGACACTTGTGTGCCAAATAAACTCACCAGATCCAATGTAACCTTACTGCAGATTCAGGTCAGAATTTATTTTGGCTTTATTGTCAGATGGTCTTTATTTTATCCTCCAAATCAAAACGCCCTGTTCCACGTAGTGTGATGAGCTATAATTTATTAAAATACTAAAACCAATTTCATACACTCACATTTAAAAGTGCATAAAGGTGTATTAGTATATTCAGATAACAGATTCAAATGGCTACAGCGCTACCGATCTTGATTTATGTTTCTCACCTGCCAGCTCTCAGAATGCCGTTGATATAAAAAAGTTTTACATTTTGAATTTGGTTCTGCATTTTAGCGACATTTTTAAATGAGACAATTTAAAGATTTATAGGTAAACTGCACTTTTTATTGATGTGGTTCATATTTAGCTACCACTGCTATTAACTGTTTTTTTTCTGACTGGAGATAAAAGTTTATTTCATACCATAATAAGACCGAGTTTATATAATTATTATCCTTCTCTGTGTTCATTTATCAACACAGTGAATATATGACAAATAGTAGTAGTGTCTTATTTTTGTAGTTGACCATGAAGGAAAATCTACTAATGTTCAAGGCATAAAGACCGTTTCTGAATATTATTTTATAGTGTAGACTTGAAAACAGATGGAAGAATCTGGTTACCATGGACAAGAAATGTGTTTTAGATCACATGCATACATGAGGACCTGTATGCACTGTTTTGTTTCTTGTATGTGTATATATACTGGTGTGTTAAATACATTTTAAAAGTAATACCCCATACGCACTATTAGATTTTCTGCAGATTTTTGTCTTCAGATTTACCAAAACCATATAATATGAGGTCAAACCTTAAGAGTTTCAATTGTGCAATCAGGCAGGCCCTTGTACTACATGGTTTTGGTAAACCTGAAGACAAAAATCTGCAGAAAATCTAATAGTGTGTATGGGGTCTTAAGCCTTATACACACACGATCCAACTTTATGGCCATAATTGTCTGATGGACGTGTGTATGCTCTATCAGACAATTGGCTGAATTAACGACAACAAAAGTTGGCTCTTCGTGCTCACCAACTGTTGGGCGATAAATCTGTTATGTTGGTTTATCCAATCATGTGTACGCAAGTTGGTCCAACTAAAATCCAAAGCCCAAAGGGTGGCAGTAAAAAGCTGAAAAACCATGTGGTTTGGTGAATGTTGGCTGAAAATGTTGGGCCGTGTGTATGCAGAACAAGTTTACAGCCCACACCCTTCGGACCAAAATCCACGGAAAAGTTGGTTAGAAGCCCGATTGTGTGTGTACGAGGCTTAAGACTGAAAAAAGCATAGTAAAAGTCCTTGTATAGGATCTTAAATATTGGGGGTAAGATCAAGGGCCCAGGAGGTTGGCTGCACTGAAGCAACAGCATTTACTGAATTAAAATTGAACATGCAGACAAGCTTGAAAGGTTTACCCATCTTGAGTGCAAGAAGAAGTAAAATTGCAAATACAAACATGGATTACTGAATAAATTGTATGTCGGGATAAAATAAAATGCAAGAATTCTTTAAAAAAAGTGTTCAGGTGAGAATCCATAAGCAATGTCACAAATGAAGCATGGGTTCATGAGAAAGTATTTAACTTCATTAAATGAAATGCAGACAAAGTTATATTTTCTGGCTCACTTTTTGTTTGCATAGCCCACCACACCTAAGGACAACCTCTCCCTGCATCCCCCTTACCGTGTTCTGTTGTTCAACTCTAGCTGTACATAGGAAGGTCCCCTGCCTGGGTTAATGCTTTCAAAAGTAGTTGTCTATTACCAGAGCCTCTCTGCTTTTTAAAGAATACAGGTACCTAAAGATGGGGTTCAACAAGATCCCGTGCATCCAAGTGCTACAGTGCAGCTGACATAGGGGAATTTATTATTTTATGTTTGTGCTTTCATCTTACTATCTACAAAACATACAATTTATGTCATTTTAACAATGTCTACATGAAATCCTCAAGCGTAAGCATAAATATTACCAAACTTCATATCAGACAGGTTTGCATGTAAATGACAGTTCTTTATAATGATATGTTTGATGTATTAAGTTCTAACACTCAAAGCAATGTATATGCTAATTAGCATCAGCCTCAGACATGCTTTTTGGTGCCAGCTGCTATGTGCATAGGTTTGTCAGTACTTTAATAGTAGAATGGAAACTATGGAGACGGCAAAGAATATTGGGCTTTCGTCTGTCAATCAAATTATACAATAACAATTTAATATTGTAAATTGCTATGTGAACAAAGCAAGGGAGATGAAACTGACAAAAACAGTGGATAGGATCAACTGGAAGACAGAGGAACAGAAAGACTAATAAAAAACCCTGAGTAAAAAGAAAACAGTGGATGAGGAATGCTGTAAAGATAAATCTGACAAATAAAACAGCAGATGGGGAAAACCGAAAGACAGAGGAACAAAAGCAGGGAGAAAAACTGCTACTTTGGTCATTTCAGTGATCTTCCTAATGGTATTTTATTTATGGGTTTGGACACAGGTGTCAAACGCAAGGCCCACGGGCTGGATCCGGCCCTCCAGGCCATTTCATGTGGCCCTCGCACCTCTCCTGCAACTGCAGGAGAGCTCCAGCCCTCCTCTGGTCTTCCTCCAGACCCTTATTTTCTGCTTTCAAGCAATGCATCCAGCTTCTTCCCAGCAGCAGCATAAGGAAAGGGGATGCGCTGTGATGTAAGGGAGAGTGGGGGACTCAACTTCTCTTAGTGGGGTGGGTCTTGACATCTAATGTAAGGGGAGGGGATGTGCTGGACATCCAATCTTAACCACTTCCATATAGGGCACTTATACACCTTCCTGCCCAGACCAATTTTTAGCTTTCAGCGCTGTTGCACTTTGAATGACAATTGCGCGGTCATGCTACACTGTACCCAAATGAAATTTTTATCATTTTGTACCCACAAATAGAGCTTTATTTTGGTGGTATTTGATCACCTCTGGGATATTTATTTTCTGCAAAAAAAAATAAAAAAATGACCGAAAATTTTGAAAAAAATACTTTTTTTTTTGTTTCTGTTATAAAACATTGTAAATAAGTAAGTTTTCTCCTTCACTGATGGGCACTGATGGTATTGCACTGATGGGCAGCGATGAGGTGGCACTGATGTGGTGGCATTGATGGGCACTAATATGCAGCACTGATGGGCGGTATGGATGGGCTTGGATAAGCGGCACAGATAGGCGGCACGGATGGGAACGAATAGGCGGCACGGATGGGCACTGATAAGCGGCATGAATGGGCACTGATAGTGCCCATCTATGCCCATCCGTGCCACCTATCGTATGTGTTGTACTAATGGATGCCAATCAGTGCCAAACAATGCCTGCCAATCAGTGATGCCCATTGTGGGCACTGATTGGCATCCATTTTTTGTGTCCTCCTCATCCCTGGTGGTCTAGGGTAAAAAAAGAGAGAGAGAGAAGGCGCCTCCAGGTTAGTAAACATTAAAGCTTTAATTATGCAAAGGTGCAGCATCCACTTACAATCAAGTAGTAGAAAAACGGCATGTTTTGTGAGTCCCTTGAGTGATGTCCTACCGCGTTCGATGGTTGCGAGGGGCTGTATGTCTCTCCGTTATCCTGTCCAACGGTCCTGTGGTAAAATCCAGCTGGTATACTGCAGCGTTGTGGACAGGGTTCGGGAAACAACGTAGGCCGCGGTGACGTCACTAGGATGCGACGACGTTTCAGAGCCAGCGCTTGTGTATAACAGAGCGCGCTCCTTTCTTAAGCATGGTTGATGAAAGGAGCGCGCTCTGTTATACGAAACGTCGTCGCATTCTAGTGACGTCACCGCGGCCTACGTTGTTTCCCGAACCCTGTCCACAACACTGCAGTATACCAGCTGGATTTTACCACAGGACCGTTGGACCGGATAACGGAGAGACATACAGGCACTCGCAACCATCTAACGCGGTAGGACATCACTCAAGGGACTCCCAAAACATGCCGTTTTTCTACTACTTGATTGTAAGTGGATGCTGCACCTTTGCATAATTAAAGCTTTAATGTTTACTAACCTGGAGGCGCCTTCTCTCTCTTTCTCTTTTTTTACATATACTGGAGTTCTGCTCTCATCTCCCCTGCTTGTGAAGGCTTTTCCCCGGATTACAGACTAATACCACCTGCTTTTGCATAGGACTGCATCTCCCCTTACTACATCAATGTTCCAGTCCATTCCCAAGTTTTTATTTATTTATTATTACCATATTTTACCATTTTTTTTTTATATTCATTTGTCTATCTTTAGGAGGTTTCTCTCTCTGTAAAACGTATATTTTTTAGCTGCTTCTATCCCATTGCTTTTCAGTGCCACTATCCAATCTTCTGGTGGTCTAGGGTGGCATACTTTTTTTTTTTTTTTAATCCCTGGTGGTCTAGTGCAGTGTTTCCCAACTCCAGTCCTCAAGGCCCACCAACAGGTCATGTTTTCAGGATTTCCGTCAGATGAAACGGCTTTGGTAATTACTAAGGCAGTGAAACTGATCAAATCATGGAAAGCCTGAAAACATGACCTGTTGGTGTGCCTTGAGGACTGGAGTTGGGAAACACTGGTCTAGTGGGCATCCCTGGGGGGGCTGTGCTGATAATCGATCAGCACAAACCCCCCCCCGTCACAGGAGCAGCCGATCGGCTCTCCTCGTGTCTGACAGACGCGAGTGAGGAAAAGCCGATTACGGGCTTTTTCTGTTTACATCGTGATCAGCTGTGATTGGACACCGCTGATCACATGGTAAAGAGTCTCCGTGAGAGACTCTTTACCTTGATCGGTGTTGAGGGGTGTCAGACTGACACCCTGCAAAAACGATCGCCGCGATGCGTGCCCCAGAATCCTGAGGACGTCATATGACGTCCAGTCAGGATTCTACAACCACTTTGCCGACGTCAAACTGTCATTGGCGGGCGGCAAGTGGTTAAAGATACAACCGTCCCTTTTGAGGGCAATCGTAATGCTGATGCGGCCTACAATGAAATTGAGTTCAACACTCCTGGTCTAGGATATTGGTCCAAAAACGTATTTCTCTTATCGTCCATGGACGGACACAGCTCCTTAAATCTTGACAAGTGGGTTATGTTCCCTGTTTACAGGAGAGGACTAGGCAGAAACATGTTAAATAGTTAAATACATGTTACATTAACAGAGTTGAACAGCCCCTCCCAGGGGGCGGTCCCTCCAGACATAACCCTCCTCACTGCAGCTTGCAGCCTCAGTTTCGTTCTGCCTAGCAAAGGAGAAGGACGTATGGCTCCCTTTGGGCCCAGCGCCCTGAGGAGAAATTTTATTTTATTTTACTTTACTTTTTCTTGAAGAATCTTCTTTCAACTGTCGGCTGAGAGACAGGCTGGATAATATAGATCCTTGTAGTCTACTCAGTCCGACCAGCAAGCGTGGGCACACCTTTGCAAAGAGGCTTGGTCTGCCACGCCATACCTCATGACTCCTGAGGTGGCCGGTGAGCTTTGCTCCGAGGTCCACATATGACTGGGCTGTGGTGTTGTCTCACTCACAGTGGACCGGGCCGACAGCTACCTCCATTGCGGTTGTAGGTCTGTCAGGAATGCGTCAGCGAGTCCTCGCTCGGACGGGTAAGTACAGTCCCTCCTGCTTCGGTGGGTTGGTACAGCTGGGCATTCCTGGGGTTCGGGGGTCCCTTCCCCTTACTTCCCTGCTCCTTTCCCTTGCTGCATTGCTAACATTGCCGCTGTCAGGGGGGAGGGGGGGGCCTTCCTGAGGGGACTGTGTTATCTGGCCTGTGCTTTTTCTTTTTTGTATTGGGCTTTCCTGTGAGGTAAAAAGCCCTGTGATGAGCACAGATGTTTATGATTATACTTCAGCAGACGCTGACTGATTGGTGACACCTGTAATGGTTTTGCTTTTTATGCTGTATCTGTGTCTTATCCTTAAATAAAACAGCCCTATGAGGCTTTTCCTGTTTAAACACAGGTCCCTGCAAAAGTTACCTCACGGTTCTTTTCCTCACAGGCAGCGCTGTGCAGTCTCCTCCTGAGGGAGTCCCCTGGTTACCCCTGGTCAGCGCAGCAAGTGGGTGAGAGGCCCTGAATAGGGCTCTAGGAGCTTTTGTCTATTTGTATGGACAGGTGTGCATATTATAATACACACTATATGTAAATATTGGAGTCAGTATCTGGGTCCTTCCCCACATGCTGGTGGTGGCAGCAGGTGTCAGCACCTGTGATTCCCACAGAGTTTTTATTGTTAGTCCTGGACACAGTTTGTGCCAGGGTGGGGGTGGACTGCGGGCGGGCGGTAAAAGAGTGCCCCCTTCCCCCGTTATCCCCTGGGGAATGCTCTGTTATGGAGCCATGGACTAGGTACCTAGTTAAAAAAAAAAAAAAAAAAAAAGGCAGAATAAGGCATTTATGGGTGCGCTTTTTACTGCTGCAAGGGACTCTCCTAAGCTGCATAGTGCAGCTGGGTTTCCGCTGAGGGCTCGGTCTTTTTTGGATCACACAAATCAGACCGCTGTGTAGGTTTTTTCCTTCTGTGCCCTTCTTTGATAATTTCTGAGATGCGGAATGAGAAAAGCCACTGAGGGCTTTTGTAGTCCCTCACCGCCGGGCGGGAACCCCTACTTGTATGGATCTGACTGATAGAAGATCCGAAGTACTGACCCGTTCCATGTTTACCATGCTGGGGTCTGGCTTGCGGCCTATTGTGGCCACTACACTGGGGTCTCAGTGGTCGCTGGCGCTATTTTTTGGGAGATTTTTCAATTACATTGAAAACTCCCATTGGCGCCCATTTTGTCGTAGCCACGCTATGGCGCAGCTTACATTGTGCTGGCCTTTTTCCTGTGGCCGCGTTCTGAACGCTCGGCGGCCATCTTGGAGTAGTCCTGACCCCTAGTGCTGTATACAACTCACAGAGTGAGCATTTTGCACCAGACAGTGGAGGAGCACCGACTCTCTCCTGAGGTTATTAGCCTAGCGGACCAGCTGGTCCAGGGCCTCATATAGGTCTGTGATGCTTCATTGAATGCTGCGCCCTTGTTATCCAGGGCGTCTGTTTCAGAATGGTTTTATGCACACCGTGGTGTAGTGCTTAACTCCATTACTTGGCAGCAAAAGAGTCATTGGTTCGAATCTGCACACTGACGCCAATCTGCACACTGACGCCAATCTGCCTGGAGCTTGCATTGTCGCTCCCTGTGTCTGTGTGGGTTTCCTCCGGGTACTCCGGTTTCCTCCAAAGACATGTGTGCATACACCTACATAATATACATACACACTATGTGTGTGTATTATTTAGGGGCAACCCTCCCAGGCCGTCAAAGGCCCAGCTGGGGGACTAATCTGTCCCTGGGTGCATAAGCCGATCACGCCGGCACCCAAATCCTGCCAATATATATAGCCTTCCCTCCCTGTCTCTAGGTGGGAGGGGCGGCTTGCAGGTTCACAATTCAGTGAAACCTCCCTGCTCTCCGACTAGTGGGTCTGCGAGGTGGTCTCTTCGGAGTACTAGATAGGGTTTCCTCCTATCCACAGAACAAAGTTCTGTCCTTGTGTCTTCCCCTCCCGGCACGTCGGTCTGCCTTGGGCAGTGTGGGATTTGCTAAGCTGCAAGGTAATTTTACCTTTCCTGCAGGACGAGAGTTTTGGGGTTTTCTATGGGCCTCAGGCCCTAAATACCTTTTGTGAACGTCGGGTAGTTCCGCATGGAATCCATTTGTTCGGTGGTAGCTGCGCTTCATCCGGGGGATGTCCTCGGACATCAGGGACGCATACATGCATGTCCCGTTTTGCACATGTCACAGTGTTTTTTTCTGTGCTTCGTGATGAGAGAAGGGTCTCTGTCAGCCTGTGGCCCTCCCTTTTGATCTGGCGTCAGCACCATGGGTTTTCAGCTAGGAGCTCGCACTTATTTGAATTTTGTTGGGACAGCGAGGCTTTGCCTCATTGGCTACTTTGACGACTTTCTTCTGAGAGCAGCTTCTGTCTCCGACCTAGTGGATGGGTTATTCCCATTCAGACCCTCGGAAGATTCGGGTGGATGTTAAACGTTTAGGCCAGAAAGTGTAGCTCGGTGGCAGCAAGCCTGCCCTACATGTGTGCGACCCAGGGTTCAAATTATGGGCATGCTAGGTTCCGACTCAGCGTTGGAGTATCTAGTGTTGATCCAGACTCCTCAGTGGCAAAGGTCCTTCTTCCCCTGGAGAAATTGCAGACTCTTCAGTCTGCGGAGAAGGTATTGGCATCACGCAATCGGTCTTCTCTCCGGGCGCCTGCTGGTTCAGGGTCTGTGGGTAGCCTCCTTCAAGGTGGTACTGTATGCCCAGTTCCACACCCTGGTTTTCCAGTGGAACTACTGTCCAGGTGGTAAAAATCTCTTGTCTCTGAAATCATTAGATTCCTGTGCGCCACCTAGTCAGAGTCTCTCTGAGTTGGTGACAGAGATTCCCGACTCTTCGGTCCGGGAAGTTGTTCCTTCCTTCCAGTGGTCGGTGTTTACGACGAATGCCAGCTCACGGGTTGTGAACCTGGAGGTTCACAAAACTGGGGGGTCCAGTCGGCCCTGAGTCGCTGGACTTGCGTGGACCTATGACCACACCTCCTTGAATGTGTCTGGTCTCGGTAGCTACCCAGGGTCGGGCCTGGCTAGTGCCTGGTGGAAGACCGCCTGGGAATACCAGGTGCTGTCTATTGTTCATTGTCCTACTATTTTAGGCGATCAGGCTATGCTTCTCCTTGTGGTCGACCAATCTGGTTTCAGCCGGACAACGCCACGGCCGTGGCTTCAGTCTACCATCAGGTATGCCGGCAGGCAGACTACTGGAGTCGCCAGATGCTGGACCAGGGCGACTGGTCTTTGTGCTTGGGGTGTTTCGGCTCCCTTGCAGGAGGTGAGCCTCACATGGCATGGATCTCCTGGCAGCTTGTCTCCACCGCAAGGGTGTCAGTTAGTGGCCAGGTCTAGTGATCTTGTACAGACGCGTCAGTCGCGCTGGTGGCCCTGTGTTGTCTGTATCGGTGATTTTTTGCCATTCCTCCATGGTAGTTGCTTCCTCGGCCGCTCCACAGAGTGGATGCTGAGGAGATCCCGATGATTCTAATCGCTCCAGATTAATCTCGGCGTCCTTGGTACGCTGATATCGGGCGCCTGGTAGCGGAGGCACCCTGGCGATTGCCAGGGCAGGAGGTTCCTGTCTCAAGGTCCCATACTTCCTCCTGTTGTACAGTCACTGACTTGCTTAACATGGTTATTGGAAGCCAGACTTTAGGTGACCAGGGTCTGTCTGACTCGGTCATCTCAACAGGGCACCGTAGTCTTCTTCCGGAGGATCTACCGTCGCACCTCTCTTGGTGCGAAGGGATGGAGTGACGTCCACGGGCGTACTTTCAATGTCCAGGGTCCTGCTGTTTTTAAAGCTTGGATTGGATCTGAAAAAATTGCTTAAAGCACCGTTTGGGGGCAGATTTCAGCCTTGGCTGTGTTCTTTTAGTGGCCTTTTTGCGGCCCGTTCCCTGGTGGGTCCCCTTTTTTTGTGTACAAGGGGTTTGTCATATACTTTCCCCTCTTGGCCCATCTCTTCCCCCATGAGTTTTGACTCTGGTGCTCTCGGTTCTTCAGGAACCTTCCTTTTGGAAACATCAGAGAGATTTTCTCTTGACACTATCTCAGAAGGTGGCCCCTTTAGTGGCCTTTACCTCTGTTAGAGGGGTTTCTGAGTTGGCGGTCTTGTCTTGCAAGCCGCCATGCTTGATCCCCCATAAGGATTAGGTGATGGTGCGCCCGCGACCTTCCCTTCTTCCGAAGGAGGTTTCGGCCTTTCATACTTTAGGCGTGGTACGCGCTTTGCGGGTATACCAGCCTACTACGGCTCCATTTCGGAGCTTCTGACTCTCTTTTGTGTCGGTGTCTGGTCCACAAAAGGGCCTGGCGGTCTCGTCGACCACCATTTCTCGGTGGATCGGGCAGGCCGTCATACAGGCCTATGCTCCTAAGGGCGGGCCCCCCTTTCCGGTCACGGCACTTTCGACCAGGGCAATTGGTGCTTCCTGGGTTTTTTTTTTTTCCCGACATCATGCGTCGGTCTCACAGGTGTGCGAGGCGGCGATTTGCTCGTCCGTTCACGCTTTTTCCAGAATTTACATGGTTGCTGTGAGTGCATCTTATGATGTTTTTTTCAGCCGCTAGTTTTTGCCGGCGGCTGTTTAAAGTTGCACCTCCTCCGTTGAGGAGCTCTGCTTGTTTTGGGGTGAAGTTAAAATTGTTTTTACTGATATATTTCCCACCCCTCGTTTTTTGACACTGCTTGGGGACGTCCCACTTGTCAAGATTTAAGGAGCTGTGTCCGTCCATGGACGATAAGAGAAAATAGGATTTTTTGTACTCACCGTAAAATCCTTTTCTCTGAAGTCCATGGACGGACACAGCTCCCACCCCTCCTTTTTAGGTTTGTACTGCTTGTTACGAACTGAGGCTGCAAGCTGCAGTGAGGAGGGTTATGTCTGGAGGGACCGCCCCCTGGGAGGGGCTGTTCAACTCTGTTAATGTAACATGTATTTAACTATTTAACATGTTTCTGCCTAGTCCTCTCCTGTAAACAGGGAACATAACCCACTTGTCAAGATTTAAGGAGCTGTGTCCGTCCATGGACTTCAGAGAAAAGGATTTTACGGTGAGTACAAAAAATCCTATTTTTACAAATTTACTTTAACCAGTTATGAACACTAAACACCCTACACATGCCCAATAAAACGTCATGTAAATCCTTTAGGTGAGTGTGGCACACCCAGTCCCTCCTTCTCTGCGCCCTTCTGACCAGAGTTATGGGTTATATTCACTCACCAGACATTTTATTATGTACACCTGTTGCTTGGTAACATAAATTGCTAATCGGCCATTCACATGGCAGTAACTCAATGCATTTAGGCATCTAGATGTGGTGAAGATTATTATTAAGGTACTTATATTGCGCCGTCAATTGATGCAGCGCTTTACATATACAATGTACATTCACATCAGTCCCTACCCTCAAGGAGTTTACAATCTAAGGTCCCTAACTCGCATTCATATACTAGGGCCGATTTAGGCAGAAGCCAATTAACCTACCAGCATGTCTTTGGAGTGTGGAAGGAAACCGGAGTACCCGGAGGAAACCCACACAGGCACAGGGCGAACATGCAAACTCCAGGCAGGTAGTGTCGTGGTCGGAATGACTTGCTGAAGTTCAAACCGAGCATCAGAATGGGGGGAGAAATGGGAATTTAAGTGACTTTGAATGTGGCATGGTTGCTGGTGCCAGATGGGCTGGTCTGAGTATTTAAAAAACTGCTAATCTACTGGGATTTTCACGCACAACCATCTCTATGGTTTATAGAGAATGGTCCGAAAAAGAGAAAAAATTCCAGTGAGTGGCAGTTGTGTGGACAAAAGGGCCTTGTTGTTTGAGGAGAATGGGCAGACTGGTATGAGAAGATAGAAAGGCAACAGTAACTCAAATAACCACTCATTACAACCAACATATGCAGAATATTATCTCTGAAAGCACAACACGTCGAACCTTGAAGCAGCTGGGCTACAGCAGCAGAAGACCTCACCAGGTGCAACTCAAGTCAAGAACAGGAAACTGAGGCTGTAATTCACACAGGCTCACTAAAATTGTTCGTACTGCTAAAAGCTCTGCACAGAGGGTTTCTGAGTTAGTGGCCTTATCCTGTAAAGAGCCTTTCCTACAATTATCAATGGATATGGTTGTGCTAAAGCGAAAGGACTCCTTTCTTTCTAAGGTGGTCTCCACCTTTAACCCTATGCAGGACATTGTTCTTTCCTCATGTTTTGCTTTTAAACCTCTCAAAGAAATTTCTCTCCACTGTCTTTATGTGGTAGGCACTGTGAGTGTGTACCTTTCGGGGCAGATCCACAGAGATCTGCACCTGCGCAGCGTATCAGAGATACGCTACGCCGCCATAACTTACCCGGCTTTAGTTCGAATCCTTAAAGATTTTGCGCCGTAAGTTACGGCGGCGTAGTCTATCTCTGATGGCGTAAGGGCGTGGAATTCAAATCGGCGATTAGGGGGCGTGTTTCATTTAAATGAAGCACGTCCCCGCGCCGTCCCTAAATTTCCCGCCGTGCATTTCGCTAAATTACGTTTTTTTAACATAGAAGTGATTTACATCCATCCCGATTCACGGACGACTTAGGCAAACAACAAAAGAAATTCAAATTAAAGCGGGAATGACGGCCATATTTAACATAGCAGGTTTAACTATACGCGACGGAATACCAGCTTTAACTATACGCTGGAAAAAGCCGACTAGAGACGCCGTAAAAAAATGCGACGGCCGCTCGTACGTTCGTGGATCGTCGGAAATAGCTAATTTGCATACCCGACGTGGAAAACGCCGTGAACGCTACCCAGCGGACGCCGAAGAATTGCATCTTAGATCCGAAGACGTACGAAGACGTACACCTGTCGGATCTAACCCAGAAGCCGTTGTATCTTGTTTTGAGGATTCAAAACAATGATACGACGCGGGTAATTTGAAAGTACGGCGGCGTATCAGTAGATACGCCGGCGTACTCACTCTGTGGATCTGCCCCTTCAGCTACAGCTTCTTTTAGGCAATTGGACTCCCACTGTGTACTCCCAGAGGTTTCCCACAGGGCACTCCCTACATCTTTTTGAGCCTTCCTTTTCTGTTAAAGGATTAGTTAACCTTTTGAATATTTCACCTGTACTTAGGATGTAACATGTTCAGCACCCCCCCCCCCGCTCCCTGTTGCAGCAGACAGGGATTCTTCTTCACTGCAATTACTGTCACATTTTACAATTGTAAAATCGTCAGGGCTCTGCCCACACAGCCGCATCATTCATTTGCAGAGATAAATTAAGAAATTAACTATAATGCCGCGTACACATGACCGTTTTTCGGGATGTAAAAAATTACATCTTTTTTTGTAATGTCATTAAAAACAATAGTGTGTGGGCTCCAGAGCATTTTTCACGACATAAAAAATGGGCATTAAAAATTTCGAACATGCTCTAAATTTTCACATCGTTTTTAACGTTGTCATTTTTAATGGTCGTGTGTGGGCTTTAACGACGTGAAAAAAATGCGCATGCTCCGAAGCAAGTTATGAGACGGGAGCGCTCGTTCTGGTAAAACTAGCGTTCGTAATAGAGATGGCACATTCGTCACGCTGTAACAGACTGAAAAGCGTGAATCGTCTTTTACTAACATGAAATCAGCAAAAGCAGCCCCAAGGGTGGCGCCATCCGAATGGAACTTCCCTTTATAGTGCCGTCGTACGTGTTGTACGTCACCGCGCTTTGCTAGAGCATTTATTTTTCACGATCGTGTGTAGGCAAGGCCGGTTTAACAATAATCGGGCATAAAACCTGTCTTCTACTGTGGCAGACAGATTTTTAGTTTCGTTTGACTGCAAAGTGCTGATCAAGTGCACTCATAGTCCATTCACACTCCCTCCAGCTTTCAAACTAAAAGCCTGTACAGGGAGAAAGCTGGAGGTAAAGTGTCCAAGAGCCTTACATTGCACCCGTGATCCACTAATTAAAGATAAAAGAAGCTGTGTCCTATAGTGTAGAACTATGAAAATAGTATTGGGAGGTCATAAAGAACAGAGAAGAGGGACCTGTGTCCTGTACCATGTGCCATGAAACAAATTTCACTGGCAAGTCAAAAATTCTATATTATTGTTTTTTTAAGCAACTGGTGTTTAAAGTGCTGCTGAACCCACAACAGTAAAATTTGTCTGTATATGCAGTAAAGCATGCTCGTTAATCCTCTGCCCTGATCAGGCTGTATTGATTGGCACTGATCAGGCTGCATTGGGAGACCAGATGTAGTGAATGCAGGGTCCTGGGTTTAGTAACACTTTAAGTGGTTATACCGGGATTTTGCCTGCAGCTACATGGTCATCCGGGATAAAAATTTGCAGCCGATGATTCTCTGTAATGTAGAAGTGATTTGATCAGCTAAACGGCAACGTAATCTCTTCTACAGGCAGTGGAAAGGTGGTTCCTACTTTCCTACTGCCGCCTCTTTTAGGCTTTCCCATTTGCCCGTGACTGCTCCGACCAGTGGAGAGAGGAAGAACCGATCTTGGGGTTGATCAAATGCAGAGGAGTGGTATGGGGTCTAATAGACCCCAGATCTCTTCATAAGGGCCTATGATGTCCCATGCTATCACAAGGGTTTGAAAAATAGTAAGTGCGCTGTCTGATAATCAATTCTCAAATACTATAGTAATCGTAATGTAAATAATCAAATACAGTGACTAAATGTGTACATAAAGTGTTATCAACAAACTATTGGAAGCATGAAAAATATTGAAATAAAACTCAAAATTGTGCACAATCATGCCAAAACTGCTCCAGCAGGACAATAAAAATTGTATCAGTCGATAAACTGCCATGCTCAATAAAGGTGTCCATCCATCCCTCAAACAAATGGTGTCTTCATGCAAAAATGTACCGTGCTTCACCACTGTGTAATGGAATAAAGTGGCTGCTTACCAGACCCAAAGATCCTCATAGGATCATGCTGCATGTGTAGAAGTAATGGAGGCAGGAAAACTCATAGTGTATTTAGCCTTTAAAAACACATTATTTAATATAAAATCTGCACTTACAGGAAAAACACATGAGTGTAAGCAAACAATCGGCATGGCCACCTGCAGCACAGTCCGTGCCTCTCTCTGCCACACCGCTGGAACTAAGGGGCCACGCCCAACCCATGAAAAAACAACCCCACATCATATTCCCCACTCCACCAAATGATTTGGACCAGTGCACAAAGCAAGATCCATAAAGACATGAATGAGTGAGTTTGAGGTGGAGGAACTTGACTAGCCTGCACAAAGTCCTGACCTCAACCCGAAAGAACACCTTTGAGATGAAATAGAGCGGAGACTGCGAGGCAGGCCTTCTTGTCCAATATCAGTGCCTGACCTCACAAATGTGCTTCTGGAAGAATGGTCAAACAGTCCCATAGACCAGTGTTTCTCAACTCCAGTCCTCAAGACGCCCCAACAAGTCATGTTTTCAGGATTTCCTTTAGATGAAACGGCTGTGGTGATTACTAAGGCAGTGAAACTGATCAAATCACCTGTGAAAAATAATGGAAAGCCTGAAAACATGACCTGTTGGTGCGCCTTGAGGACTGGAGTTGAAAAACACTGCCATAGACACACTCCTAAACCCTGTGGACAGCCTACCCAGAAGAGTTGAATCTGTTATAGCTGCAGAGAGTGGGCCAACTCAATATTGAACTCTGTGGACTGGGATGCCATTAAAGTTCATGTGCGTGTAAAGGCAGGTGTCCCAATACTTTTGAAATTATAGTGTATGCGTCACAAATGGCAAGGTGCAGAATTCATAGGCTTATGCCGCGTACACACGATCAGTCCATCCGATGAGAACGGACCGATGGACCGTTTTCATCGGTTAACCGATGAAGCTGACTGATGGTCCGTCGCGCCTACACACCATCGGTTAAAAAAACGATTGTGTCAGAACGCGGTGACATAAAACACAACGACGTGCTGAAAAAAACTAAGTTCAATGCTTCCAAGCATGCATCAACTTGATTCTGAGCATGCATGGATTTTAAACCAATGGTTTTGACCAATGAAAAGGGTCCATCAGACCGTTGTCTTCTGTTTAACCTATCGTGTGTATGAGGCCTAAGAGGAGATGAAATCCTCCCACTTCCAGGTCATAGTTTGAGTGGTAACCACCACTGGACTGGGTACAGTGTATAATTCTGGGCCACTGGTAAACTTTTTTATAAGTAAAAACAGCACTCAATACAAATAAACAGTACTCCTAAAGTCCCAGTCCAAAAAGTATCCTTGCAAATGATTTATATTTGGAATATATATTTGGAAGGCCATTTTTTGGACTGGTACATTCTGTTTATTTTTACTTATATGTTGTTTCCCCGTTGGGTTTGTGGGGTTTTCTCATCTACCTCTATAGCAGAGGTGTCAAACTGGCTGCCCTCCAGCTGTTGCGAAACTACAAGGCAATGCAAGGCTGACGGGTACAAGCATGACTCCCACAGGGAGAGGCATGATGGTGCGAGAGGGCGGCTTTTAGTAAGCAAGGAAACTACAATAGATTCGTAAGAGTATGGGGCCCTTGGTTGAGGAAAATGGGATTCCCTTTGTAGAAATCGCTTCTTTACGGGGTCTGAAACCCTCCTCACTCTGGGCGCCAGTAATTCTTTATACAATTAGAGACTAATGGCAAGGAAGATTGAATTTTCCCCTATTCTCTCTTGCTCTTTGTGGCTTGGCTCCTCTCTTTTACTTCTCTTCTTATATCTAACACACTAAAAGATAACCCAGACTAAGATACCTGCTCCTACTTGGGGCAGTTAAAATAATAATATGGTACAATATTTATATGGGGGGGTAGGGAAGGGTGGGGGGGAGCAGTGGTGGGAGGGATGGGATATGCTGATTCACTGTACATATATAATAAATGTTTGTATATATATATGTATACATTTGCACTAGATACCTATATCATTTGTATGTAATTATGCATTGTCAAAAGTTGAGAGAAATTAAGTTAAAAAAAAAAGTTCATGTGCATGTAAAGGCAGGTGTCCAGTGGCCTATCATCCATGGGTGCACCCTTGGATGCCTTAGGGCACCAAGATGGGAAGCGATGCCACGTGTATTCGCTTGTGTAGAGGGATCCCCTACACACCCAACCAACAGCACAAGGAGCAGGGAAGGTCGGTCCCAGAGAGAAGATCTGAGCGCTCCATCACAAAGTGAAGGTGCTTCTCATTTCAGCAGCGGGGAGCCCAGCCCACAGGTGGATGGCTGTATGATCCATGCAGGGTACCTGCCTTGTCGCCTGGATGCAGAGGGGTCAGACAGTGAGACGTAGGAGCCAGGCATCTGAAGGGAGCAGAGGGCACAGGGTGCACATTCTAGCAGCCTAAACGCTTCTTTATCTCTTCTACTTGCTGCAACTATTAATTGCTTCCCCGTTCACTAAGCTCACATCACCTTCTTTTCTGTGAGTCACTCACTTCGTCCGCCTGATCTCACCTCCACCCTCCGTGTACACCTCTCTCTGTCTTCCCTGCAAAACCATGTAGTAAGTCAGCATGATCCTCCTGTTTATTTTATCTCTTCATCTTCTGTCTTCTCTCCCCTCCATAAATCTGCACTACACATTCTGCAGCCTCCTGTCTCCGCTCTGGTCATTCCACAAACCCATCTGTATGACACCCTTTCAATTACAGTTTACTTTTATCTCTACTAACTGACCCCTCACCATATAGCAGTCTAGCACATTCTCTCCTGCCTCTCTGCCCTTCTCCTGTCCCACTGCCCCCCTTCTGTGACACTGCCCCTCTCCTGCCACACTGCCCCCTCCTTTAACACTGCCCCCTCTTGTCCCTTTGGCACCCCTCCTGTGATGCAGTCCCCCTCCAGTAACACTGCCCTCCTGGGACGCTATCCCACAACTGTCCCTCTGCCTCCCCAGTTGGTCCAGAGACCAATGAGCCGCAGGCTGCCGGATTGACGGAGGCTCTTTACCATGTGATCAGCCATGTCCAATCACAGCTGATCACAATGTAAACATTAAGAGCCGTTGATCGGCTTATCCTCACTGAAATCTGACAGACAAGAGTAGAGGAGAGCTGATCAGCTGCTCTCCTGACGGGGGGTCTGTGCTAATTATTTATCAGCGAAGCCCCCCTCGGATGCCCACCCAGGATGCCACCAGGGATGGCCACCACACTGGACCACCAGGTATTCCACCCTAGACCACCAGGGAAATGCCAATCAGTGCCCAGGTAGCTGCCAATCAGTGCCCAGGTAGCTGCCAATCAGTGCCCATCCCCAATACCTGCCAGTGTCAGTGCGATCAGTGATGCATTTCAATGCCGCATATCAGTGCCACGTATCAGTGCCCAGCAGTGCCACCCATAAGTACCCATCAGTGCAGCCTTTCAGTACCCACCAGTGCCACCCATGAATGCCCATCAGTGCTGCATATCAGTGCCCATTGTCAGTGGTGCCGCCTTATCAGTGCCCATCAGTGAAGGAGAAAACTTACTTATTTACAAAATTGTATAACAGAAACAACATTTTCGGTCTTTTTTTATTTGTTTAGCAAAAAAATAAAAAAGCAGAGGTGATCAAATAGCACCAAAAGAAAACTCTATTTGTGGGAACAAAATTATAAAAATTAGGTTTGGGTACAGTGTAGCATGACCGTGCAATTGTCATTTAAACAGGGACCGCACTGAAAGCTGAAAATTGGCTTGGGCAGGTAGGGAATGTATGTAGACATTCTGCACATGTCTACATTCCAGCAGCCCCTCAATTGGGCTTTCTCGCAGATGTGTAACATATGGCCAGTCTAGCTAAAGCAGAGTTCTCTGCCACTCTGCCAAAGGCTATCACCACTTTTGGAACAGACGGGTGTTAACAGCCGTAAACACTTTTTCTGCATCTCCTCCCCCCTGCTTATTTTCATGTGTTATAACCTGAACTGCCTGACGTACTTCTGTTTGCAGAATTTTGTTTCTATGGAGGGCATTGCCTCAATTAAGGATTTAGTTAGGCATTTGTAAACTCCTTTGCAGTAGCTACTAAATACAGGTAGGATACTCCTATTAGATGCTCAAAGGCCTCACCTCAAGTAACAACAGGATAGAAGAAACGTATATGTAATTTTATAAGGTGGGACATTAGCTATGCCCCTGAAATCTGTACTTACCCAGTTGTTATATTTAAAAGTACATATTTTATTATAGATATTGTCTGTAAAAACATCACAATTGTAATTAATTAAAAACTTTCTTGAGATAACACCATATATACAAAGAACTCTGTGGATAACATTCTTATAGAATAAATCTATTGATCTCCCAAACTCTTGAGTCAATTGTAGGAACTTGTATGTCAACAAAACCATCAAAGTATTAATCCAAAGGAACTTTCTCCATTGGGACAAAGAAACAAAAGCCACAAAAATATTAATTAATCTCCATATATACATTAGTATAAAATATAATGTTAATATCTTACCTCTGAGTAAAAAATATATAGAACATAATCGGCAGACGACAGAAAGTGATCGCTCCACCGAGATCCCTCAACAGACAGTGAAACCAGAGCATCGACCAGCACAACAATTTCAGCGGATACCACCAGTAAAACCCCTTTTCCGGTTGCCAGCGAAGACAGTGACCCAGAAGGAATATTATGCATTGACAGACGACAAGAAACCAGCCTTTTTTTGAGACCCGTCACCAATGGTGAGTTAAGACTTCTGTCTAAAGGCCTTTTCTTTTGTTCTACAACTAGGATGCATAAGTTTGACTTTGAAATAGAAATGTTCATATTTTGAGAGAATGTTAAAACTTAAACAATTTTTCAGCACGCAGCCCAAAACACAGCTTACAACAATGCCAGCCTCCTTTAAGCTCAAAAACAGATTCATAACTCCAGGCTAGTTCCTATCAATTGAAAGCTATACCTGTATGATTAAAAATAATATTTTTGGTAAAATGTTCAGGGAAACACGCACTTGTCTGAGCCCTGGCAAATTTGCGGCTTTAAAATCTCTTAAAGGTGACAAATGTATTATCATCATACCCGCCGATAAGAGCAGGGGATTGTGATCATGGATTATACTGACTATACAGGGCTGGCATGCTGCCTATGCTAGCTGATACCGCAAGCTATACAATTCTGACCAATGATTCTTTACAGAGCACAAAAAATTATCTAACTGGTCTGATTAATAATATTGGTCAAACGACTGGATAACCAATGAGGTTGCTGACTTTCTTTATAATGATTATCCTCATATGCAGGTCTACGACCCTCCTAAAATACATAAGGGAATCACTCCTTAGCTGTTTATGGTTCATCTACGGAATATCACATTTACCCATCCACTCTGTTCACAAAATATGTGAAGGGATGGATGAGGTACATAGATGATTTTTTTATCATTTGAACTGGTGGTGATGATTTCTTTGCATTTATCAATTTTCCTAACAAGGTTTTCCTGGAGATAGTATTTAACCCTGAAATTTCATTTAACCAGATCACCTTCCTTGATATACTAATCACCAATGACCAAGGTACCATTACCACTTCCCTTTACACTAAACAAACAGACAGGAACACATTACTCCAGTACCATAGTGCTCACCCAGCCCATCAGACACTAATGATAGACAACACCAGCTTGAGATGATGTACAAAAAGTTTTTAGAGCAAGGATATCCAAAACAAATCTAAATACCTAAGCACAATTTTGAAACTTTGACATGTGTTAGTAAAACTGTACATATCATCGCAACTTTTTGCATCCAGGTGAATTATACAGCGTTTTTTTTTCAGGACAAAATGGGCTTTCTTTAGGTGGTAAATGGTAATGGATATCTATTTAGCTGTATATTTCTTCCTACTACCATAACCTTCCACCAAAGAACAACCCAAATTAATTTCTCCTGCTTCTGATGATTGCAGCGATACTACATGAGTGTAAGTTGTTTGTACCTGAAAAAAAAAAGAAAATACTGTCCCAAAAAAAAATATACTGACCCTCACCTTTGACCTTGACCCAAACACTAACCCTGCCACTAACCAAGATCAAACCTTTATCTAGGTTTTTTTTATTATTATTATTATTATTATTATTATTGATTTACTCACACTTTTTTTCCTCTGCATGGAGAGCAAGAGATATTAAGTATCTCTCTCCTCCATTCACAGAGAAATAAAACATGGGGTAAACTCCACAGTGATTGATCACTGTGATAGCCAATCAGAGGCTATCACAGTGATTAGGTGACCCAGAATTGGGAGATCCGGGTCCCGATGATCGTTAGTACGGGGTTCGAGCACGCCAGCAGATCTGCCAGGCAGATATGCAAATTTGCGGTCCCATGGAAAAAAGCCCAAGCCAGCGGGGCTGCATATTTGCAAACTGTTGGCATGAAGGGGTTAATATCTTACAGGCCAACAGTTGATTGGCACCTGATCTAATGCCGCGTACACACAACCGTTTTTCGGGTTCTAAAAAATGCCTTTTTTTTTTAATGTCATTAAAAACGATCGTGTGTGGGCTTGAGCATTTTTCGGGTTCTAAAAAGTGGGCAAATTTTTTTTCCGAACATGCTCTAATTTTTTCTCGTTTTTAACGTTGTCGTTTTTAAGGTTGTAAAAAATGGTCGTGTGTGGGCTTTAACGACGTGAAAAATCCACGCATGCTCAGAAGCAAGTTATGAAACGGGAGCTCGTTCTGGTAAAACTACCGTTCGTAATGGAGTAAGCACATTCATCATGCTGTAACAGACAGAAAAGCGTGAATCGTCTTTTACTAACACAAAATCAGCTAAAGCAGCCCAAAGTGTGGCGTCATCCGAATGGAACTTCCCCTTTATTGTGCCGTCGTACATGTTGTACGTCACTGCGTTTTGCTAGAGCATTTTTTTTTCACGATCGTGTGTAGGCAAGGCCGTTTTAATGATCGGGTTGAAAAAAACGTTGTTTTTTCTAGACCCTTAAAAACGTAATTTTTTAGAACCCGAAAAACGGTTGTGTATGCGGCATTAGAGTGAAACCCATGATTGCATATAAATGCAGCAGGACGTTATGTGATCATCTGATGCACACCGATCCCAAACACAAATGCACCAAAATTCCTCCCAGGATATCGCACAAGAAAGGCTGCTACAAGTGTTTTAACTGAAATGTGTGCGACTCACTCATTTGTATCAATACAAAATACTCAAGTACTTCAAATGAAATACTGACTTCTGCGTTTATATTTTGAAATGTCCTTGCGCATTGACCTATGTGAGCAAAACTAAAGAACCATTCAAAAAACTGTTTCAAGAACATAGAAGCGACATCAGGACCACTCTGTCAAAACAAGAGAAGGGTGAACAATTGATTTGAACAAGCCTGTAGCAGTAAATTTTGCTACATTCAAATATCAAACCCATGAGCTGTGTGGGGTGGTCATTGAACATGTTAAACGACCCTCCAGGGGAGGTGATCGGGATTGACTACTCCTTTGCTGTGAGGCCTACTGGATTTATACATTGGGTACAGTACAACCAAGTGGTCTCAATACCAATTTGTCCTTTACATGTTTCCTTGGCGACAAATAATCCTTTGGCCTTTTATAAACACGACATGCAGTCGGCTGGAAGATGTATAATCCTTTTGACTGGGGTGCACCTGATCGGTTATGTTTCATAACAAATTATGTACAGTATCTTCGTTTTTCTGTTTTCCTTTTGTAATCTCTGTTTACCATGGCGGGACATGGTATGCAGCCCAGTTGTCGGGTTGGTCATGTGTCCATGGGCACTAGCAATTAGAGATGGACGAACTGTTCAGGGCCGAGCATTGTTTTGGCCCTGAACAGCGCCCATTCAGGTGTTCACCAAACATCCAAAATTTCAGGGCACTCAGCTGAAATAAAAAAAAAAAGACGTGGGGATCCCCCTCCCCCAATCCATACCAGGCCCTTATCTGAGCATACAGCCTGGCAGGTCAGGAAAGGGGGGGATGAGCAAGTATCCCTCCCCTCCTAAACCATACCAGGCCACATGGGGGGTTCTTTGGGGCAGGGGTTATTTATCCATCGGTTAAAAAATATGAAACTTGTTTTAAAATTAACCGGTTAAAAATCCACGCATGCTCAGAATCAAGTCGACGCATGCTTGGAAGCATTGAACTTCATTTTTTTCAGTACGTTGTTGTGTTTTACGTCACCGCGTTCTGACACGATCGTTTTTTTAACTGATGGTGTGTAGGCACGACTGATCATCAGTCAGCTTCATCAGTTAACTGATGGAAAAATCCATCAGACCGTTCTCAGGGCATTAGGGAACCACTTGGAATATATTCAATGGCTACAACTTTTAGACAGTGGTACCCAGATTCACGTAGGGCGGCGTTACATTGAGTGGGCATAGCGTATCGTATTTACGCTACGCCGCCGCAACTTAGAGAGGCAAAAGCAGCATTCACAAAGCACTTGCGTCCTAAGTTACAGCGGCGTAGCGTAAATGTGCCGGCGTAAACGCGCGTAATTCAAATAGAGCAAGGAGGATTGACTGACAGGTCAAACACCCTATTTTCTTACACTGAAAAATACCAGTTCTATTGTCAATGTCCATTGACCTAATGTCCATGACTCTCTCCCTACGGGAATTTTTTAATTTACTGGGGGCTACAATATTCTTAAGAGTATTAGGAGAATATTGGTTAGATAATGGGTAATTTGTATAATTAATAGTTTCAAAGACTTTCAATACATTATTTTCTCCTATTTAACCCGGATACAGAAACCCCAAACCTAGATACTGTACATTTTGATACATATGTTCAATAAAGTAAGTATATTTTATATTTCTAGATTTAGGCAATTTTCCAGTACTGTGCACTCAATTCAATAACTGTAATAAAAAAAATAAAAAAGGGGAATCGTGCTCATGGTCCAGTCAGAAGTAAAAACAACTAGCACACTACCAGATATAAAGTATAGAAACAACAGTGCTGCACTAATCAAAACATGTACCTGTATATCATCATAATACAAAATGAAGATAAAGTGAAGATAAATTATTATGCAAAAAAGATATTGTATATAATACAAACAATAGTATCACAAAAAATAGCAAAAGAAGTCCATTAACCATAGAATAGTGAAAGAAGTCCCATAATACTAATCTAAGTGTAAAAAACAATATAAAAACATGAAAGGGATTCAACTGAATGTGATCCAGACCACTTGTGTGCTCTTCCACCTTTTTTCACATGAGGTTTACCGCAAAGCCACGACCCCCTGAATAAGAGAAAGCACTAGAGCCGGTTCACACTGGGGCGGCACGACTTCGGGGGCGACTCGGCAAAGTGTCCTGAAGACGACTTTAGAGACGACTTGCAAAATTACTTCTGTATAGAAGTCAATGCAAGTCGCCCCGAGTTGTCCCCAAAGTCGTACAAGAACCTTTTTCTAAGTCGGAGCGACTTGCGTCGCTCCTATTAGAACGGTTCTATTGAATAGAATGGGATGCGACTTGTCAGGCGGCTGAGTCGCCTGACGAGTCACCCCAGTGTGAACCAGCTCTTAGGTTGATGTACCATCTGGCAAAACAGATGAACCCAGAATCTTGCAGTCTTTCCACACTAGACAACTCAGTGTCACAATTCACAGGATCACATAAGGAGACATAAAAAGGAGACAGGTGCTCCACATAGTGTAAAACCATACAAAAAATGTATTAAAATAAATGAAAACTTCTCACATAATAAAATCAACAAAGCACTTTGTATAGCAGAATACTCCCAAGAGTGTGTGAATGGCTTCTTCATGCATGTGTTGTGACCTTATAGCATCAACTCTGCCTTACACGTTTCATAAACAAACTGCGTGGAGTGCGGGCAGAGCCCCCGATAATGTCAGTTGTGATGATACGTATCAAAAGCGCCTTCCCCGAAAAAGAGCCATATACAATATGTGAAGCTGTGAAGCTGCCCCTTTTAAAGTGAAAAATTCCACCTTCAATAAATTATAACAAAAAAGGGAAAGGCCCTACCAAAATCAAGCCAGTGAAATTAATCCAAATATTGTTAAATTATAAATAAATAATGTCCATAATCATGCAAAACAATTCTCACACCATGTGGAATAAATCTTGTGTTCTAACTGTGAATCTTCATATAGTGCAGCACCCGTCACCGCCACCAAAGTAAGAAATACTCACTCATCGCCAATGCCCTCCAAATTAATAAAGGTCAACAAGCGCTGTGTAATAAACTCAGGAATATCATTCAAGCCGATGACTTCAATCTTCAATGGTCCCACTAGGATCTCAAACTTTCCTCTGTCATTGCTCCAGGAACAATCACACCATCAGACATACCAGAAATATACAATAGAGTAGCAATTTGTATTTATTCAGATAAAAACAAACATAAAAATTCTCACTCGCATGTACAGGTGCTCAAGCTCGGCACCAATGTAAACAGCCTATATTTAACTCTCGCTGCCACTCCACCACCTGGAGACCGGCATGCGTCTCAAACACTGGAAGTTCAGGTCAGATGTGATATAACAATGGAACCAGGAGTGACAGCAATACATTCATTGTATTTTTAATAGCTTTCATTAATTTCAAACCTTTTTCTGTATTATTCTAACACTGTTTAACCACTAGCCGACCGCGCACCGCCGTTCTACGTCGGCAGGTCGGCTCGGCTGGGCGAGAGCACGTAGTATAACGTCCTCTCTCTCAGCCGCCACTAGGGGCGCGCGTGCGCCGCCGGAGGCGCGGGGCGCACCCCCCGCTCGCCCCCGACTCCCGTGCGTGTGCCCGGCGGGCGAGATCGCCGCCGGGCACACGCGATCGCTCGGTACAGAGCGGGGACCGGGAGCTGTGTGTGTAAACACACAGCTCCCGGTCCTGTCAGCGGGGGAAACGCTGATCTTCTGTTCATACACTGTATGAACAGAAGATCAGTGTTTCCCCTAGTGAGTCCACCCCCCCCCCCACAGTAAGAACACACAAGGGACATACTTAACCCCTTCCCCACCCCCTAGTGTTAACCCCTTCCCTGCCAGTGGCATTTTTATAGTAATCCAATGCATTTTTATAGCACTGATCGCTATAAAAATGCCAATGGTCCCAAAAATGTGTCAAAAGTGTCCGAAGTGTCCGCCATAATGTCGCAATACCGAAAAAAAATCGCTGATCGCCGCCATTACTAGTAAAAAAAATATATTAATAAAAATGACATAAAAATACCCCCTATTTTGTAAACGCTATAACTTTTGCGCAAACCAATCAATAAATGCTTATTGCGATTTTTTTTTACGAAAAATATGTAGAAGAATACGTATCGGCCTAAACTGAGGAAAAAAAATGTTTTTTATATATTTTTGGGGGATATTTATTACAGCAAAAAGTAAAAAATATTCATTTTTTTCAAAATTGTCGCTCTATTTTTGTTTATAGCGCAAAAAATAAAAAACGCAGATGTGATCAAATACCACCAAAAGAAAGCTCTATTTGTGGGAAAAAAAGGACGCCAATTTTGTTTGGGAGCCACGTCGCACGACCGCGCAATTGTCTGTTAAAGCGACGCAGTCCCGAATCGCAAAAAGTACTCTGGTCTTTGGGCAGCAATATGGTCCGGGGGGTAAGTGGTTAACATAATGACTCTGCAAGTCACATAGATTTCCTCTCCTCAGAGCTGTAGCTGCTGCACATTAGAGGTGATAGGGTGTGGCAATAAATATATTTTACAAGCTGCCCTATTAATTATACACTTCAATTAGAGAAAAATAAATTCTATGTACCCAGGGAAAGGTTAGAGACTCTTAGCTGGATTTAGGTAGTGTTACGCCGGCGTATCAGTAGATACGCTGTCGTAACTCTGAATCTACGCCGTCGTAAATTTAAGCGTATTCTGGAAACCAGATACGCTTAAATTAGGCTAGGATACGAGCGGCCTAAGTCTCCTATGCCGTCGTATCTTAGGGTGCAAATTTACGCTGGCCGCTAGGTGGCGCTTCCGTTGTTTTTCGACTATGCAAATGAGCAAGATACGCCGATTCACGAACGTACGTATGCCCGTCGCAATTAGTTACGCTGTTTACGGAAGAGATACGCCGGCGTAAAGATAAAGCTGCTCCCTAGGTGGCGCAGCCCATGCAAGGTATGGACATCGGAACAGGCCTATCTTTTTACGTTGTTTGCGTAAGTCGTACGCAAATAGGGCTGTGCGTAAGTTACGTTCACGTCACAGGCATTGAGCCGACGTATCTTAGGCATTCTATCCGATGCATGCGCACTGAAATTCTTTCACGAACGGCGCATGCGCCGTTCGTAAAAAAACATCAAATACGTGGGGGTCACACTAAATTTAAATAAAACACGCCCACATCATCCACATTTGAATTAGGCGGGCTTACGCCGGACCACATACGCTACGCCGCCGTAACTTAGGGCGCAAGTTCTTTCTGAATACAGAACTTGCTCCCTAATTTACGGCGGCGTAACGTATCTGAGATACGTTACGCCCGCCAACAGATACACTCTGAACGCATCTAAACGCATTTTAAAGGCAGAACTCAATCTGAGAAACATAAAGTTTGCTTATACCGCCCAGATAATTTCTTCATGCGTTTAGATAAACCAAACGCAGGAGGCTAATGTCAGTGTAGCCTAAAAGTCTCTCCATATCTAATCCCCTTTTAAGCTTAAAGACCACCTAAAAAAATATCTTCTTCCTACAACCTTTTTTAATGTTTATTATGCAAACTATACTAATACCATTACAATTTTTTTGCAGCGATGTTCCTTTACCATTCTCTCCTCTTGAATAAAACCTCACATTGTTTAATATATCTCTGTTATGGAAAGGTAATCACACAAGATCTTTCTGGACCTTATTAATTTTTCAGGTTAAGCTTCCACTTTTCCATTATTTCAAACATCTCTATTCTTTATCCCACTGATCTATTGGTCATCATGCCATGTGTTGTTTACTGAAGGCATCCTGTGCTTATTGGATTGTCTAGGTCTGTGCCAGATTTACTTTAACCACATGCTGCCTGGCTAGATGACTGTTTCCTAGGGGTGGGAGGCTTTTTTTTTAAATAGCCTCTCCTTTACAGTGCTTACAGTTGCAAGAAAAAGTATGTGAACCCCTTTGGAATGATATGGATTTCTGCACAAATTGGTCATAAAATGTGATCTGATCTTCATCGAAGTCACAACAATAGACAATCACTGTCTGCTTAAACTAATAACACACAAAGAATTAAATGTTACCATGTTTTTATTAAACACACCATGTAAACATTCACAGTGCAGGTGGAAAAAGTATGTGAACCCCTAGACTAATGACATCTCCAAGAGCTAATTTGAGTGAGGTGTCAGTCAACTGGAGTCCAATCAATGAAAATGGATTGGAGGTGTTGGTTACAGCTGCCCTGCCCTATAAAACACACACACCAGTTCTGGGTTTGCTTTTCACAAGAAGCATTGCCTGATGTGAATGTTGCCTCGCACAAAAGAGCTCTCCGAAGACCTACAATTAAGAATTGTTGACTTGCATAAAGCTGGAAAGGGTTATAAAAGTATCCCCAAAAGCCTTGCTGTTCATCAGTCCACAGTAAGACAAATTGTCTATAAATAGGGAAAGTTCAGCACTGCTGCTACTCTCCCTAGGAGTGGCCGTCCTGTAAAGATGACTGCAAGAGCACAGCGCAAAAAATGCTCAATGAGGTGAAGAAGAATCCTAGAGTGTCAGCTAAAGACTTACAAAAGTCTCTGGTATATGCTAACATCCCTGTTAGCGAATCTATGATACATAAAACACTAAACAAGAATGGATTTAATGGGAGGATACCACAGAGGAAGCCACTGCTGTCCAAAAAAACATTGCTGCACGTTTACAGTTTGCACCTGGATGTTCCACAACAGTACTGGCAAAATATTCTGTGGACAGATGAAACCAAAGTTGAGTTGTTTGGAAGAAACACACAACACTATAGCCCCATACACACCATCAGATTATCTGCAGATTTTTTTCTGCAGATTTACCAAAACCATCTAATAGGAGGTCAAACCTTAAGAGTTTCAATTTGTATGCAATCAGGCAGGCCCTTGTACTACATGGTTTTGGTAAATCTGAAGACAAAAATCTGCAGATAATCTGATGGTGTGTATGGGGCTTACGTGTGGAGAAAAAGAGGCACAGCACACCAACATCAAAACCTCATCCCAACTGTGAAGTATTGTGGTGGGGGAATCATGGTTTGGGGCTGCTTTGCTGCGTCAGGGCCTGGGCGGATTGCTATCATCGAAGGAAAATTTAATTCCCAAGTTTATCAAGACATTTTTCAGGAGAACTTAAGGCCATCTGTCCACCAGCTGAAGCTCAACAGAAGATGGGTGTTGCAACAGGACAACGACCCAAAGCATAGAAGTAAATGTACAACAGAATGGCTTAAACAGAAGAAAATACACATTCTGGAGTGGCCCAGTCAGAGTCCTGACCTCAACTCCATTGAGATGCTGTGGCATGACCTCAAGAAAGCGATTCACACCAGACATCCCCAAGAATATTGCTGGATTGAAACAGTTCTGTAAAGAGGAATGGTCAAGAATTACTCCTGACCGTTGTGCACGTCTGATCTGCAACTACAGGAAACGTTTGGTTGAAGTTATTGCTGCCAAAGGAGGTTCAACCAGTTATTAAATCCACATACCTTTTCCACCTGCACTGTGAATGTTTACATGGTGTGTTCAATAAAAACATGGTAACATTTAATTCTTTGTGTGTTATCAGTTTAAGTAGACTGTGATTTTCTATTGTTGTGACTTCGATTGAAGATCAGATCACATTTTATGACCAATTTGTGCAAAAATCCATATCATTCCAAAAGGGTTCACATACCTTTCTTGCAACTGTATGTGCGCCCATGCAGACTCTGTGGTCACTGTGTCTATTGGACATAGCTGATCACAAAACGAGAGTGCAGACACAATTAAATTAGTCCTGTACAGTGTGATTGCTGTGACCATTCACAGAGATCACACATATAAACAGAGGCTGCAGCCAGGTCCTCTGTTTCTTTTCACACACCACTGCATTTCTTGCAGTGCACTCAGGCCAGCCACAGTGTCCCTGATTACTACCTTTACCGGTACAAAGTGTCACCAGACCAGTGCAGCCAGCCAAAGTGCACCTAAGCTCTAGCCGCACCAGTGCCAGTGTCACTAGACCAATGCAGCCAATCACAGTGTCCCTATTCACTGCCACCTAGTACATAGTGTCACCAGATCAGTGTAGCCAGCCACAGTGTCCCTGATCACTGCCACATCAGTACACACTGTCACCAAACCAGTACAGCCAACTATGGTGTCCCTGATTGCTGAAAAACCAGTACAGTATCATCAAACCAGTGCAGCCAGTCCTAGTATCCCTGATCACTAGTCACACTAGTGCCAGTGCAGCCAGACAAGTGCAGCAAACTATTGTGTTCCTGAACAATACAAATTCAAAATGTTCATTATTGCTGTCAGATGAGTGCAAATGTCACAAGACCAGGGCAGCCAGCAACAGTATTCCTGATTATTAGCTACATCAGTGCCAGTGTAAGCCAGCAACCGTGTCCCTGATCACCACCAGATCATTCAAAAATGTACACTAGCTAGGAGGCCTTTCAAATTCTGGATATGACTGATGAGAGCAGTGGCGAGGAGACCTGAGGAAAGCAACCATTCATTAACAGCCACCTCTAATTCAGTGGATAAAGGAGTTTTTGCTGAAGATCTGCTGTATTATGTCACCAAGCACTAAACATCCTACAGAATTGCAGCAGGAAAGCACTAACAGCGTGGTACATCTGGGTGAAAAATTTGATATGTATTTAGGAAATGAAATGTGTAGTTTATGCCCCTTGAAAGCCTAAAAGTGCTCCTTGGCTTTTGGGCAACTCTATGCAGCTAGGCTGTGACAAAAGACTTACACATGTGGTACCCCCATACTCAGCAGGTGCAGCAGAATGTGTTTTGGGTGTAATTCTAAATATGAGAAAATGAAATAATTCTCTCCTGGCCACACCGCAAGGTAGTGGAGAGAGAGATAGATGTCCGCCAGGCACCCGCGATCGGCAGTCACAGAAACAGGGACATGGATCTCTGTGTGTAAACACAGAGATCCACATCCTGTCAGGGAGAGGAGACTGATGGTGTGTCCCTTGTATATAGGGATAACCAACGGTCACCTTCCCCAGTCACTCCCCTCCCTCCACAGTTAGAAACACTATGCAGGGCACACATTAACCCCTTCCTCGCCCCCTAGTGTTAACCCCTTTCCTGCCAGTCACATTTATACAGTAATCAGTGCATATTTATAGCACTGTTCGCTGTATAAATGTGAATGGTCCCAAAAATTTGTCAAAAGTGTCCGATGTGTCCGCCGTAATATCGCAGTCCTGACAAAAATCACAGATCGCCGCCATTACTAGTAAAAAAAATAAATTCATAATTCTATCCCCTATTTTGTAGGCGCTATAATGTTTGCGCAAACCAATCACTATACGCCTATTGCGATTTTTATTTTTACCGAAAATATGTAGAAGAATAAGTATCGGCCTTTAATGGATATTTATTATAGCAAAAAGTAAAAAATTTTGTTTTTTTCAAAATTGTCGCTCTATTTTTGTTTATATCGCAAAAAATAAAAACCGCAGAGATGATCAAATGCCACCAAAAGAAAGCTCTATTTGTGGGGGAAAAAAGGACGTAAATTTTGTTTGGGAGCCACGTCGCACGACCGTGCAATTGTAATTCAAAGCGTGACAGTCCAGAAAGCTGAAATTTTACCTGTGCAGGAAGGGGGTATATGTGCCCAGTAAGCAAGTGGTTAATATAAATCCAAACCAGATCTTTCTCCCACTGCAAGCATGCATCTGCACCTCTTATTCACTCAAACTGAAGTATAAGTGGATTTATATGAAAGATAAAAATGGCTCCATATAGCGTTTTTTTTTTTTATTTATTAAAAAAACAACAAAGTCTTACACTTACATGTAGATGTACATTAAATTACTTAAGACCCGGACCATTATGCAGGTTAAGGACCTTGCCCCTTTTTGCGATTCCGCACTGCATCGCTTTAACTGACAATTGCGCGGTCATGCGACGTGGCTCCCAAACAAAATTGGCGTCCTTTTTTTCCCACAAATAGAGCTTTCTTTTTGTGGTATTTGATCACCTCTGCGGTTTTTATTTTTTGCGCTATAAACAAAAATAAAGCGACAATTTTGAAAAAAAAATGCAATATTTTTTACTTGTTGCTGTAATAAATATCCCCCAAAAACATATATAACATTTTTTTTCCCTCAGTTTAGGCCGATACGTATTCTTCTACTTATTTTTGGTAAAAAAAATTGCAATAAGCGTTTATTGCTTTGCTCAAAAGTTATAGCGTTTACAAAATAAGGGATAGTTTTATGGCATTTTTATTGATATATATTTTTTTTACGGCGATCAGCGATTTTTCTTGTGACTGCGACATTATGGCGGACACATAGGACACTTTTGGGACCATTGTCATTTTCACAGCGAAAAGTGCTATAAAAATGCACTAAATACTGTGAAAATGACAATAAGGGTGAAGGGGTTAACCACTAGGGGGCGCTAAGGGGTTAAGTGTGCCCTAAGGGAGTGATTCTTACTGTTGGGGGGCGTGGCTGTAGGTGTGACGTCACTGATCGTCTTTCTCTACAACAGGGAACAGATGATCAGTGACACTGCCACAGAGAAGAACGGGGAAGGTGTGTTTACACACACCTCTCCCCGTTTTTCAGCTCCTGTGACCCGATTGCGGGTCACCGGCCGCGATTAGGTCCACGGGCCCCGCGGGCATGCTCACGGAGCTTCGGACTGGGTCGCGAGTGCGCCGCCAGCGCTTAAAGGCGACGTACAGGTACGTGCCTGTGCCCAGGCGTGCCTTTCTGCCGACGTATATCGGCGTTAGGCAGTCCTTACGTGGTTAAAAGCCTTTAAGCATGATGTGCCGGCTGGCGTACAAACAAACCTGTACTCTGGGACACGAAGGAAAGCATGAGGTGACGTCAGTGCGTCGCTCCTGAACTTCGTCAGAGATGACGTCGTCCAGGGGCACCTAGTTACAAGCACTGGTGGACTTTTATAAGAACTTTATATTTACAAATCTAAAAAAAAGATTTGTTGAACTTTGATATACAGTATTAGACTTTGTCTGTGGTTTTAAAGATGTTGTGTGCTTTTATTATGTTGTAAAATAAAGATGTATACATTTAAAACATTTCTGATTTTTGGATTACGGCACATTCATAGTCCCTTATCTCACTCTCCACTCCCTTGCAGTGTGGTCAGGAGATAATTATTTCATTATCTCGTGTACCTTTTAGAGCAGGGGTACTGAATAAAAATTCACGGGGGTCCAGTCAGTAGAATTTTCAATTGTCATATTGGTGCTCAGTCCCCCTTCCCCTCACCACCTTTAGGGCCCAAACATCCTGGCTAGGGCCCAAACATCCACATCTACTGTGTGGGCAACGGTAAGTGCGAGGTCAAGGAACTGGTGTGGCAGAGCACATTTATGTGCACCGCACGTTGTACTTTTTTTCTTTTACCTTTTTTGAAATGTCAACTACTTTTTTCATTTTTATGCACTGCAGCTCATTTGCAGTGCATAGAAATAGACTGTACATGCAACCTTCAGGTTAGCTTCAATCCATTGCAGAAAAATGCACACAGTATGCATTACGCACCACTCAGCAGGGGTGCTGTTGCAGTGTGAACAGGACACATAGAAAACAATTGTTTTCTATTGTCCTTGCAGAGACCTGTGTTTTTCTAGTGCAGAAAAACAGATCTCTGCATAAGTGTGAACAAGCACTTGAAATAGTGTCCTCAGTTCCCTCTTCACATCACAGACCCCCTTTTACATCAGTGCCCTCAGCCCCCCCTTCACATCATTAACCTCCCTTTTAAACCACAACACCCCCATCCCAGACCGCCCCATTACAGACCATCTCATCACTGAACATCCCATCACAGACCCCCACCCTCATCACAGACCATCCCATCACAAACCTCACATCACAGACCTCACATCACAGACCAACCCATCGCAGACCCCCATCACAGACTGACCCATCACAGACCCCCCGATCACACACTGACCCATCACAGACCCCCCGATCACACACTGACCCATCACAAACCCCTCCTCACAGACTGACACATCATGTGCCTGTGTACAATAGGTACATCAATCTGTTATGTGGAGGCATGCTGGATTTCTAAAGAGTCCTTAGACTCTTTTAATGAATTCCCCTTTGTAACTTTCACACAATCTACATCCCTGGTGCCCAACCTGTGGCCCGGGGGCCACATACGGCCCCTCGGTATGTCATGTCGGGCCTCTTGGACCTTAGCAGTCTGTAGTGAGACTATCGATTAGGATAAACATTGATCTCTACTGGCCTCAAGTAACATGTTCCCAGTTTCGTATTGTCTTCTGCAGCATATCCCCTGTCAAAAATGTAGCATGTCCACACTCTCTCACCCTCATTTCCTCTATCACAAGCAGGGCTGTCTTTAATGCAGGGCAAAAGGGGAAGCTGCCCTGGGCCCTGTCATTGTCAGGGGGCCAGCCAAAGCAGCTGCCCCTTGTGCCCACGCTGCCCGCAAATTGGGGTCCCAACCATCCCATGATAACCCACTGAGCACACAAATACAATGCTGTATTCCCCCGGCCAGCAGGGCGGGGGTGGTGCCATGAGCTCCACTGCCGCTCTGTCCCCGCCCCATGTAGACTGTATGCTCAGAGCTGAGATCTGAGTATGAGCGATTAGAGTCCCGCCTATGGACCTTTTTGAGTCCCGCCTCTGGACCTTTTTGAGTCCCGCCTCTGGACCTCTTTGAGTCCCGCCTCTGGACCTCTTTGAGGGCCCCGTCCCTGAATCAATGAGAGCAGGTGGTGAGCCTGGCTGGTTAGGTAGGTCCTTCTCCCCATAGACTGCTTGTTGACTGTTATTCAGCCCTGCACTGTTGTTTATGAACAGTATAGCTGTACACTGCTGATATGTAAAACTTTAAAATGGTTACTTAGTTGATCACCTCCTGAACTCTGGTCTCTGGTCATCTCCTGTATTATATCTGCAGTTTCTGGTCATCTCCTGTATTAGATCCGCAGTCTCTGGTCATCTCCTGTTTTATAGCCGCAGTCTCTGGTCATCTCCTGTATTATATCCGCAGTCTCTGGTCATCTCCTATATTAGATCCGCAGTCTCTGGTCATCTCCTGTTTTATATCCGCAGTCTCTGGTCATTTCCTGTATTAGATCCGCAGTCTCTGGTCATCTCCTGTATTAGATCTGCAGTCTCTGGTCATCTCCTGTATTAGATCCGCAGTCTCTGGTCATTTCCTGTATTAGATCCACAGTCTCTGGTCATCTCCTGTATTATATCCGCAGTCTCTAGTCATCTCTTGTATTACATCCGCAGTCTCTGGTCATCTCCTGTATTAGCTCTGCAGTCTCTGGTCATCTCCTGTTTTAGATCCATAGTCACCCTGGTCATCTCCTGTATTATAGCCGCAGTCTCTGGTTATCTCCTGTATTAGATCCGCAGTCCCTGGTCATCTCCTGTATTAGATCCGCAGTCTCTGGTTATCTCCTGTACTAGATCCGCAGTCTCTGGTTTTCTCCTGTACTAGATTTGCAGCCTCTGGTCATCTCCTGTATTAGATTTGCCGTCTATGGTCATCTCCTGTATCATATCCGCAGTCTCTGGTCATCTCCTGTATTAGATCCACAGTCTCTGGTCATCTCCTGTATTAGATCCACAGTCTCTGGTCATCTCCTGTATTAAATCTGCAGTCTCTGGTCATCTCCTGTATTAGATCTGCAATCTCTGGTTATCTCCTGTACTAGATCAAAAGGAATTGTAAAGGAAAATAGTTTTTTTGCTGAAATGACTGTTTACAGGGTATATAGACATAATAGTTAACTGATTTCTTTTAAAAATTATTAAAAATAGATAAAAATCAATCATATAATGTACCTGCAGTTTCTAGTTTCGTTTTTGCATGTTGTTTCCTGCTTCTGTGATGTACAGAGCCACAGAGCCAATACAGGGCAGTGATGGTTTGGAAAACGAAACTGATTGGTGCTGAGGGGTTTTAGACACACAGTAATCACACCTCCTTGATTAGTGACCACAGAGAGAAAGCTCCCAGTACTGTGGTTATCAGGAAACAGACAACCAGGAAGTGTGGAGATCAGAGAAGAATTACAGCAACTTGAGAGCAAAAACGAACAATGAGGACATGAAAACAGCACTGCATTAAGGTAAAGGAAGCTATTAAGATAAAAAAAAAAATCCTTTACAAACCCTTTAAGGACACTGTCCCCGGACCAAGTCTGTCCCCGGTTTTGTCCCCGGATTGGATTTGAACAGGGGCTGGTTCAAATTTTAGACAGTTGGTGCACAATTAAAAAAATAATTCTGAATTACACACCCCCGCTCCGCCCCTTCTACTAGCTATTTTTTTCCATTATCTGTGCCCCTTTCTGATGACCATGTTCTGGTTGGAGCGGAGGGAATATTTCTTAAGTTTCGGGCGCAATGTCCATTCATCTCCACTCGCATGTCCTTCTACCTTGAATCAAGTCCCGGCCTGTCACCTGCCTGCTTATCTCCTTGCTTTCCCTGGCGGAGTGATTTTCCTCCGCTCCCCACCCAGTAGTAGAAGGGGCACGGAAAGTAAGACTTGGCAGGATGTGAGGCGGGCAGTGGTGGCGATGGGCAGAGAGTTGCTGATTCCCGCCATTACTAGTAAAAAAATAATAATATGTCCCCGGATTTCATTTAAAAAATCTGGTCACCTTACCATTTGAGGCACCCTTTAGCTCATAAATTGACAACTGGTCTAAACTATATGCACTGATTTGGTTTCCTTTTTTAAAAAACACAGTTGGAAATATCACCAAAAAAAGCTTTATCTGTTTAAAAATTATATAAAAGTAATTTGGGTACAGTTTGGCATGACTGAGAAATTGTCAGTCAAAGTATCACAGTGCTGAAAACTGAAAAATGGCCTTGAAAGAAAGGGAGTGTAACATGACAATCTTCAAGTTCAACCAGATTACCAGGGGATCATGTAAGATGCCATAAATGTATTTGTAAATGTGCCTGTTATGCCCCGTACACACGATCGGAACTTCCGTCGGGATAAACCCAGACAGATTTTTCTGACGGAATTCCGTTCAAGCTGTCTTGCATACACACTGTCACACCAAATTCTGACCGTCCAAAATGCGGTGACCTGCAACACTACGACGAGCCGAGACGAACCGAGAAAAATGAAGTTCAATGCTTCCGAGCATGCGTCGACTTGATTCTGAGAATGCGTGTTTTTTTCTCCGTCTGAGTTATACACAGAGGAACGGAATTTCCGATAGTAATTACATTTTTTCTTTCTAAGTCCGTTGAATTTCCGATGGAAAAACTCAGATGGGGCATACAGAATATCCGATAAAAAAATTCTGTCTGACTTTTTCCATTGGAACTTCCGATCGTGTGTACAAGGCATAAGTTGCACTGTACATGAATTCTTGACCAAAAGCGACCATACATGGATCGAAATTTGGCTTGTTCAGCAGGGACTGGCCGAATTTTGATCTGTGTATGGGCAGGCTGGTTGTACAGAAGTTCATCTACTGATCAACTGTCAGATTCTTCTGATCCTGGCTGCAATGATCAGTGTATTTTTATTTATTTATTATATGTGTTTTTTTATTTTATATTTTATTTAACCTGCTGGTTGAATGAAAAAAAAAAAGATTAATGTATGGCCTTTCTAACAAGACCTCAATAATTTCAGCTGTGTATAACCACGTGTTAGACAGATAAAAAACCTTGTCATGGGGGGCGCATGCGCGGCGTGATGCTGAACGGACTGGCCTGAGCCGCGCTCCACGAGACCCGGGCCTTCTAGGCGGATTTCCCAGGGCAATTCAGCACTCTCAGCGGCGATTTCACTAAGCACCCCTGCAGGAACACCCAGTGTATGCCATCCGCTAGGAAGAAGCGGATTCGGAGACCCGAGCACACCCTGACGAACTTTCTCCTTAACATGGAGCAAAGACACAAGAAGGTGTCCCAAGATGGCGCCGACCAGCACATGTGGACACAGCCCTGCACGGACAAACATCCGATGGAGATCGCGGCTGTACAACCCCACAACAGTGAGTACAACTCACCGCTATCTAAAGCGGACCTAGATGACAGTCTGACCGCCATATTCAACAAACTTGTGGATAAAATTGAACATGAAGTTCATAAATCCACAGCGGCTCTCTCCCAGGAAATTGCCAATATAGGCAGTCGCACAGACCTTCTAGAAACAAAACACGATGAGCTCTCCCTAGCTCACAATGATCTCAGGAGGGATTTTGAAAATCTAGCAGACAACTTTGCCTTCATGCAGGCTCAGGTCGAGGACCTTGATAACAGAAATCGCCGCCATAATATTAGGCTGCGTGGAGTCCCTGAGACAGTCACAGACCTGATGCCTGCAGTTTCAAAATTCTTTCAAAACCTTTTACCAGAAAAGCCCCCCATCTGCCTTCATTTGTGACAGAATACACAGAGCATTGCGGCCTAAACCTCCTCCTGAAGGTCCCCCCAGGGACATAGTGATGTGCATGAGGGACTTTTTAATCAAGGAAGACATAATGCGCGCTGCCAGGAATTCACATAATCTGAATATGGAGGGCAAAAGAATCCAAATATACCCAGATATATCACCTGCGACTCTGGACAGGAGACGCAGGATGAAAGAAGTCACTACTGTGTTACAAGCTGCTAGAATTAGGTACCGTTGGGGGTTCCCCTTTAAGCTTACGGTCCCACACAATGGATCTACATATACGGTCTACAACGTCATAGAAGGGAAGGAACTCTTGGTAAAATTGGGCCTGATTACTCAAGATCCCCCTACTCGTCCCCCGGCTACACCCAGGCCTTCCCCCATCTGGTCGACACCTCCCACCAGACGCAATCAGAGGGAACAGAGGAGACTGATCCAGTCCTTCCAATCATAATCCTTGTTGACCACGTATGGTCCATCTCACATTAATTTGTGAATCCGTTCTGTTCCTTGGTTCTCTCTGTTACCTCTCCCACTGTTGGTCTATTGACCCTTTATCAATCAGTCCCCCCTCTTCGGAGCAGGACTGCGAGCCAGATCTGGTCACCAATCTATCCTCCAGACTCTCACCCTGTTTGCACTTTGGTGGTCAGTTGCTGCGGATGCATTGATAGCTGAATACTCACCTTAGAAGGTTTATTCCTACTCCTTGAACAAACGGACAAATGTATTGCTCACATCACAAACTTTGTGAACCTTCAATCTCCATGTTGCCATACAAAAATGCATACAACTCTTTGCCCGATTTGATCCAGCTTTAACAGACTTGGCTGACTCATCTTCACTACAGCATCGAATTTGGGGTGGGGGCTCCCACCCTAAATAGCTCTTCTCAAATTTTGATTATGCCCATTATTCAATTTCAGTTTTTTTTTCCTTTTAATTTTTTTTTTTTTTTTTTCTCTTTGTTTTATTATCTCCTTCTGCTTCTTCCAGCTCATTGATAACCAGATACCTTTGCAATGCATTACTGCTTTAATATATATAATACAAGATGCCTAGAACATCCGTCGTCGCTAGATTGACCCCACTTCCACAGCTGTTCTCGATTGCTGCTCCGTCCTCGGATGGGACATCACCCGAGCAGTTTGTGGTCCAGGGACATTTTGGTCCCACCTTCTGCAACCCAGTGTTGTGTAATGTTTGACAGGATTTCTCCTGTCCCCAAGTTATATCCTACTATGTTGATGATTCAGTGGTATATGTTGTTGGCCACTAGGGCCCTTTTCATTTCGGATAAGCTCACTCAGAGACAATCATTTTACGGTTTTATATATGCTAGTTTCTTTCTGATGCATTTTACTCTCAAAATTATCACTGCCTCATGCAGACTGAGAATACATGACTCACACACCCCCTATGGCTACTTTCAGCACCTCAGAGATAGTTACCATATGTGTATGATAACCCTATGTATGATAAATCTGCCCCAAAATGCAACTTTGTGGATTGATACCCCAATAGATAATACTCAGAGGATAAAACTATTATTTCTTACCAATGAACCTTAAAATAGTTTCCCACAACACACAGGGATTTAACTCACCGCACAAACGAAAAAAAGCATTTCAACATTATAAAAGACTTGGCGCAGACATTGTCATGCTACAAGAGACACATTTTGCCACGGCAAACCACCCGACATTCTTTAACAGGACATATAGCCAACACTACTACACCACTTACACTAACAAAACGAGGGGAGTTGCAATCTTTATTCGTAATTCAATTATTTTTGATATACAACAAATGTATAAAGACCCGGATAGCCGATTTATAATTCTCAAGGGTACTATCAATAACAAAGAGATCACAATAGCATCTATATATGCCCCAAATGAATCCCAAACAACGTTTTTCTCAAATTTCTTCAATGTACTTGATAGATTCCACTCCCCACATACAATCCTGGGTGGAGATTTTAACCTGACAGCGCATCCCGCTCTGGACAGAAGCAAAATCTCACCCTCCTCGAAATCCTTCTCTAAAACTATTAATAGGCTAATTAATAGAAATCAATTAATCGACACCTGGAGGGCCCATAATGTAGGGATCAAGGCCTTTTCACACTATTCCCACCCACACGACTGCTATGCCAGATTGGACTACATCTTTTGTACCCCTGTCTTGTTGGCTAACTCATCACATGCTTGTATACACCCTTGCCCGTGGTCTGATCATAATATCATATCCTTCGACACATCTCATATTGGCCTTGCCCCTTCAGTATACAACTGGAGACTTAATGATGCCCTACTGACTGACCCAATAAATAGAGATTCGATTGCTTCCCATATAGACAACTACTTTGAGGATAACATAAATGATGTCACCCCCCCAACCACTATCTGGGTGGCCCATAAAGCAGTTCTTAGGGGCCACATCATTAAAATGGCTGCAGCAAAAAATAGAGAAAGACTGGCACAAATCAGAAGCCTGACCAATGACCTAAACCAACTGTATCACAAATTACAACACTCAGCCTCACCAGAAACGACACAACAGATCCAATCAAAACGTAAAGCCCTTGATCTAATTTTATCAGCTAATACAGAGAGATCTTTGAGGTTCTCGAAAGCCAAATTTCTACTATACAGTAACTCTCCCTCGGCAATGTTCGCCAGAAAATTTAATCAAGACATTAACCCCTCCCATACTTATAAATTACAAGACTCTCAGGGCAATTTGGTGACACATCCCAAAGGAGTACTTGACATCTTCACCAAATTCTACCAAAAACTATTATCTGACCCAGGTACAAACCCAGATGCACTTGCGAACACGTGGCTAAACAACCTTAGACTTCCCTCGCTTGACCTCAACCAATCTGAATCCCTGAACAAACCCTGTACAGCTGAGGAGATAGCCCAAGTAATTAAATCTCTAAAGGTTTCAACGGCCCCGGGCCCTGATGGTTTCACAACCACGTATTACAAAAAATTCTCCTCCCGATTAACCCCCAGTCTTATGAAATTATTTAACCATGTCCTAGACGGTAATCAATTCCCAGATGAGATGTTGCTGGCAAATCTCTCCCTGATCCCTAAACCTGACAAAGACCACACCCTCCCTCAAAATTTTCGCCCCATTTCAGTTTTAAATAATGATCTTAAGATATTTGGTAGAATCCTGGCAGACAGACTGGCCTCTGTTATCTCCCCATTAATCCATCATGATCAATCAGGCTTTATCCCAGGTAGACAGATAGTAGACAACATAAGATTAGTTACTAATATTGTACAAGACGCTAATTTGAAATCTAAACAGGCCTGCCTCTTGAGTTTGGACATACACAAAGCCTTTGATAGCGTTAGCTGGTCCTATTTGAATAAACTTCTCCCTAAATTCGGCATCACAGGTAACTTCCTACAGGGATTTAATGCCCTTAAATCAGATCAGTTTATACGCAGACGATGCACTGGTATTCCTCACAGAACCCCTCCTATCTATTCCGGTGTTGTTGGATACCTTAAATACCTTTCACACAGTCTCAGGTCTCAAAGTTAACCCCACCAAATGTTCAGCTCTTTCACTAAACTTACCCCCTGATCTTTTAACCAGATTGAGCAGCAACTTCCAGTTCAATTGGTGTCAGGACTCCCTAAAATACCTAGGAGTCAATATTGCCTCCTCATACCCACAACTATACAAGGCAAACTACCCCTCTATCATCGCTCGTGTTGAACACCTCTTGAACTCTTGGTCCTCTCATCACATTTCCTTTCTAGGCAGAGTCTGCGCTATTAAAATGAGTATAATTCCAAAACTATTATACTACTTCCGCTCCCTCCCCATTTTAGTCCCCAGATCCAAGATTGAGGGTATTCAGAAATCAATCAACAAATTTATTTGGGAGGGTAGAAAACCCAGATATAGTTATGCACTTCTACACAGACCCCAATCAAAAGGAGGCCTGGGCCTACCCAACCTATGGCACTATTACCTGGCCACGAAGCTCTCCCAGATATCACAATGGTTCTCCCCGCTACAAAACATACCCTGGAAGAGGTTTGAATCTTCCTCAATCCTGCCATATCATCTCCAAGGTATACTATGGTCTCGAAACATTCTATATAGAAAACTCTCCAAATTTAACCTAGTAGTAGCACATCTTTTCCAACTATGGATGAAGATCAACAATATTCACTCTCTCTCCTCCCCCATTTCCCCACTTACCTCATACTTAGGCGACATTAGATTCAACCTGGCTTTTACCAACAAAAGTCACTTTTCATTATGGTTAGATAGTAACTTAAGCACCTTATCAGCACTACAATCCAAATGGGAATTTAAGACTTTTGAAATGATCCAAAAAGACCATGGTCTCCCTCATTCGGAGATAGGAAATTACAGACTCATAAAATCCTTCTACGCAGATCACTTCTCATTATCCACTCTCCCTACCAAAACATTGTTTGAAAAAATATGCCTCTCTTCCTCACGGGATAAAGGGATGATCTCTCTGTTGTATAACTACATTAACAATTTTAAAGCAGAAGAGAAATCCACACAAATGCTTCATTGGGAGGCAGACCTAGGAATCACACTTCCTCCTGAAACTTGGTATTCCATGGCAGAAAACCTACGGAAAAGCAATAAGGCTATCCCCTTTAGAGAAACGCCAATTAAGATTTTCTCCAGGTGGTACCTCACACCCTATAAACTACACTCCTTTTATACATCAGCCTCCCCATACTGCTTCAGAGGGTGCTCTGAACAGGGGACTTTACTACACACATTCTGGAGCTGCCCATACCTAGAACAAGTGTGGAAAACCGCAGCAACTAAGTTTGAGGAGATTTCTGGCCTTAAAATCTCCTTCACTCCTCAAATCTGCATCCTATATGCTGGGATCCCAGATATCCCCATCCCATATATTAGACTGCTTCATTCCCTCTGTAGTTCGGTTCAGTGGATGGTTGCATTGAACTGGAGATCCAACAACATCTCGTGGCAACAGGTGTTGGATCGGATGGATACCCTTAAGCTTACGGAGAGAGTTTTTCATACCCTCAACGATTCCATGCAAACATATAACGATAAATGGTCCAATTGGTCCCTAGTTCAATAGGTACACCTTAGGTTACACTACCCTATACACAACCCTCTCACTTCATACACTGTGGATAACTCATAGATAGGGTATGTCGAGTCATCAGAGAATGTAATTGCTGTTATCTGTATTACATAGATACCTATAGATATTTCCACAATTATAAATGTTTTGTCATCCATAGAAATTATGCTGAACAATGTATTGTCCATATATTTTTCAATGTACGTTTGCTTATCCACATCTATATTTAAAATAAACTTTGGTAAACAAAAAAAAAAAAACCTTGTCATACTAGTTTAACTTAATTTGCTAGCCTTTGTTTGCAGGCAATTCATCTGGCAGCACTTTCAGAAACCTGTAATTACTCAGCTGCTACAGGTACACTTTGCCCTTAACTGACCTTATAAAAGATGAACTGAAATCATATGATTTGCGCTGGAATTCATTTAACAATTTCTATACAAATGAGAATTGAATAGCTTTAGCATATAGACTACTGTTTATTAGGTTACTTCCAAGCCTTTAATGATCTTATATCTAAATACAGCACAATACTCAATGAGCCATTGACATAGAGGCACAAGTATATATATAAGAAAATATATATATAAGAAACTATGCCATGTTCAGAAATGTGTCTATATTTATTTAGTGTAATGTGATCGCTGTCAGTTACCTTACAGTTATCTGTAAATAATGATAAGACATTAGGGTTGCCATCTGCCAGGATTGACCCGGACAGTCCGGGTTTTGAATCAGGTGTCCGGGCCCCAGACCGCCTGAAACTCGGACACATTATTCAGACTGGACTGCAGCTCCCCAAGTAACCGAGTACCACAACCATCAAGTACATAGGTGTGCGCACGGGCCCCACCCCCATACATGGACAGGAGAGGAGAGATGGCTCAATCTACTCCCCCATCCTCCCACCCTTACCCCTCTGTCTGCCCACCAACACTCCAATCCCCTTTAATCTGTGCCCCAGGAAAGGGATGGGCGGGCTAGAAATTTAAAGCTCAGCAGCCAGCAGATACATTGTGAATGAAAGTTGTCGATGCCTGAGCCACCATCCTCGGGTGAGTGAGCTCACCATCCAATGACTGTGAGTACACCAAGGTAAGGGGGACTCAGATGTAAGGGGTGCCCTGTGGACTCTGATGTAAGGGGGGCTTTTGGAACCTTGGTTTAAGGGGGAATGCTGGGAACTCTAAAGTGGGAGCTTTGGTGAGCAGAAACACCCTTACATTAGTGTTCTCCTTTACACCACAGTCCACAGCATTCACCCTTAAAAAAAATAAAAATTGCCGTGTGCGGCTAAAGTGTTCGGGTTTGGCGTGAACACAAGGTGGCAACCCTATAAGACATTACAGTGATATCTTCTGAAACAGTTTGCACAGTAGCATGTTTAATTTGCAGGGAAAACAAAGAAATTCAGATATTGCTAGAAAGTTCTCATTATTTTACAGTGAACTATACATGAACTAAAGGATGTGAGGGAACAAATTAAGTGAAAGTATACAAATTAATCACAGTGAATTTAAAAAAGGATATTTTGTTTGTAACATGGTGCATTATGCTTTACCTTTGCAGGGAAATAAAGAGGAAGTACAAATCATCAGGGTTTACTTCCTCTTTAAAGAAAGGCCATTGATTGTACTGTATACTGTCTTGGAAAATGACAGAATGTCAGTATTATTCATGAAAGAATATTTAATTCCTTAGAACTAATTATTAAGTGCAGTAACAGAAAGCATCCAATCAGAATTCATATTGTTCTGGTCTAACTTCAGCAAAGGGAACTCTAATTAGCATAATCATTAGCATTGACGTAAGAGTTATGAACCCTTTATCAAACAATGCTGGCACAGTCTGCCATTTTCCAAGACAAAGTATACAGTACAATTTTAAAATTACAGTATATACACATCTGTATAATCATAGATTAGCTGATTTAAAACCGATTTCTAGCAGTGCAACATTGTACAATTTTCCTGTAGCAAGAGGAAACATATAGGTAGATTCACAAAGAGTTAGGCCGGCTTATCTACAGATAAGCCGACCTAACTCTGAATCTAAGCCAACCTATGTTTAAGTGTATTCTCAAGCAGAGATACACTTAAACATATCTAAGATAGGACGGCTTGCGCCGTCCTATCTTAGATTGCAATGTTTTGGCTGACCGCTAGATGGCGCTTCCATTGCGGCCGGCGTAGATTATGTAAATGAGGGGATATGACGATTCACGAACGTACGCCAGGCCTACACCGTCGCTTTACGTCGTTTCCGTAAGGGATAGGCCGCCTAAAGTTATTCCACCTATGAGGTGGAATAACAATGTTAAGTATGGTCGCCGTTCCCGCCGCGAGGTTCGAATTTTTTACGTCGTTTGCGCAAGTCGTCCGCGAATCGGGATTTACGTCGTTTACGTACACGTCGAAATCAATAGGCCCGTACGGCCTACTTAGCCGCAATGCGCACTGGGAAATGTAGTCGCCCAGCGCATGCGCAGTGTCAAAAAACTTCAAAAAACGTGAGGTCAAGCCTCATTTCCATACAACACGCCCCCCTCCAAGTCATTTGAATTAGGCACCCTTACGCCCGCTCGTTTTAGGCTACACCGCCGTAGATTAGCAGGTAAGTGGTTTGTGAATCACTACTAGCCTAACTAATTTACGGCGGTGTAGCCTAAAAAGGCTAGGCTAGGCCGCCCTAAAGTTAGGCGCCCCTACGTGAATCTACCTAATAGTCAGAAAACCAGCATTAGCAATAATGTATAATGCTGCGTACACACGATCATTTTGCGGCTTGTAAATTTTTCGGGTTGTAAAAAATGATCGTGTGTGGGCTTAAACGACGTGAAAAAACAGTGCATGCTCAGAAGCAAGTTACGAGACGGGAGCGCTCGTTCTGGTAAAACTACAGTTCGTAATGGAGTAAGCACATTCATCACGCTGTAACAGACAGAAAAGCGCAAATCGTCTTTTACTAACACAAAATCAGCTAAAGCAGCCCCAAGGATGGCGTCATCCAAATGGAACTTCCCCTTTAAAGGGCCGTCGTACGTGTTGTACGTCACCGCGCTTTGCTAGAGCATTTTTTTTTAACGATCGTGTCTGGGCAACGTCGTTTTAATGATGAAGTTGGGCCAGATTCACAGAGATCTGCGGCGGCGTAACGTATCATCTTTACGTTACACCGCCGCAAGTTTTCAGTGCAAGTGCCTGATTCACCAAGCACTTGCGTGTAAACTTACGGCGGTGTAACGTAAAGCCGTCCGGCGCAAGCCCGCCTAATTCAAATGGGGCGTGTACCATTTAAATTAGGCGTGTTCCCGCGCTGAACGTTCTGCGCATGCTTCGTTTCAAAATTTCCCGCCGTGCTTTGCGCGAAATTACGGCGCCCCGACGTGTTTTTTGAACGGCGATGTGCGTAACATACTTTCGTATTCCCGGACGTCTTACGCAAAAAAAAAAAAAATTAAATTCGACGCGGGAACGACGCCCATACTTTAACATGGCTGGTCTAAATCTAAGCCATGAAATAGCAGGCTTAAGTTTGCGACGGGAAAAACCGACTAGCGACGACGTAAGAGAATGCGACGCGCGTACCTTCGTGGATCGCCGTAATCAGCTAATTTGCATACCCGACGATGGAAAACGACGCGAACTCCACCCAGTGGCCGCCGGAGAATTACACCTATGATCCGAAGGCGTACGAAGCCGTACGCCTGTCGGATCTATGCCAAAAGCCGTCGTATCTTGGTTTGAGGATTCCAAATCAAGATACGACGCGGCAAATTTGAAAGTACGCCGGAGTATCAGCAGATACTCCGGCGTACTTTTTCTGTGAATCTGGCCCATAGTTTTTTACAAGCCGAAAAATGATCATGTGTACGCGGCATTAGATATTGGACATGATAAAATGGGGGATGAGGTGGCGCTTGCAACAAACAATCACTGAAATAGTATATGTAATAAACTCTGCCTCCTGGTATTGATTAGCAGTGTATCACTCTTAGACCGAAATACCATCCAACAAAAATAATAACCATAAAGTGGAGGATATTGAGAGTGAAAAATAATGAAAAATATATGTGACCAATGTGCTAGTGACAGCACAGTAGTCTAAAAAAAGTAGCAAACTTCAAACTGTTCATATAACATATCCTTCAAATAATAATAATCCAAACAGTGCTTCATCCGTAAATAGTGCAATGTGCAACTAAGCAAATAAATAAATAAATAAATATCCAATCTTTAACTGTCCACAAAAATGATGCAAATGATGCAAATAAATAAAGGTGAGTAAATCCGTAGATAAAAAGCAATCCAAAAAATGCAAAAAGTGAAAAAATATTATATATATATACAGATATAAAATCCACACGAGAATCCCTGTGTAAAAAAGGTTCCAATAAGACTATAAGATAAAAATCAATATCCAGTGCACAAATCGTGCAAAAGTGAACAATAAAAATCCAGTGGCTAATAAATAGAGTTCATAAAGTGCATCTGTGCTCTGGTTTACTGTGACATGCAGAGTAGTTGTGATTGCAGTCAGCCAGATTCTCCACGGTGACCAGAAATAAAAGTGCTAGCCCCTTACCTCAAGAAGGCTAATAAATAGCCTATAGGAATGGTTTCCCAATAATATCTCCCACCATCAACAGATCGATCCACTCCAGTGTATTCACAGGCTCAGCGCGATGACTAATTATACGTAGAAAAGAACGCTGATCAGACAAAAACAAATATGGCAGCAGTGGAGTACCCTACGCGTTTCGCAGCCTCGTGCATCGACACCTGAGCCTGTGAATACACTGGAGTGGATCGATCTGTTGATGGTGGGAGATATTATTGGGAAACCATTCCTATAGGCTATTTATTAGCCTTCTTGAGGTAAGGGGCTAGCACTTTTATTTCTGGTCACCGTGGAGAATCTGGCTGACTGCAATCACAACTACTCTGCATGTCACAGTAAACCAGAGCACAGATGCACTTTATGAACTCTATTTATTAGCCACTGGATTTTTATTGTTCACTTTTGCACGATTTGTGCACTGGATATTGATTTTTATCTTATAGTCTTATTGGAACCTTTTTTACACAGGGATTCTCGTGTGGATTTTATATCTGTATATATATATAATATTTTTTCACTTTTTGCATTTTTTGGATTGCTTTTTATCTACGGATTTACTCACCTTTATTTATTTGCATCATTTGCATCATTTTTGTGGACAGTTAAAGATTGGATATTTATTTATTTATTTATTTGCTTAGTTGCACATTGCACTATTTACGGATGAAGCACTGTTTGGATTATTATTATTTGAAGGATATGTTATATGCACAGTTTGAAGTTTGCTACTTTTTTTAGACTACTGTGCTGTCACTACACATTGGTCACATATATTTTTCATTATTTTTCACTCTCAATATCCTCCACTTTATGGTTATTATTTTTGTTGGATGGTATTTCGGTCTAAGAGTGATACACTGCTAATCAATACCAGGAGGCAGAGTTTATTACATATACTATTTCAGTGATTGTTTGTTGCAAGCGCCACCTCATCCCCCATTTTATCATTTACTGTCAGTGTGTGAGCACTATTGGTGGTGGCTGCTGCATTTTTATTATATATTTTATTTATTTAGTTTATCTTGGTTAGGTTGGTTTGCGCATTAGTTCCCCCCTTATTTCAGATATTGGACATGATTAAAATATCAAGTTTTAAGATAATCCATCAAACATTTCTTCTCTGAGCAGTAGACTATCACGTTAGTAATGCCCATATCTATTTGTAGAGCAATAAATCAGAAAATTTGGGCCAGATTCACGTAGAGCGGGCGCAGCGTAACGTAACCGGTTTACGTTACACCGCCGCAATTTTTCAGATTTAGTGCCCGATCCACAAAGCACTTACCTGGAAATTTGCGGCGGTGTATCGTAAACAGGTCCGGCGCAAGGCGGCCCAATTCAAATGGGGCGGGTACCATTTAAATTAGGCGCGCTCCCGCGCCGGACGTACTGCGCATGCTCCCGTCGCAAATTTACCGACGTGCTTTGCGCGAAATTACGACGTGTCGACGTTTTGTGAATCGCGACGTGAAAAAAGATTTACGCCGGGAAAAATAAAAGATTTGAAAAAAATTCAAAAGCGACACGGGAAAGACAGGCATACTTTAACATGGTGGAGTACTTTTGCCCTATCTTTGCGACAGAAATCTAACACTTGCGACGCCGTAACGACGGGAAAAATCTTCGTGGATCGCCATAACTCCTAATTTGCATACCCGACGCTGGTTTACGACGCAAACTCCCCCCAGCGGCGGCCGCGGTACTGCATCCTAAGATCCGACAGTGTAAAACAATTACACCTGTCGGATCTTCTGGCTATCTATGCGTAACTGATTCTATGAATCAGTCGCATAGATAGAAACAGAGATACGACGGCGTATCAGGAGATACGCCGTCGTATCTCTTTTGTGAATCTGGCCCTAAGAAGCTGCAAATGAGGAACTCAGTGGGCCAGATTCATGAAGAGATACGACGGCGGATCTCCTGATCCGCCGTCGTATCTCTGAGATCCGACGGTCGGATCTATGCGACTGATTCATAAGAATCAGTTCCGCATAGATCTCCCTTAGATCCGACTGGTGTAAGTGCCTTACACCAGTCGGATCTTAGGCTGCAATCTGCCGCCGGCCGCTCGGTGTCGTCGCGTTTTTTTACGCGTCGGATATGCAAATGAGGAGAACCGCCGATTCAAGTCCGACGGATAGTTACCCCTGCTATATGAAGGGTAGCTAATGTTAAGTATGGCCGTCGTTCCCGCGCCGAGATTCAAATTTTTACGTCGTTTGCGTAAGTCGATCGGGAATACGAATGGCCGGAATTTACGTAGCCGCCGAAAACAATGACGTCCCAGCGACGTCATTTGGAGCATGCGCACTGGGAAATTTTGCCGGCGGCGCATGCGCTGTTAAGTCGGCGCGGGAACGCGCCTGATTTAAATTGTACACTCCCCCTAGCCGCGGAATTTGCATTCCGCCGGGGGAGTTACGATCCGACGGTGCAATTTTCGAGGTAAGTGCTTTGTGAATACAGCACTCGCCTCGCAAAAGTGCACCGGCGGATCGTAAATCACATAGATTACGCGGATCTAAAGATCCGCTAATCTATGTGAATCTAGCCCAGTGGGTACAAAAAGTTGCTGTTAAAAATAACTCTGGGAATTAAAAAAAAAAATCCTCCCTTGCAGTAGGTGCTCATTATGTCTAGCGGTTATTGTGCAAGCTGTATTACTCTGGTCTGGCTGGCTGACACCTTCCCTTTTTACCTGAAGCTCCTATATGTGGATGGAGCCTCATATACAATACACAATACTAAAGATATTCATCAGAGCACCTAGGATCTTCAATTATGTCCAAACTGTTTTTTGTATTGAAGAAAGATCACATCACTAAACAGTGTAGTACAATGTTTAGGAGCCATGCAGGACCCCTTTGCATAGTTGCCAACATTTGAAAAAAAATTCCAGGGACACTTTGCAGCACAGCTATGAACATGCCGCTGCGCTCGCGACCAATGGCTCTGCATCTTAAAGGGGACATACCTGGACGCCCATGTGTGCAGCCGTGCCGTCGCCGTACATCGTTGTGCGGCGGTTGGCAAGCCGTTAATCCTTATCAACTGTCATTGCATGCATTTTGTAAACTAAAAAAAATATTTCTTAGGCCCGGTTCACACTGGTGCAATGCGAGAACCCTGCAAATCCACTGTGGGTTCCCGCATCGCACCCGATACGAACTGCTAGGGAGTGTCATTATATGTTACCGACACCCCCAGTTCAGCTGGGGACCCTTACATTAGGGTCCCCTGAGGGCCCCCTTACATCAGGGTCCCCAGACAGTCACACCCCCCCCCCACACTTCCAGAGGTTTCCCTGTACCTGGCTAGTCTCCGTTGTGCTCCTTGAACACCCAGGACTTCTCCATAGGTGAGATGGGAGGCAGTGATCGGCGGCTTTATAGTGCCCACAAGCCACGGGATCTCCCTGGGGCTTGTAGTTCTCTCTCTGACTGTATCCACTGAAGAGGGGAGGGGCCTCTAACCCGGGCATGTATCATCAAAAGTGTAGAAGCAGAGCGACTCACTTAAGAGTGAAGCTGATTTATGCCCAGGTCAGAGGCCCCTCCCCTCTTCAGTGGATACAGTAGGAGAGAGAACTACAAGCCCCAGGGAGATCCCGCAGCTCGTGGGCACTATACAGCTGCTGATCGCGGCCTTCCATGTCCCCCCTTGTTAGGGTGACCACATTTCCAAACTGCCATTCAGGGACAATTTTGCCAAGGACCAGGGGGGGGGGGTTGATTTGTCAGGTGAATGGCTGTTTTAGCACTCATATCATCCCAACACCATGCTTGATATGGTGTCAGGGTCATAGGCGTGCACACAGGGTGTGCCAGGGCCCACCCTAATCACCTTGTGTGCCACAGAATCCCCCTGTTTGGACCCCTGGTATTTCACTGAAGTCCTCTAATGATTCCTAAAAAAAATAAAAATTCTGTAAAAATAATAAAAAAACAAAATAAAAATGAAAAAAATAATCATACCGTCCACTGCTCTACCAGTCAGTCACTTTGAGAGGCAGCTGACCTACCTGTCCACTACGTTGACCTACCTGCCCACTAAGGATGAGCTCCGGCGTGTTCGCATAGAACACGTGCGGAACCCGCCAGGAAGTGAGCACGGCGCTGTGCTAATATCAGCCAAGGAGACATTTCACGATCCCTGCAGCCGAGCATCGGGACAATGTCTCCCTGGCTGTGATTAGCGCAGTGCCGTGCTCACTTCCTGGCGGGTTCCGCACGTGTTCTATGCGAACGCGCCAGAGCTCATCCTTACTGCCCACTACCCTGACCTACCTGCCCACTACACTGACCTACCTGCCCACTACACTGACCTACCTGCCCACTACACTGACCTACCTGCCCACTACACCGACCTACCTGCCCACTACACTGACCTACCTGCCCACTACACCGACCTACCTGCCCACTACACCGACCTACCTGTCCACTACACCGACCTACCTGTCCACTACACTGACCTACCTGTCCACTACACTGACCTACCTGTCCACTACACTGACCTACCTGCCCACTACACTCTGTCTTGCAGTACTCAGACTACTGACTACTTCCCCTCAGGTAGATTGGGGGATTTCACTCACCACTCCAGGCCAGGACTCCATCCATAGATAACTGCTATCCACCAGTCCCTTCTTGAGGGTGACATAACTGAGCCATGAGGAAAGGGATAATTTGAGATGGATCACTATTCACTTCAGAGGAAGCACTTCTCCCCCGCAGGCCATGTTCTCCACCAGCAGCCTCCACACGCTCGTCTGCACCGAGCACCGCCCCTCCCACTCACACACACGGACTGCCTGAGGAATCATGGGGGACAGGACAGGCTGGACCAGACCACTGGAGTCCCTGGGCGGGGGGGGGTGCAGGTGCTGAGGACTGGATTGATTGATTTATTGATTGTGCACAGTGATAATAGGGGCTGCTGGACTCAGAGCCTGGAGGAAGTCACCCTGGGATAGCAATGACATTCAGTCATTCACAGCAGCGCAGAGGCAGGTTTGGAATGAGCACTGGCTGCTCACCCCCACGCTACACTACTGGGCTGGCCCGGACGGATGACGGTAGAACGACAGGGCCCAGTCCCATCTTCTCCACCCAGTGTGCTTGCCAGAGCCCAGAGCACAGCGTGACATGGCTCCCTGCCTCCGCGCGCTGACTACAGAAGTCAACAGGCTGAGGCGGGGAGGCGTGTCACGCTGTGCTCTGGGCTCTGGCAAGCACACTGGGTGGAGCAAGATGGCCGCCGCTCCGGAGCTAGGACAAAGCCGGGGACTTTCCTAGGCTCCGGAGCGCTCCGTGGATCGGTGACGATCCGTTTCACCCCTACAACCGGGACAAGTCCCGGCAGGCTAAATTAGCCGGGACTAGGTCCTATTTCACGGGACTGTCCCGTTAAAAACGGGACAGTTGGCAAGTATGCCTTTGTCAGGCATGTGATAAGTGCATACAGTCGTGCAAAAATATTTATGTGAAAATACACCAATCAGAACCAGAGAGCAAATGGCCCCTCCCATCTCACAGCATAATATGATGTAAAGCGCTGCGTAAACTGGTAAAGCGCTGCGTAAACTGTTGGCGCTATATAAATCCTGTATAATAATAATAATAATAATAATATGATGTGACCAATCCCACCAAAATACATATACAAATCTAACATATACATAAGCTGAATGCTGCTGTTAAAGTGAATGTAAACCCACTGACATCCTTTCTAAACTACTGCCATAGTGCTGATCTATAAGGATATAGATGCCTCCTGCATGTATCCTTACCTTGCAAATGTCTCCCCTCTGCTTGTTATAAGAACTGAAAAACTGCAGATTCTGTGGATGGGTCTGTTGTCTGGAGCTCTTGGGTGGAGTCGTGATGTCCCTGCTCACCTGGATTAACTGTTTGTGGCAAGACTGGGCACAGATGATAGGAAATCTTTTACTCTACATTGTGACAGCAAGAAAAAAATTTGGGGTTTACATCCACTTTAACTGCTTGCCGACCAGCCGCCGCAGTTATACGGCGCCAGGTCGACTCTGCTGGGCGAGATCACGTAGATCTACGTCATCTCGCCGTTCAGCCAACAGGGACGCGCGCCGCCAGAGGCGCGCATGTGCGCTCCCCGCTCACTTCTGATGCCAACGCGCGTGCCCAGTGGGCGCGATCACCGCCGGGAACCCGCGATCGCTCGTTATCCTGGGAATGAACCAAAGGCATTTATTAAATGAGATCTGGTGAGTGGCCATTTTTTTACAGTGATGGGACTATCACAGAAGTGGTGAAATCACGTTGTATTCTAACGTCTCACAGGAGAAGCATTAATTGTTTCATGAGCACTTGGTCATCATATTGGGACTTTTAAAGGGAAAAAGGATCAACCTAGAAATCCTTTTATTTATTTTTATTTTATTCTTATTTATGTTTTGTGGATTTGGCAAAAGTTGTTTTTGTGGCAAGGATTCCCTAAATTTGATATAGGGGAATGCACGTTTTTAAGAGCACTATTTAATACATATATGGCACAGATATGCATGTGTTTTTTACATTTTTCTGAGAAGAATATTTGTATATGAGCACTGGATACATATTTATATAGACACATATTTGGTGGATTGTCAATAGAGGTGATATGTATTGGGGCTAACAATTGTTTATAGTGCCCAGAAGTGGGTGGATTTAGATTAACCACCAGAGGAGCGCAATCCACATACTGGGCCAGATTCACAGAGGAGATACGACGGCGCATCTCCTGATACACCGTCGTATCTCCTGTCGTATCTATGCGGCTGATTCATAGAATCAGTTCCGCATAGATAGCCCTAAGATCCGACAGGTGTAATTGACTTACACCGTCGGATCTTAGGATGCAATACTTCGGCCGCCGCTGGGGGGAGTTTGCATCGTATTCCAGCGTCGGGTATGCAAATGAGGATTTACGGCGATCCACGAAGGTTTTTCCCGTCGTTACGTCGTCGCTAGTAATTTTTTCCCGTCGCAAATTTACACCTGCTTTAACATGGCTTAACTTTTGTCGAGCCATGTTAAAGTATGGCCGTCGTTCCCGGGTCGAATTTCCAATTTTTTTTGTTTTCGCGTAAGACGTCCGGGAATACGAATGGACGCTACGCACGTCGCCGTTCTAAAAAATTACGTCACATCGCGCAAAGCACGGCGGGAATTTCAAAACTGAGCATGCGCAGTACGTCCGGCGCGGGAGCGCGCCTAATTTAAATGGTACCCACCCGATTTGAATTGGGCGGGCTTGCGCCGGACGTGTTTACGATACACCGCCGCAAGTTTACAGGTAAGTACTTTGTGGATCAGGCACTTACACTGAAAACTTGCGGCGGTGTAACGTAAACGGGTTACGTTACACGGCCGCAATTCTACGAGAATCTGGCCCACTATGCTTATTCATCCTTGGACAAGACACCATAGAGTATCTTGCACTTTTTTTCTGATTGCAGCACACCCACCATTACAGGTTAACTTTTTTTTCTTTTGCGCCAGCAACACTCGTATCATATATCCCCTTATAATACATATGGAGTTTAAGGCGGACCCCTACGCCATTTTATTTTATAAATTTGTCGCAGGGTTTCCCTTAATATCCATACCAGACCTGAAGGGCCTGGTATGGAATTTGGGGGGACCCCCATGCATTTTTTTTTTACATTTTGGTTCACGGTTCCCCTTAACCACTTCAGACCAGGACCATTATGCAGGTTAAGGACCAGGCCACTTTTTGCGATTTGGCACTGCGTCGCTTTAACTGACAATTACGCGGTCATGCGACGTGGCTCCCAAACAAAATTGGTGTCCTTTTTTCCCCACAAATTGAGCGTTCTTTTGGTGGTATTTGATTACCTCTGCGGTTTTTATTTTTTGCGCTTTAAACAAACATAGAGCAACAATTTTGAAAAAAATTCTATATTTTTTACTTTCTGCTATAATAAATATCCCCAAAAAAGATATACATTTGTTTCCCTCAGTTTAGGCCGATACGTATTCTCCTACCTATTTTTGGGAAAAAATGGCAATAAGCGTATATTGATTGGTTTGCGCAAAAGTTATAGCGTTTACAAAATAGGGGATAGTTTTATGGCATTTTTATTAATATACTTTTTTTTTTACTAGTAATGGCGGCGATCAGCGATTTTTTTTCATGACTGCGACATTATGGCGGACACATCGGACACATTTTTGGGACCATTGTCATTTTCACAGCGAAAAGTGCTATAAAAATGCACTGATTACTGTGAAAATGACAATGGCAGTGAAGGGGTTAACCACTAGGTGGCGCTAAGGGGTTAAGTGTGCCCTAAGGGAGTGATTCTTACTGTAGGGGGGCGTGGTTGTAGGCGTGACGTCACTGATCGTCGTTCCCTATATCAGAGAACAGACGATCAATGTCACTGCCACACAGAAGAACGGGGAACGTGTGTTTACACACACCCCTCCCCGTTCTTCAGCTCCTGTGACTGATCGCGGGACACCGGCTGGGCTCTTAAAGGCGACATACTCGCAAGTAGTTTTAAATAACTTTTTTTCCTTTAGAAATGTCATATTGCGCAGGGACTGTTTTAATCATGGGAAAAATGTGCCACTTTACAGGCATACTATAGACGCACCCCAGGTATGAAATTTAAAGGAATATTTCACTTTTTTATTGTTTCACTTTAAGCATTATTAAAATCGCTGCTCCCGAAAAAACTGCCATTTTTAGAACTTTTTTTTGCATTGATACATGTCCCCTGGGGCAAGACCCAGGTCCCCAAACACTTTTTAAAAAAATAACTTGCATATTAACCTTTAAAAATACCACTTTTGATTCTATCTCCCATAGACTTTTAAAGGGTGTTCCGCGGCTTTCGAATTTGCCGCGAATGCCCCAAATTGTTCGCTATTCGGCGAACACCCGATGTTCGAGTTATGTTTGACTCGAACATCAGGCTCATCCCTACTCAACAATAGCATTGGAGTGATTGTCCCGACATGTTTCGCCACTCCGGGCTTCCTCGGGGGATGTTTTAAAGACAACAAGATGTACCACTGCATAGAACAAAACACAGTTAAAAACATTACAATAGCTTTTGGTACAACACAATAAACTACGTTGTCTGCTGCCTTGCCAACCCGCCCATCGCTCACCGACATGAAGATCTTTTCACCTGCTACTCGATGTCAAACAGAAAGAATTGCTGTCACTGCAATTCACATATAACACATTGCTGGTGTTCTGATACTATTAATACCACAGGCAGCTGCAGTATTTACAGTTAGTGTACAGTTAGCGCTATATAAGTTTCTCACTCACTCACACTCACTCATATGTGCAAGCCAATGAATGCCGAAAAATATTCAACTGGAAAAATTGATTGTTAGTTTGGCCAAGGAAAAAAAATTTTTCCTTAGTCACTAAGGGGGAATTAAGTGAAGGTGGAGGGAAAGGGGGGGGGGAGTGGAGGGTAAACGTGAGCAGGAAAATTATTTATTAAGTATTTATGTGGCAATATAAAGGTTTAAATCAAGGAGCAAATGGAAACCATCATATAAGGTGATTACAAAGGTGTTTCATACAACGTGTAGATATAAACCATGTAGAGACTAGGGATGAGCTTTGTGTTCGAGTCAAACCCATGTTCGACTCGAACATCAGCTGTTCGATTGTCCGCCCAATTGCGAACATTATGGGCCGTTCGCGCCAAATTCGAGTGGTGCGTCATGGCCCATAATTCACTGCGGCATCACAGTGCATTGCTGGCTGATGATTGGTGGTGTTCTGATACTATCAATGCCACAGGCAGGCAGCTGCAGTATTTACAGTTAGTGTACTGTGTCCTCTGCACAGTGTGCACCTAAAGCTACCTGAAGACAATTGCTGGTGTTCTGATACTATTAATATCACAGGCAGGCAGCTGCAGTATTTACAGATAGTGTACTGTGTCCTCTGCAGTGTGCACCTAAAACGAACTGAAGACAATTGCTGGTGTTCTGATACTATTAATACCACAGGCAGGCAGCTGCAGTGTTTACAGTTAATGTACTGTGTCCTTTGCACAGTGTGCACCTAAAGCTGCCTGAAGACAATTGCTGGTGTTCTGATACTACTAATACCACAGGCAGGCAGCTGCAGTATTTACAGTTAGTGTACTGTGTCCTCTGCACAGTGTGCACCTGAAACTAACTGAAGACAATTGCTGGTGTTCTGATACTACTAATACCACAGGCAGGCAGCTGCAGTATTTACAGTTAGTGTACTGTGTCCTCTGCACAGTGTGCAACTAAACCTAACTGAAGACAATTGCTGGTGTTCTGATACTATTAATACCACAGGCAGGCAGCTGGAGTATTTATAGTTAGTAAACTGTGTCCGTTGCACAGTGTGCACCCAAAGCTACCTGAAGACAATTGCTGGTGTTCTGATACTATTAATACCACAGGCAGGCAGCTGCAGGATTTACAGTTAGTGTACTGTGTCCTCTGCATAGTGTGCACCCAAAACTAACTGAAGACAATTGATGAGGAGGGAGGGGGTGATGAGGTCACTGACCCCACGTGGGTGCCTGATAGGAGAGAGATGGGGGAGGATGAGGAGGATGAGGAGGAGGAGGCACATCTCGAACGAGGCAGGATGCCCTCCAGGGGCCAGCTTAAAGGCAGCACACCGATTGCATCACACCGCAGAGCTCCGCATGTGCAGGGTGCTGCTGTCTCTCCGCATCATTTCAAAAGTTCTTTGATGTGGGTCTTTTTTGAGACATCAGATCACACCGCTGCTATTTGCAACATATGTCTCAAGCGTATCTCGTGTGGCCAAAACATCACCCGCTTGGGCACAACATGCTTGACCAGACATATGTCGACCTGCCATGCAGTTCGTTGGCAAACGTACCTAAAAGACCCACACCAAAGAACAAAGCGGACCTCTCCTTGCTCCTCATGAGCTGGGATCTCCAACCCCACTATACCTTCAGTCCTCTCTGAAACCTGCACTGAGAGGAATGAAGGTGCAGAATTAGGTGTGTCACAGCCAAGTACTTGCGGGCAATCTGCTATCGGTACACCAACGTCAGATTGTACCAGGCAAATTTCCCTGCCCCAGCTGCTGCAGCACCGAAAGAAGTTCGCTCCCAGCAATCCACATGCCCAGCAGTTGAATGCTAGCTTGACTAAATTACTAGCACTTCAACTGCTGCCTTTTCAGTTAGTAGACTCTGCCCCCTTCCGTGAGTTTGTGGAATGTGCGGTACCTCAGTGGCAGGTTCAAACTCCACTTTTTACAAAATCCTGGTCCTGGACAACGTGTTGCTGAGGCTTCGGTCAGTCAAAGAAGGAGCGGTGGAGAAGGTGGCCGCCTGACCGATCAAACTATTTTTTAGTCCGCAGCCCGCAGCCCCAACGTATGATCGGTTTCAGCAACCATCACCAGTACCTGGTGGCTGAGCCCGATGTGAAGGGGGCGTCTTCTCTTACTCCTCTGACCCCGGAACCCCTGGTAGAGCAGACAGGGAGTTCGAGAGTGCAGAGTCGCACAAGCGCCTGATGTGAACGCTAGTGCTGGAGCAGAGCAGGACTTCCGGGATCTCCGGGGATGCGTCAGTGGTGCAGGTGCAGACTGGATGGCTGGCAGACTGGAGGCAAAGGTACAGGAAGCTGGAAGCTCCAGCAACGGGGAAGGTGTACTGTCGTACAGACACAAGCAAGTCCAAACAGGCTGGGTCATACACGAGCAGGCGGACCAGGTACAGGTACAATAGGCAGAAGCAGAGTTGTGGTTCAGGCCTGGATCAGCAACAGGCGGGCAGCAGATGGATAAAAGAGAGAGGCAGAAGAGTAGTCAAAACAAGCCAAAGTCAGGGCAGACAGAAGTCTGGAGTAATCAGGAAAAAGCCGGGTCTCAGGAACAGGATCGGTAGCAGATAACGGGTAGCAGGTGGGTCACAGGAACGCTGTAGACCGAACAGCAAGAGGCCCTGGTGTCAGCTCCCTTAAATGTTCAAATTTGGCGCCGAAATGGCGTCAGCACCTGCCCGTGCGCCGCTGCCGCTCGTGCCAATGCACGTCAAAGTGCCACGATTGTGAGCCGATGCACCGTTACCGTGATTGCGTGCGCCCGTGTGTCGGGGGGTCCGATGTGCCGCTACCGCCATCTAGTGGACAGGCTTGTCCATGACATTGCCCCCCTCCAATGGGCAGCCTCCGGATGCCCAACTGGGACAACTTGAGTGGGTGAGAGTCTTTAACCACTTAAGCCCCGGACCAAAATGCTGCCTAAAGACCCAAGGGTTTTTTACAGTTCGGGACTGCGTCGCTTTAACAGACAATTGCGCGGTCGTGCGACGTGGCTCCCAAACAAAATTGGCGTCTTTTTTTCCCCACAAATAGAGCTTTCTTTTGGTGGTATTTGATCACCTCTGCGGTTTTTATTTTTTGCGCTATAAACAAAAATAGAGCGACAATTTTGAAAAAAATTCAATATTTTTTACTTTTTGCTGTAATAAATATCCCCCAAAAACATATATACATTTTTTTTTTTCCTCAGTTTAGGCCGATACGTATTCTTCTACCTATTTTTGGTAAAAAAATCGCAATAATCGTTTATCGGTTGGTTTGCGCAAAATTTATAGCGTTTACAAAATAGGGGATAGTTTTTTTGCATTTTTATTTATTATTTTTTTTTACTACTAATGGCGGCGATCAGCGATTTTTTTCATGACTGCGACATTATGGCGGACACTTCGGACAATTTTGACACATTTTTGGGACAATTGTCATTTTCACAGCAAAAAATGCATTTAAATTGCATTGTTTATTGTGAAAATTACAGTTGCAGTTTGGGAGTTAAACACAGGGGGCGCTGTAGGAGTTAGGGATCACTGTGTATGTGTTTACTAGTGTAGGGGTGTGTGGCTGTAGGAATGACGTCATTGATCGTGTCTCCCCTATAAAGGGGATGATGCGATCAATGCGCCGACACAGTGAAGCACGGGGAAGCCGTGTTTACACACGGCTCTCCCCGTTCTTCAGCTCCGGGGAGCGATCGCGACGGAGCGGCTATAAACAAATAGCCGCGCCGCCGTCCCGGATCGCTCCCCGAGCGGACCCGACCTCCGCATGTACTGGGGGGTGCCGATTGGACCCCCCACCCACGTCTAGCAGAGGACGTACAGGTACGTGATTGTGCCTGTCCGTGCCATTCTGCCGACGTAAATGTACATGAGGAGGTCGGGAAGTGGTTAAAGGACTGGATCAACCTTTCAGCGTGGATATTACACTCAGGTTCTGACGAGTTCTCTTCGGGGCCATATCCTTTCCACTTTACTTGGAACTGGACTTGGTTGCGCCTTTTCCTGCAGTCCAAGATGGACTCAACTTCGAACTCCTCCTCACCATCAACTAGGACTGGTTCAGGAGGACCAGTGTTTCGCCCAGGAAAGGGATCAGGAACATCGGGCTTAAAGCGGAGGTTCACCCTAAAATTTAACTTTAAAGCTTACCTACCTCCAGCCTTAATCTATCACTGCTGCGTTGTCATTTTTTGTCAAATGTGTATCCTTACCTGTGTTCTAGATGACTTCCGGGTCTTCTTCCCAGCGGGGAGTGGGCGTGTCGCTCCTTTTCCCCGACGACTCGAGATTACAACAGGGCGTGTATTCAAAATGACGTCACCCGTTGTCATGATAATCTTTGTAATCAGGAAGTGTTGACGACGAGGCTCACGCTGCTCACCGTCAACACAGTGCACGAGCGAGATCCTGCGCTGCATGATGGGGGCATTCCGTGAAGAAATCCAGGAAGTGTTTGCTTGTGGGATTCAAAATGCCCACAAGCAAAATGAAAAAGCCCTGGAGGATGTTTTATAACTTATTCTTTGAAACGAAAACAGAGCGGACGGACGTAGCAGCGCCTAGCAGGTGAGTAGTACCTAGCTAGGTCTGTTACCAGGCTTTAGAGATTTAAAAAAAAAATAGCTAAACCCACGGAACCCCCGCTTTAAGAAGAGCGACATGAAAGACCGGGTGGATACGGAAAGTTTCTGGCATAGGCCATGTTGTTGATCTTGCTCTTGATTGGAAAAGGACCCACAAATTTAGGGCCCAGTTTCTTCGAAGGGCAGGCAAGTCTCAAGTTTAGAGTGGACAACCATACTTGATCTCCGTGTTCTAGGTTAAGTTCTCCTCTCCTTCTCTTGTCAAATACTTCTTTGTTGTACTCCAGCGTCTTTGTCATTGTCTCCTGTAGAATTTTATTATTTGTACTAAAGAAATCCAAAGTCTCCTGAACGACAGGTACCGCACACTCTGGGACAGAATTGGACATGAATAACGAATGAAAGCCTTAATTCGCGTAGAAGGGAGATTGCTTAGTAGCGGAGTGGACAGAATTGTTGTACGCGAACTCAGCCAGAGGCAACAGAGACACCAAGTTTTCTTGTGAAAAAGATGAAAAACGTAAATACTGTTCAAGAGTCTGGTTTGTTCTTTCAGTCTGGCCGTTTGATTGTGGGCGATAAGCTGATGAAAATGACAGACCAATCTTGAGGGATTCACAAAGTGCTCTCCAAAACCTGGAAGTAAATTGTACCCCCCCGGTCTGATACAATGTTTGCAGGGATGCCGTGGAGCCTCACAACTTCTTTGATGAAAATTTTTGCTGTTTCAGGGGCAGAGGGTGTACCCTTCATGGGCAAAAAGTGTGCCATTTTTGAAAGTCTGTCCACTACCACAAAGACAGTGGTGAAGCACTCAGAAGGGGGAAGCTCCACGATGAAGTCCATGGAGATCATCCTTCATGGTCTTTCCGGTACGGGCATCGGTTTTAGTAATCCCCAAGCTCTAGACTTGCTCCCCTTATTTCGAATACATGTGGTACAAGACTCCACATAGTTCCTGCAGTCTTTTAAAAGTTGTGGCCACCAAAATGTACATTGCAAGAGTTCAGAAGTCTTATGTACCCCGAAATGACCGGCCAGCTCGTGATCATGGCAAGAGCTCAGGACACTGACCCGTAGACCTTCTGGCACAAAAATGTTGTCTTTGTACCACAGCAAATTATAAAAAAAAAACAAGGGTTGACGCTGCGCTGATCGTGCATAATTATTGATATGTAGATAATTATTAATATGTAACCTTATAAAGAAAAGCTGCTAGCACTAAATTGTGTACAACAACAAAATAAAACATAAAAAACAGAGAGCAGTGTAGCGCTAATAAATGATGTATACACTTAATCAAATTAATTGTGCATAAAAGTTCATTCTGAAGTGAAATCAGAAAGATAAAAAAGAAAATTTGGTGTATAAAGAAAAAAGTCCATTTGAAAACCAAGGAATAAAGTTTGTGTGACTTAATCCAGTATACTTTCTTGTGAAAAGAATTCTTAAGTAACCAAATGTGATAAACTCTTGATTGCTGTGAGATAGAATTCACCCGTGCACTCGTGAAGTAGGATTGCCTGCTTACCAGAAACAAAGACTGTTTTACATCAGTCTCATAGGGCTTGTGGGAAGTCTGGTCTCCCTAAACCTTTTCAATTTAAATGATGGCAGTGGAACTCAGCATTCAATCCAAGGTGTCCTCCTCTACTGCCGATTCCAAAAATGTCTCCTCACTACTTCCTCCCGACTGTTTTTTTTATGTTTGTACCACAGCAGACCATCCTTGGGTTGCACATCCGTACCTGATAAAGGGGCGATTCCTGAAGAGTCTTGCCTGATTTGAGATAGTAAATCCCCTTGAAGCAGTAGGAAGTTCCCTGATGACAGAATGGTATCCGGGGGGGGGGGGGGTGTGACGGATCTCAGATACCCCAGGTGGGCACATCCGCCAGACCTGTGTCTCCTGTCCTCCAAACGCACCCGCAGCCTGCAACCTCGCCATAACCAGCCCTTAACCCCTCAATCACGAGACAATCCACACAGGTGTTGAGGGTTAAACATCCAGAGCTTAAACTGTTTATTAAATTCCAAAACATACAGTTTTACAAAGAGCTAGGGACACTCCCCTTAGCCTTGTCTAAGAGGGAAGGGGGGGGCAAGCAACAATCAATGGAAACTGAACATTTGTACATTGAAACAGTCTACAGATACCTAATGAGTTTATGGTAAGCAGGCAGCCTCAATACACACCCCCTGCGGAGAGATGTCTGCAGTCTAGGCCATTGTCTATGTGTCATGAATCAACACAATTAGACACAGCAACAAGAGGGGGGGGGGCTGTAACATTACATTACATCCATGCCAGCTTGTCCCGGGTCTCCAGTATCTTCTGGCCCATAGTCTGTCGGTAGGAGGCACGGGCACAGTTCTTTCCAAAACACACAGTGACAGTGGGTTCTGTCACATTTCTCCCCTTTTAAAAACAGACTAACCAGGTTCCTGACCCCCAACTGGTCTGGACCTGCGTTAGTCACAAACTTCCTCCCCAGGCAACCAGGAAAAGTAAAAGTATGACTCTGGCGCTGGGGAGCAAAACCGCACATAGGGTCTCCCATGAATAAAAACAGCCGCTGCAGAGTGGGAACAGCTGTCTGCACTCCTCTGATCCGGGGCTGGGTTGCAGATATTGGAGGGAGCTGAATAATCCTTTGCCCCGATGCCAGCGCTTCAGCTGGGAGGGAACATAGGCTGGTAGGGCTATGCATTTGGGGAGGAAAAGGTACTTGCTTTTCTCCTGGTGTAGTTACCAGCCAATGAGAAGGTATCTTGCAGGGACTATCTCCCGGATTCTTCATCTCTTGTTCTGATGCAGGGCAGAGACCATCAGCACTCTGTCCTGTAGCCAGCGCTTCTGCCGGGGGGACATATGCAAAAGTTGGGTACAGCCGCTGGAGAGGGGGAAGGGTTTTCTCCCCTGCCGGTTCTGTGACCAGCCACTGGGGTGACTTCTGACAGGGGCTGTCTCCCAAACCCTCCAAAAACATACTGAGGGCTGGGCAGGGGCCAGCAGAACTCTGCCCCGTAGCCAGCACTTCTGCTGGGGGGATAAACACTGGGGTAGTGTCCAAGTGCTGGAGAAACAGCTCACTGAGGTCCTCCCTCGGACTCCCTGGATCTAACTCTGAGGGTGGGCAGAGGCCAGCGGCACTCTGCCCCGTAGCCAGCGCTTCTGCTGGGGGGATAAACACTGGGGTAGTGTCCAAGTGCTGGGGAAACAGCTCACTGAGGTCATCCCTCGGACTCCCTGGATCTAACTCTGAGGGTGGGCAGAGGCCAGCGGCACTCTGCCCCGTAACCAGCGCTTCTGCTGGGGGGATAAACACTGGGGTAGTGTCCAATTGCTGGGGAGGGAGAATTGCTTCCTCTACTCCCGGTGGGGATATCTGCTGTTGGGGAAACAGCTCACGCAGATCCTCTCTCAGACTCTCCGGATCCAACTCTTTTTCTGATGCTGGGCAGATGCCAGGGGCACTCTGCCCTGTAGCCAGCGCTTCTGCTGGGGCACCAGATGAGATACTCTGGACTTGCTGCTGATCACCATTTCCCAGCCTTCCAGCGCCTGTCTCAACTCCTCTTTCTGAGACCTTCATGCTTTTCGCTGCCTGGGAAACCTCCGTTGCGTTCCGGCATTCTAGCACTCGCAGTGCCCTCTGTATCATCGCTGCTTCTTCCATTGCGGTAAGGACGGGAAAACGTAGGGTCACCCCTGGCCCCATTTGCTCCTCATCTTTTTGACTGTCTGCAATTTCTCGTGGACAGTCCCAGGCAACGGGAGCCATGCCAGGCTGCTGATTACCGTCAAACAGCCGCTTGTAGGCAATCTCGAGCTCCCATTCCTGCTCAACCAGGAACTCCAATTCCTCCAGGTCACATGCCTCTTCGGGGAGGTCCAGCACCTCATCTCGGAAGTCCAGGATGTTTTCCAGCCTCCACTCCTCATCGCTCCCAAAGTCTGGGTCTCCGTACATTTTTTGATGGAGCAGCCCCATGCCGCCGTAGCCAACGCCTTCTGTAATGCTGCCATCTGCTGTACTTGGCCACAGTTGAGCCGCGAACCACCGGAGGGCTCTGTAGCTGGCGTCCAGCTTCATCTCCTCCTGGACCAATCTTCCGAGCTCTGTCTTCCAATCATCTCGCGGTCGTTCCCTCAGGAACACCTCTCGTGCACGGTACTGCGTCCAGTACATCTCTGAGGAGGAGGGAAGGATCTTCCCCTGCTGGCGCCGCTCGTAGCTTAGCGCCTCATGCCAGAGTTGCCGGCGGATCACATCCTCCCAGCCGAGCATGGTGCGCTCTGTCACTGGTCCCTGATGTTTCTTCCGCATGCTTTGCAGCCTCCTCCCGAACTCCGCTCTCATGCTGGCTGGTCCCCGTATCGCTCCTCGGCAGCTGCCCAGATCTTGAATCCTGGTGGTGGTTTGGATGTCCTGGACTGCAGGAGACGTCCCACTGCTGCCACCACTGTGACGGATCTCAGATACCCCAGGTGGGCACATCCGCCAGACCTGTGTCTCCTGTCCTCCAAACGCACCCGCAGCCTGCAACCTCGCCATAACCAGCCCTTAACCCCTCAATCACGAGACAATCCACACAGGTGTTGAGGGTTAAACATCCAGAGCTTAAACTGTTTATTAAATTCCAAAACATACAGTTTTACAAAGAGCTAGGGACACTCCCCTTAGCCTTGTCTAAGAGGGAAGGGGGGGGCAAGCAACAATCAATGGAAACTGAACATTTGTACATTGAAACAGTCTACAGATACCTAATGAGTTTATGGTAAGCAGGCAGCCTCAATACACACCCCCTGCGGAGAGATGTCTGCAGTCTAGGCCATTGTCTATGTGTCATGAATCAACACAATTAGACACAGCAACAAGAGGGGGGGGGGAGGGCTGTAACATTACATTACATCCATGCCAGCTTGTCCCGGGTCTCCAGTATCTTCTGGCCCATAGTCTGTCGGTAGGAGGCACGGGCACAGTTCTTTCCAAAACACACAGTGACAGTGGGTTCTGTCACAGGGGGTATGAGCTTCCAACCCACCATACATACGAGAAAGGGTGTCGGACTTGGTGTTCTTCGACCCTGGCCTGTACGTTATGTGAAACGAGAATCTGGTAAAGAAAAGTGCCCACCTGGCCTGACGTGGTTTCAATCTCTTGGCGGCTTTCAAGTATTTCAGGTTCTTATGATCTGTATAAATCAGGATAGGGTGTGCTGCACCTTCCAAGAGATACCGTTATTCCTCCAAAGCGGCCTTGATTGCCAATAATTCCCAATCCCCCACATCGTAATTCCTCTGACAGTTTGCGGGAAAAGAAAGCAACCGGATGTAAGAGGGCCTTGGGCCCCTGTCTTTGGGAAAGGACCGCCCCAACTGCCGTTTCGGAAGCGTCCACCTCCAGGATGTAGGGCAGGTTTGCGTCGGGGTGTCTAACGAAAGATGCGGAGGTGAACAAGTTCTTGAGAGTTTCAAAAACCGGACAGTCTGCTTGGTTAGGTTAGTTATCGGAGCGATGATATTAGATGATCCTCTGATGAACTTTCTATAAAAGTTTGCGAATCCAACAAAGGGCTGAACGCCCTTCTTGTCCACAGGCGCCGGCCAGTCAAGAATCGCAGCAACTTTCTGGGGATCCATCTTGACACCCTCCACGGAGATTATGAGTCCTAGAAATTGTATGCTTTGACGTTCAAACTCACACTTTTTGGGTTTAGCATATAGTCTGTGTATCCAAAGTCGTTTGAGCACCTTCTTGACGTGTTCCGATGTTTTTCCAAGGAAGGGGAAAAGATGAGGATGTCATCTAGGTATATGATAACAAAAAGTTCAAGGTAGTCTCTAAAGATATCATTCACAAAATGTTGGAATGTGGCGGGAGAGTTGCAAAGTCCAAAGGACATTACCAAGTATTCAAAGTGCCTGAAGCGGGTACGAAAGGCAGTCTTCCACTCATCTCCACTTCGGATGCGCACCAAGTTGTAGGCCCCACGGAGATCCAGTTTCGTAAAGAAAACCGCGGCCCCCCAGTCTTTGAAATAGCTTGGGCACCAAACAAAGTGGGTACCGGTTTTTGATGGTCACTTTGTTGAGCTCTCGATAGTCTACACAGGGGCGAAGAGTATGGTCCTTCTCAACAAAAAAGATCCCTGCTACTGCCGGTGAAGTGGATGGACAGATAAATCCCTTTCTGAGATTATCGTCGATGTAGATCTTTAGGGTTTCAAGTTCAAGTTCCGTCAAGGGGAAGATCCTGCCGATGGGGATTTTGGCTCTGGGGAGGAGCTCAATCGGGCAATCATAGGGTCTGTGCGGAGGAAGGGTCTCAGCCCCCTTTTTGCTGAAGACATCGAGAAAGTCATGGTATACTTCGGGAACGGAATGGCGGGTCTCGACATCAGAGTCCATACAGAGCAGAGAGGGGGCAGACGACACCACCTGCAGGCAATGTTGCCGGCAGGAAAGAGAGTTGAAGGCTTTGTAACCAATCCACCGAGTAGCCTGTCCACAGAGTCGGTCGATTGACTGACCTTCATAAAAATTAATCAGTCTTGGATCACCACCAGCTACCAAGCACCTGATGTAACCAAATTTTTGTTTTTTAAATGCCAGATCTCTTTAAGACTGCCTATGCTTATGCTAAGTTACTATCCTGTTATGCTGAGTGACTATCCTGTTATGTTGAGTGACTATCCTCTTCCTCCTCAATGATTATGCTGACAGCTTGTAAGAACATTTTTGGTTCTGGGCATCACCTCCAGTGGCTAAGGCCCAATTTTTCTGCCCCTGTTTAACAGGGGCGTGTAATTACAATTTTTGATGTAATACTTTGCAGGCATTCCAGGCATTTTCCAGGCATTTTGTCAATAGTGCCCTGGTGATGGGCCTTTAGAAAAATACTATAGTATTAAACAAGAAAAAGAGGCGCCTCTACAGACTGTATAACAGGTTTTTTAATAAGAAAAGAGTTGAAATAAACACTCACATTTTAGCAGTGAATGCAGGCATGGTATAGTCCCAAACAACGGGGGTCATCGGTGATGTCAATCCCGTTCAAGCCTGAGGTTGTGCTCTCTTTGTAGTTGTCTTCCAGAACCGCCTGATGGAACTTGGCCAACTGTGGTGAATGGGTGCCAAAACTAGGCTTAAGAAGCAAGCTACAAGCAGGCTGTAAATGACGTGACTGCCGCGCTCCTTCTTCAAAGCTGATTGACAGGGACCATTAGCAGGAGATATATAAGAGGAGGGGAGTGGCCAGTATGTGAATAGCCATACTCACAAATTCCCCTATGGGGAAATTAAGGGATATTATGGAAAGCCAACCTATAGATTATATATGGAAAAATGAGTTAGATATCAAAGAGGTCAAGGTGGATACGTAACCTACGCCTAGTCATATTCACGTCCTACGTAAACTACGTAAAATACGCCGGCTTGTGTTTCCTGGTGCAGCCCTTTGCATGGATGCTGCTGAGTTACATCTCCTTCATGGGGCATAACTTTACGCCGGACGTATGACTTTACGCGCACTGCTTCGGACGGACGTACGTTCGTGAATCGGCGTATCTCCCTCATTTGCATATGTGAATAGAAAATCATGGGAGCGCCAAATACGTCCAGCGTAAATATGCTCCCACTCTACCCCGGCGTAGGCAAGTTACGTCGGTCGGATGAAGCCTATTTTCAGGCATATCTAGTTTTGTGGGCACGGCGCACAGATACGACGGCGCATATTTGCACTTACGCGGCGTTTCTCGAGATACGTCAGCGCAAGTGCTTTGTGAATCCGGGCCATTATCTCCTTTGTGCATACATTTAATGCTAGCACTCGTTTTTATATATTTGATGTATCGTTTCTACTTTTTGCACCATTTACTTGTAATACTGTAGTATTCATTGTTGTAATGATCTATCACAGTTTTGTTAATAGGTCTGTACCAATTTATATTTTGCAAAATTTGTAAACACATAGTTTCATAATATTTGATATTCATGATTACCAAATTACCACCCTTATCGGCCAGTTTTATTACTATCGACAAATTAGTTTGTAAAGAGACTAGTGTCTGTCTTTGTTTATTAGAAAGATTGTTCGGTTTGGTCTTAAACCAAATCACCTTTTCGATTTCCTTGGTAGTCTCTTGTACAAAAGCCCAAATGTTGGGGTTATTGTTTAATAATGGAAAATTACGGGACTTAGAGTTAAAGGAGGAAGGCCGGGGGGAAGGTCACACCATCCGAAACATCTGTTGACAGTTCGTCAGAGGGCATGTCTGGCTCGGTGTGTTCCTCCTGCCATAATTCCATAAGATCGTCAATTTCACTGAGCTCCTGCAAAGTGTAGGTACCAACATCTGGACCCTTGGGGCTGGTAAACTCTAGCGGTTGTGAAGAATTATCATATAGAGTTTTGAACATGAGTCTACACGCAAACAAATGGATGTCTTTAATTATTGTAAATCTATCTACATCTGAATCAGGGCAAAAGGTCAGGTCCAACTCAAGAACCTGACTTTCCGTGACCGATAACTAATGTGAAGAGAGATTTATTATTTCAAGTTGGGTTGTTCTCCTGGTTGTAGGGGTGAGTTGACCAGAAGTGGGCTCGGGCCCAGTTCTGGTGGCTTGACTAAAAAAATCGGTGCAAGTTTAGGGTCTGCTTGTTGTGAAGAATTTGTGGAAACAAACATGGTAGTAAAGTCACCTACCTTAGTAGAGGCACATGGTAATGTGAGTGAAGACGAATATGTATTTAAATCGGTGGTTAAAACCACTGCGAAAGTGCCAGACATAGCATTGGACAGTGAATACTGTGACATTGGTGACTGTGATTGTATATTTCTTGAACGACCCATAGGTCTATGATTCTGTGTCATTCCGAAAGTGCGTAAAAGGATTCCAGGGACTGAGTGTCTGAATTTCCTTTTCTTTTTTTGGGGAGTCTGTCTTCAGACAGGTCGTGATACATGGTGGATTGGCTAGAGGAAATTGAGGAAGCAGAAGAAATGTTAGGAATAATGTCATCTCTATTGGAAGGTACAAAGTTAGTTTCTTTTCAGTGCCCAGCCACTGTCAGTCACAACACACCAAGCCGCTATTATGGGGAGAGAGGGGATAAAAAAGGCATGCAAGTGCATTGAAGAAAAAAGAAAGCAAAGAGTGAAAAATACTCAAGAAAGAGGAAAGGAGCAAAACAAAGAAAGGAAAGGGAAGTACAGACAAAAAAAGAAAGAGAAAAAAGGTAAAAATAGAACTAACAATAGAAATAAATAAAAAAGATAAATTAAATAGAAAACCAAAGATAATAAAATTAGAAAATTTAATAAAAATTATAGCAAATTAAATAAAAATGATATGGGCCCCACAGCTACTTTACATTCTACATAATTCGCCAGTTTGGATCCAGTTAAAATGGTTTAAAAAAAATAGAATCCCTGTTTCGTAAATTAATATGGAAAGGTAAGAGTTCGAGGATCAGATTGTTTATTCTTCAAAGGGGTAAACTAGAGGGGGGTTAGCAGTGCCACAGCCAAGAATGTATTTTATAGCTTCCCAATTGCAGCATTTTGCGGGGTGGGGATGATAGACTGGAAAGACCCAATACAAGCTGTACTACTGAGTCAATGCTCGCACTATAATCTTATGGCCCAGTTGGAAACTAGTCCAACAATGATACTCATGAATAAAGTGTGGCAGGAAATGAGACGAATAATGCAATGTGAAGGGGTGTCAGAGTTCTCATTGATATGGGGGAATAGCCACTATGAGGACCTGTAAACTAGAAGGATTTGAATATTGGCGTTCTAAAGAAATACAATATATTTTGCAGTTATTTTCCCAAAATATTATCCAGTCCTTTCAGGAGATACAGGAGGTATATAAACTGCTGCATAATAATTTTTATAAATACTTGCAACTACGACATGCAGTTTACTCTCAGTTTAAAGGAAGTGGCCCGAATATAAGACAAATGCTATTGGTACCTCTATTACAGGGGGGGGTTTAATCTCGTTAGTAAATAAGCAACTTACAGTGAATTAGCAAGACATTATGGATAACCCAGGTAGAAATGGATGGGAGATGGATCTGGAAGTTATATTGCAAGAGGAATGGCAAAGTATCCTGAAGAGTGCCCCGTTGGTATCACTATCATCTACACAATGCCTATCACAATTGTTTACCATATATAGAACATATAGGACACCGGTAAAATTACATAAGTGGAGACGGAGGTGTTGGCAATCTCAGGCAGACTTGATCCATATGCTGTGGAAATGCCCCAAACTGAGTAGATATTGGCGAGAGGTGCTGTCCACAATTAATGGGGCTTATAATACTCAGATAGTTATAATTAGATCCGAAAACCTGTTTACTAGGGTATCTGAAAGAAGGGCTATATTCAAGGGAAGTGTTAGTCGCAGTCGGTAGATTGCTATTCATAGCCCCGTAAGCTAATAGCTAGAAAATGGATGTCCCCCATACCAATATTCTAGGAGTGGCATTCCCAAGTAAATGAGACAATACTAATGGAATGACAGGCCTATCATATTAACAGGGGAATACCAGATATATTAATTAAGCTGTGGGGCCCGTGGTTAATAACCCCAGGATTGGCTGTATTTTCTTTTTTTATATATTATTGGGAATTGTATGTAAAGGCATGTATAATTATAAATTTGATATACTAATGTTAAGTTTGTTGTTTATTTGAAGTGTTGTAAAATTTAAAAACTTTGAATAAAAAATGTAAAAGTGAAAAAAAAAGTGAGAAAGTGGGAACCAAGGATTAAGATGATAAATGGAAATAAAGCATAATTCAATGGGCAACAGGAACCAGGAAAAAACAGCTTCTGATGAACAAAAAACATTCCCAAATAAAATCAGTCAAAAGTTTATAAAAATGGCCCACAGCAAAGGGTACCTAGGATGGGGGGAGGGGGGAGAAGGAAAGAGGGGAGAAGTTTAGGGTTAGGGGAGGGTGTAGGAGAGGGGTGGGTATTACAGGTTTATTATCACACCCAATGTCCCAAACTTAAGCCATAAGTTAGTTACATAACACTTGATCCCACTATCAATTCAATCATAGGCAGAGTAAACCTAAGCAGAAAAGAGAAAAGAGCAGAAAAATTAAGCCTGATCATGCAATGAATAATATACAGTATCTCACAAAAGTGAGTACACCCGCACATTTTTGTATATATTTTATTATATCTTTTAATGTGACAACACTGAAGAAGTGAAAATTGGGCCCAAAGTGTCAATATTTTGTGTGGCCATCATTATTTTCCAGCACTGCCCTAACCCTCTTGGGCATGGAGTTCACCAGAGCTTCACAGGTTGTCACTCCTCCATGACGACATCACAGAGCTGGTGGATGTTAGAGACCTTGCGCTCCTCCGCCTTCCATTTGAGGATGCCCCACAGATACTCAATAGAGTTTAGATCTAGAGACATTCTTGGCCAGTCCATCACCTTTACACTCAACTACTTTAGCAAGGCAGTGTTCGTCTTGAAGGTGTGTTTGGGGTTCTTATCATGTTGGAATACTGCCCTGTTGCCCAGTCTACAAAGGTAGGGGATCATGCTCTGCTTCAGTATGTCACAGTACATGTTGGCATTTATGGTTCCCTCAATGAGCTGTAGCTCCCCAGTGCCGCTTGTCTTGTACACCTCACCTGGTTGCTGCCACACAAGCTTGACACCATCTGAACCAAATAAGTTTATCTTGATCCCCTCCCATCGGAGACTGGGCCGCAGGGCAGTATTCCAACATAATGACCCCAAACACACCCCCAAGACGACCACTGCCTTGCTAAAGAAGCTGAGGGTAAAGGTGATGGACTGGCCAAGCATGTCCCCAGACCGAAACTATTGAGCATCTGTGAGGCATCCTCAAACAGAAGGTGGAGGAGCACAAGGTCTCTAACTTCCACCAGCTGCGTGATGTCGTCATGGAGGAGTGGAAGAGGACTCCAGTGGCAACCTGTGAAGCTCTGGTAAACTCTATGCCCAAGAAGGTTGAGGCAGAGCTGGAAAATAATGATGGCCACACAAAATATTGACACTTTGGACCCAATTTGGACATTTTCACCTAGGGGTGTACTCACTTTTGTTGCCAGCGGTTTAGACGTTAATGGCTGTGTGCTGAGTTATTTTGAGGGGACAGCAAATTTACACTGTTATACAAGCTGTGAACTCACTACTTTACATTGTAGCAAAGTGTAATTTCTTCAGTATTGTCACATGAAAAGATATAATAAAATATTTACAAAAATATGAGGGGTTACTCACTTTTGTGAGATACTATATATTTTTGTCAATTTTTTTTTCTTTCGCTCCAGTTTATGAAGATGCCATAATTAGATTATAGCACTTTATTTACATTTTATGGATGTTTATACTCCCTTTGTATTCATTGCATTTTGTTTGCTACACTGTACTTTGATTTGCACTAAGCACTTTTGATATTGTTTGCACATTGCATATTCAGTATATGAAATACTATTATTTGGTACAGCATATTAGCATTTTTTGATATATGTTTGCACATTATTCATTAATTAGGTACACAAAACCAATATGAAAGTGCATCGGCTTTGTTTTATAATAATTCTTAAAGCAATTTTACGCTATGTGGAGCTTCCTTCTATTCTTTCATGACTATGGACCAATTTGAAACACTGGTCTAACTTCAGGGATATTGGGTACAATTAACCCATGAGAGGCTGGAGGGACTATTTCGTTTATAAGATTTGATCTGCTGAAGATTGCAATGTGTATGCGGACATTTCTCATAATTAATGTCATGCATTTTTTTTTGGGGGGGGGGGGGGTTCATATACCTAACGGTGAAGGACACTGGGTGCTGAGTTTGGACTTTTTTTTTATTTGCACAGCACTTCGCAGTAGAGTGGAGATCATGGACTTTTGATTTTGATTTGCAGAGACAACTTTATTATTTATATTTTGCATTGCATCTTTGAAGATTTGTTTTTTTGTTTTTTTGTGGAAGTTTTTGTTTATTTTTGGTAATTCACATTTTGCACTAGATGATACAATTATTGATAATTGTATGAATTTATTATACACTTGTTGATTGACATAAGATAATATTTGTGCTATTTTAATAGGTTTTGAACAATTAATTTGTTTTAGAGCAGTCACACTAGATTATTTATTGTTTAATATACTCTACATCTGTAAATTGCAAATTGCAATTTGTTTTTAACCCTTTCCTTTATTAAATCATCTGCACTTCGATGGTGGTGCCCTTTTGTGTTTGATGTTTTTTAATACATTAGGTTACCTAAGACCTGAATTAATAAGAGCAGCAACAATTACCCTGGAGTGAATTTTTTAATTATTCTTTGTTAATTAATTAATCTAGAGTCTAGACTCACATATACTGTTGTTTGAAAGGTTTGTCAGTGCAGTAGCTAGCTATATTCCCCCATTGCAAGCAGCTGGCTATAGGGCACTCAGAGTTGAGGAGAAGCAGACTGGGTTGGTTGGGGACCCAATAAAAGGAGGTTTGGGGCTGCTCTGTGCAACACATTTATTATTTTAATAAAGAAACTGAAAATTGTATTAAATATTGTAATTTTCCTTTCCTGAGGCTGATGGCAACATACATATGAAATAGCTCCACCCCTATTTCCACCCACAGGACCAGTTTCATTCTATAAAAGCAAGTAAATATGCACCATCATCTTTATTACAATGGAACAGAAGCCTGAACCACAATATTTCTGATTGGGAAAACAGAAGTTAATACTGCAGGTGCAGGAACAGATACATAGGTTGCAATCACTGTGTGTAAAATGTCCGTTCAGTGTCAAAATGTATTATTACATGTTATTTTATACATAGATAAGAAAGGGGTGTTGTGAAATGTTATTAAAACTAACAAATATGAATATATTATTAAAAGCTAGCAAATAGAACAATTACAACCTTGAGAGGGGAGGGGGGAGTAGAGACAGGAAAAGCTTCTAGCATAAGATGTGTCTGTGTGTTAGGTGAAGGTTACAGAACAAATTTCAACAGCGGGAACAAAATGGAGTCTCTTGTGCTTAAATGAACAACACAGATAGGTAGATTCACAAAGAGTTAGGCTGGCTTATCAGTAGATAAGCCGACCTAACTCCGAATCTACGCCGCCGTATGTTTAAGCGTATGCTCAAACAGAGATACGCTTAAACAAAGCTAAGATAGTAAGGCTTGCGCCGTTCTATCTTATCTTGCAATTTTTCGGATGGCCGCTAGGTGGCGCTTCCATTGCGGCCGGCGTAGATTATGTAAATGAGCTTTTACGCCGATTCCCGAACGTACGCCAGCCCGCCGCACTCGAATTACGTTGTTTCCGTTAGGCCTTAGGCGGCCTAAAGTTATTCCACCTATGAGGTGGAATAACAATGTTAAAGTATGGCCGCCGTTCCCGCCGCGAGGTTCGAATTTTTTACGTCGTTTGCGTAAGTCGTCCGCGAATCGGGAGTTACGTCGTTTACGTCCACGTCAAAATCAATAGGCCCGTACGGCGTACTTAGCCGCAATGCGCCCTGGGAAATGTAGGCGCCCGGCGCATGTGCAGTGTAAAAAAAACGTCAAAAAATAAGAGGTCAAGCCTCATTTCCATACAACACGCCCCCCTCCAAGTCATTTGAATTTGGCGCCCTTACGCCCGCTCGTTTGAGGCTACGCCGCCGTAGATTAGCAGGTAAGAAGATTGAAAAACATTACTAGCCTAGCTAATTTACGGCGGCGTAGCCTAAACAGGCTAGGCTACGCCGCCCTAAAGATATTCCTGTGTACCTGAATCTACCTAAGTGAATGTCCATGTAATTTCCCTACTTTTTTTTTTTTTTTTTTTTTTTACACCATTCTTCTCCGCGTTACGTTCAGCCGATTGCTGGTAACTCCTGTTACATTAGTGCAGAGAGACGGCATCCTGTAGGCTGCCTTCTCTGTTAAGCTCTCTCCTAGTTTTCTCACAATAATGGGATCATCAGGGTTGGTGGACCATTTGTTGATACAGCGGGTGGTCACACAGAGGCATAGCCTGATGAGGAAGTTAATAACAAATATGAGAAATAGGAACATCACAATGTAAGCGCCTAATTTCTGTAACCATGATGCTATGCCATATAAAAAGTCACCAAAACCTCTTAAAGGGGTTCCATCTATCTTTAGCAATATCTCTGGCCTTATTCTGTAGTTCTCTTATCTTAGCAAGATGACCTTTAATAATGTCCTCATGATCAGAAATGTATATACAACAGTCAGTGTGAAATACCTTACACATCCCACCTTGAGCTGCAGTAAGATAATTTAGCGCTAATCTGTGCTCTAATACTACTTTTTTAAGCTGAGCCATTTCTTTACTTAATAAACCTATATCCGTGGTAGTAAGGTTAATAATCTCATCTACAATTCAAGTGCAATTATTTATTCTTTTCATTACTTCAATTCCCCATCCTGTACAGGAAGGGAACCATGACCATGTCATGTCATCTTCAGTGAACAGTTCTCTTTTGAACACTAAAGGGTATATGATCTGGTCGCACTGTATCGAACAGCCAAAGCAGGTGCTAACTTCCCAATATAACATGTACCTGTAACATTAGTAGGAAGCCAGGCGTAAACTTTATTTCCACATATATAATATAACTCTCTACGTATGGATGGAGTTTAAAACTGCTTGCGGCTTTAATGTAATGTCTGCAATATGGATGAAAATCATTGAGAAAAATAGCATGGGTTTCCCCGCCCCCCTCACCCCAGGTCATTACCAGCCCCTTTGGCCCTATATACTTTTAACAGCAGTATACAGGCGGTGCAAACAAGACAGGGACTGTAGGTTTGTTGTTAAGTAGAATCTGTTTGTAATTTTGAACTGGTACTTTTTTAAAGTGTAGCTCCAGCCAAAAATTTTTTTTTAAGCTTTTTGGAAAACATAGAGAGGGGTTATCACCCCTGTAACATTTGTTTTGCTGTCTGTGCGCATCTGTTCAGAAGATTGCATCTCACTTTCTGTCCCAATGACAAATGATTTTTTGAAAATTTGTTTCTTTTGGTGCCCCTCGGCCTCCTGACTGTATTTTAAAGGTTCAACTTCACATCTATGCGATGCATCAGAGTATGTGCCTTGCTGCAGAATGCTGCATGCTTTTTGTTTTTATTTACACACTATGGGCCAGATTCACGTAGCTCAGCGGATCTATAGATCCGCTCGATCTACGTGAATTAAGATCCGCTCCCGCAAGTTTAGGAGGCAAGTGGCTAATTCACAAACCACTTACCTCCAAACTTGCGACGGCGGATCCTAAATCCCCCAGCGGAATTCAAATTCCGCGGCTAGGGGAGTGTCATATTTAAATCAGGCGCGTTCCCGCGCCGATTTAAATGCGCATGCGTCGTCCGTGGAATTTCCCGGCGTGCATTGCTCCCACTGACGTCACTAGGACGTCAGTGGTTGCGACGTGAGCGGGACTTGCGACGCGCGTGTTCGTGAATCGGCGTACGCAAACGACGTAGGAAAATTCAAATTCGACGCGGGAACGCCGGCTATACTTAACATTGGCTGCGCCTGATAAAAGAAGGGGTAAGTATACGACGGAAAACCGCTACGGAAACGACGTAAGAACACTGCGACGGGTCCGCGTACGTTCGTGAATTTGCATATCTCGCTGATTTACATATTATTTATCGTAAATCAGCGGGAACGCCACCCGGCGCCATTTTTAAATTTAAAAAAAGATCCGACAGTGTAACACAGTGTAACACTGTCGGATCTAGCCCTATCTATGCGTAACTGATTCTATGAATCAGGTGCATAGATAGGACCAGTTTACGTCAGAGATACGATGGTGTATCTGTAGATACACCGTCGTATCTCTTTGTGAATCTGGCCCTATGGCCCGGATTCACATACATTGGTGCATATTTATGCCGGTGTAGCGTAACGAATATACGCTACGCCGACGCAGCGCAGAGAGGCAAGCACAGTATTCACAATACACTTGCTCCCACTCGCTCCCAAATCTACGCTGGGTTTTTCTCAGCGTAAGCCAGCTAGGGTGACCACATTTCCAAACTGCCATTCAGGGACACCCCCCCCCCCCCAAAAAAAAAGATGTTTTTTTTCATATTTTTTTGCCGATTTTGGGGGCAGGGGCGTATCATGAAATCAGCGGGCCCGTGTGCAAGATCAAAAGTGGGCCCTAGGCCCCATCTAATGCTGCCACTGTGCCCCATCTAATGCCACCACTGTGCCCCATCTAATGCAGCCACTTGTGTCCCAATAAATGCAGTCACTTGTGCCCCATCAAATGCAGTCACTTGTGCCCCATCAAATGCAGTCACTTGTGCCCCATTAAATGCAGTCACTTGTGCCCCATCAAATGCAGTCACTTGTGCCCCATTAAATGCAGTCACTTGTGCCCCATCAAATGCAGTCACTTGTGCCCCATCAAATCCATTCACTAGTTGTGCCCCATCAAATGTAGTCACTTGTACCCCATCAAATGCAGTCACTTGTGCCCGTGAATTGTCATCACTGTGCCCCATCTAATGCCGCCACTGTTCCCATCATATGCACCTACTTGTGCCCCATCAAATGCACCTACTGTTCCCCATCAAATGCCGCCACTGTGCCCCATCAAATGCCGCCACTGTGCCCCATCAAATGCCGCCACTGTGCTCCATCAAATGTTCCCACTGTGCCACATAAAATGCTGCCAGTGTGTCCAGCAATTGTTGCTTCTGTGCCCCTTCAGATGCTGCCAGTGTGTCCAGCAATTTCCGCCAGTGTGCCCAATAAAATGCTACCAGTGTGCCGAACAATTGCTGCTACTGTGCCCCATCAAATGCTGCCAGTGTGCCCATCAATTGTCGCTACTGTGCTCCATCAGATGCTACCAGTGTGGCCATCAATTGTTTCTACTGTGCCCCATCAGCTCCTGCCAGTGTTTCGATCAATTGTCGCTACTGTGCCCCATCAGATGCTGCCAGTGTGCCCATCAATTGTCGCTACTGTGCCCCATCAGATGCTGCCAGTGTGCCCATCAATTGTCGCTACTGTGCCACATCAGATGCTGCCAGTGTGCCCATCAATTGCCGCTACTGTGCCCATCAGATGCTGCCAGTGTGCCCATCAATTGCCGCTACTGTGCCCATCAGATGCTGCCAGTGTGCCCATGAATTGTTGCTACTGTGCCCCCATCAGATGCTGCCATTGTGCCCATGAATTGTTGCTACTGTGCCCCCATCAAATGCTGCCAGTGTGCCCATGAATTGTCGCTACTGTGCCCCCATCAGATGCTGCCAGTGTGCCCATGAATTGTCGCTACACTGCCCCAAAAATGCTGCCAGTGTGCCCATGAATTGTCGCTACTGTGCCCCATCAGATGCTGCCAGTGTGCCCATCAATTGCCGCTACTGTGCCCATCAGATGCTGCCAGTGTGCCCATGAATTGTTGCTACTGTGCCCCCATCAGATGCTGCCAGTGTGCCCATGAATTGTTGCTACTGTGCCTCCACCAAATGCTGCCAGTGTGCCCATGAATTGTCAGTACTGTGCCCCCACCAAATGCTGCCAGTGTGCCCATGAATTTTCGCTACAGTGCCCCATAAAATGCTGCCAGTGTGCCCATGAATTGTCGCCACTGTGCCCCATCACCAGACTGCCAGCCAGTGTCAATTGCCCCTATTTGCTCACCTTTTAATATGATGGGCCAGATTCACAGAAGAGATACGATGGAGTATCTCAGATACACCATCGTATCTCGGATTTTTATTGGTCCTATCTATGCGCCTGATTCATAGAATCAGATACGCATAGATAGGGCTGAGATCCGACAGTGTCACACTGTGTTACACTGTCGGATCTTTTTTTTTATTTAAAAATGGCGCCGGGGGCGTTCCCGCTGATTTACACTGAATAATATGTAAATCAGCGAGATACGCGAAATTCACGAACGTACGCGGACCCGACGCTGTGTTCTTACGTCGTTTCCGTAGCGCGGTACCCGTCGTATACTTACCCCTGCTAAAAGCAGGGGTAAGTATTGTTAAGTATGGCCGTCGTTCCCGCGTCGATTTTGAAATTTCCTACGTCGTTTGCGTACGCCGATTCACGAACACGCGCGTCGCAAGTCCCGCTCACTTCGCAACCACTGACGTCCTATTGACGTCAGTGGGAGCAATGCACGCCGGGAAATTCCCCGGACGACGCATGCGTATTTAAATCGGCGCGGGAGCGCGCCTGATTTAAATATGACACTCCCCTAGCCGCGGAATTTGAATTCCGCTGGGGGAGTTAGGATCCGCCGTCGCAAGTTTGGAGGTAAGTGTGTTGTGAATTTGACACTTTCCTCACAAACTTGCGAGGGCGGATCTTAAAACACATAGGTTACACGGATCTAAAGATCCGCTAACCTTTGTGAATCTGGCCCGATAAGTCTAACTCCTCGTCTGGTGGTGGTGGGGCAGGGCAGTCTTCAGCCAGCGCTGGCTGGTCTTCTCTTTTGGAGTCAGACTCAGACAGGAGGACTCAGGAGGAGGCAGTGAGTCAGGCCGCTCGGGTGGGAGGAGGAGGAGCCTGCCTGGGCCCTGGAGGAGGTCAGACCGTCAGAGATGTCGCGGGCGGCCCGGGCCTGAAATTCACTGAATGCAGGGCAGGCAGCGGGAGGTCGGGATGAACCAGGACCAGGCTGAGCAGCGGAGGTCACTCACTGGGCAGGGCTGCTGACCTGCGCTGGGCAGTGGGCAGGAGCGGTGGAGGAGTTCGGAGGGTTGGGTCTGCGCCGTGGTACTACGGTAGGTGAGTGACTGTCTGATGCTGAGCTACTCTCGCCTCTCTCTGCTGCAAGAACCGCGGCTGAAGGAGGAGAGGAGGAGGAGGTGGGGGTGGAGTCGGAAGCCTCAGAGAGAGAGCAGGGCACGGTTATGGTGACGTCACTGGTTGCTACACGCCAAGCGGGGCGGCCTTAGCAACCAGTGATTTAATTACAGCGCCACTGCGGCAGTGAGTGTGGCAGGCTGGTAGGCAGATGGCAGTCCATGTTTGATTCCACAAATTGTGTGATTCCGGGATACTCTATTGTCCCGGATTGAAGGCTCCCGGGACACGGGACAAAAATTTTAATTGCGGGACGATCCCGGGCAAACCGGGACACGTGGTCACCCTAAAGCCAGCGTAGGTGGAAGTGAGCATGGGCCATGCTAATGAGGCGTGACCCCATTCTAATGATGGGCCAAGCGCCATAGAAGTACTTAAAACGAACGGCGCATGCGCTGTCCTGTGGCCGCATCCCAGTGCGCATGCTCAGAATCACGTCAAAACAACTGCCTAAGATACGTTGAATCACTGCCTATGACGTGAACGTAACCTACGCATAGCCATATTCACGTACTACGTAAACAACGTAAAATACGACGGCTGTGTTCCCTGGTCCATACCTTTGCATGAGTTGCGCCTCCTATATGGGGAATAACTTTACGCCAGAAGTACGACTTACACAAACCGCGTATATTATGCGCCGGGCGCAAGTACGTTCGTGAATCGGCGTATATCCCTCATTTGCATATGTGCATAGAAAATCAATGGGAGCGGCAAATGTGTATGTGTATATCTGTGTAAAAAAAAAATCACAAAAATAAAAATGCATGCTAACAAAAGCAGCGGCATTAAAAAAATAAAATAAAAAAAAGGCCCATGCACTTTGGTGCTATTGAGGAGTGGCACGCAGTTCATTCTCAAATTAATAGGCTGTTCTGAAGCCAGGCACATACTCTGTGCGTGTAAATAAAATAAAAAAAAATCACAAAAATGCATGCTAACAAAAGCACCATGCATTTTTTTAAGAATCGTGAGAGAATCGTGATCTTCATTCTAAGCTAAAGAATTGTGATTCTCATTTTTCCCAGAATCGTGCAGCTCTACTGTCTTTAGGAACTAATATGAGAAACACCAGCAAATCTATTGACGTAGCTTTAGGGCTCTTTCACACGGAGCGGACCGTTTCCGGGTCCGCTCCGTGTGTCTCCGTCGGCTCAGCGGGGATCCCCGCTCAGCTGTCGGCGGATAGGGCGGTCCCCGCACACAGTGCAGGGATCGCCCTGTCTCTGCTCCGCTGTCCCCTATGGGGAACCTGATGCAGACAGACCGTCTGTCCGTCTGCATCAGTTCCGCTCCACCGAACGGAAGAAAAATAGGGTTTCTTCCGTTCGGAAAAGCGGATCCCGACTGACGCGGACGCTAGCGGATGCTCCATCCGCTAACGGACGTGTTCCCATAGGGATTCATTACAAGTCCATTAACGGACTTGTAATGAGCGGACGAACGGTCCGCTAGTGTGAAAGGACCCTTAGGTGCACACTGTATAGAGGACACAGACAGTACACCACATGAAAATACTGCAGCTAGCACAATCGCCTGCCTGCCTGTCAGTAAATTAGGAAGAGGGGATCTAGCTAAACTCAATACAGTGTATATATATATATATATATATATATATATATACACAAAACACCTGGGATGCATATATATCCTCTACACACTGTAACTCTAACTGACTAGCCTGCCTGCTCTATCTCTCTATCTCGCCAAAACCACCCTGGCTTTGGCCAGTTATGGCTCTCCGGTTTTTGCAAGCTGTGATTGGCCAAGCATACGGGTCATAGTGCATGCTTGGCCAATCATCAGGCAGCAATGCACTGCGATGCCGCAGTGAATTATGGGCCATGACATGCCACTCTAATTTGGCGCAAACGGCCCAAAACTTTCGGAATTCGACGAACGAAGTACTTAAAGTACTTTGGTGCTTAAAACGAACGGCGCATGCGCCGTCCTGTGGCCGCATCCCAGTGCGCAAGCTCAGAATCACATCAAAACAACTGCCTAAGATACGTTGAATCACTGCCTATGACGTGAACGTAACCTACGCATAGCCATATTCACCTACTACGTAAACAACGTAAAATACGACGGCTGTGTTCCCTGGTCCATACCTTTGCATGAGTTGCGCCTCCTATATGGGGAATAACTTTACGCCAGAAGTACGACTTACACAAACCGCGTATATTATGCGCCGGGCGCAAGTACGTTCGTGAATCGGCGTATATCCCTCATTTGCATATGTGCATAGAAAATCAATGGGAGCGGCAAATGTGTATGTGTATATCTGTGTGTAAAAAAAAAATCACAAAAATAAAAATGCATGCTAACAAAAGCAGTGGCATTAAAAAAATAAAATAAAAAAAAGGCCCATGCACTTTGGTGCTATTGAGGAGTGGCACGCAGTTCAGTCTCAAATTAATAGGCTGTTCTGAAGCCAGGCACATACTCTGTGCGTGTAAATAAAATAAAAAAAAATCACAAAAATGCATGCTAACAAAAGCACCATGCATTTTTTTAAGAATCGTGAGAGAATCGTGATCTTCATTCTAAGCTAAAGAATTGTGATTCTCATTTTTCCCAGAATCGTGCAGCTCTACTGCCTTTAGGAACTAATATGAGAAACACCAGCAAATCTATTGACGTAGCTTTAGGGCTCTTTCACACGGAGCGGACCGTTTCCGGGTCCGCTCCGTGTGTCTCCGTCGGCTCAGCGGGGATCCCCGCTCAGCTGTCGGCGGATAGGGCGGTCCCCGCACATAGTGCAGGGACCGCCCTGTCTCTGCTCCGCTGTCCCCTATGGGGAACCTGATGCAGACGGACCGTCTGTCCGTCTGCATCAGTTGCGCTCCGCCGAACGGAAGAAAAATAGGGTTTCTTCCGTTCGGAAAAGCGGATTCCGACTGACGCGGACGCTAGCGGATGCTCCATCCGCTAACAGACGTGTTCCCATAGGGATTCATTACAAGTCCATTAACGGACTTGTAATGAGCGGACGAACGGTCCGCTATTGTGAAAGGACCCTTAGGTGCACACTGTATAGAGGACACAGACAGTACACCACATGAAAATACTGCAGCTAGCACAATCGCCTGCCTGCCTGTCAGTAAATTAGGAAGAGGGGATCTAGCTAAACTCAATACAGTGTATATATATATATATATATATATATATATATATACACAACACCTGGGATGCATATATATCCTCTACACACTGTAACTCTAACTGACTAGCCAGCCTGCTCTATCTCTCTATCTCGCCAAAACCACCCTGGCTTTGGCCAGTTATGGCTCTCCGGTTTTTGCAAGCTGTGATTGGCCAAGCATACGGGTCATAGTGCATGCTTGGCCAATCATCAGGCAGCAATGCACTGCGATGCCGCAGTGAATTATGGGCCATGACACGCCACTCTAATTTGGCGCAAACGGCCCAAAACTTTCGGAATTCGACGAACGATCGAACATACGATGTTCGAGTCGAAAGTGAGTTTGACTCGAATACGAAGCTCGACCCTAGTGGAGACTATGTATGAACCATTTATTCTGGTCCTGTTTAGATCAGTGAAGTTGAGAGGTATTGCTATCATGGGTATTGTTCCTGTTTGGGGATGTAAGTAAGAACACACCCAGCAGTTACTAGCGTTGCTATGGGTTGCATACAATTTTAACATTTGGATGAAAGTATTATATTTCCATGTCTTAGTTCTCACAAACAACAAAAAGAAAAAGATCATCATTATTTTTTCAAAGGATATAATCACTTCAGTATTTTCTTGCAGTGACTGGCGTGAATCCAGGTGGGCATTCCTTTCAACTTGACAGCGGAACCGGTTGTCAAAAGCACCAAATGTGGTCTGTCAAATTTTGGTTCTAGCGTCTTTCTGACGTGTCGCTTGACCAACACCCAGTCACCTGGTTGGATTCTGTGAATACCTGAAACAGAATCTGGGTCAGGGAAAGATTTATAAACACCTTCATGTATTTTATTCAAAGTTCTTTGCAAAATCTGAACATATTCTAACAGACTAGAGTGAGAAGCCTGCAACTATTGGGGAAAATATAGCCCTGTTTTGGGTGGCCCTCCAAATAAAATCTCATAGGGGGACAGTCCATGTGGTTGTTTAGGGGTAGTTTGTACAGAATATAGGGCTAATGGCAAATCTTCCACCCATTATTTTCCTGTATCTGCTTTAATTTTTGCACATCAGTATTTCAAAATTCCTTTAAAGGGTCACTAAAGGAAAAAAATGTTTTTGATGAAATGACTGTTTACAGGGTATAGAGACATAAAAGTTAACTGATTCCTTTTAAAAATGATTACAAATAGATAAAAATCAATCCTATAATGTGCCTGCAGGTTAGTTTCACTTTTCAACTGGTTTCATGTTCCTGTGAACTAGAGAGACACACAGAACAAAAAACAAACAAATCCAGGGCAGTGTTTTGTTTTTAAAATGAATCTGATTTGTTCTGTTAAGTTTTAGACACACAGTAATGACAGCTTAGACCACCATGAAAAGCTCCCAGTACTGTGGTTGTAAGGAGCCAGACAACCAGGAAGTGTGGAGATCACAGCAGAATTACAGCAACTTCAAAGCAAAAAACGAACAATAAGGACATGAAACCAGTACTGCAGTAAGGTAAAGGAAGCTATTTAGCTAAAAAAAAAAAAATTCTTTAGTGATCCTTTAAGTCTCTCAACTTTCCCACTACTTTGTGGATGATAAGGTGTATGAAAAGCTTGCTGTATGTGAAGGGCTTCCATTACCTCTTTCATTACTTTCCCAGGAAAATGTCTGTCACTCTCAATAGTTTCAGGAACTCCATATCTACAAACTATTTCATTCAAAATGTTATTTGCTGTTGTTTTTGCATTTACTATAGCTACCGGCCAGCACTCAGGCCAGCCTGAAAACATGTCAACACACACTAGAGCGTACTCATAGGTGCCTATTCTGGGCATCTGAATGTAGTCTATTTGAATTCTTTGGAAAGGGAAATCTGTTCCCTTTTGGGGAACATGGACAGACCTCCCTGCATTGTACAGAGCACAAGTGAGACATGAAGCACAAAAACTGGCTGCAAATGCACTAAATCCTGGTGCTATCCAATAGCAGTCAGTAAGTGCCACCATCGCGCCCTCAGCAAGATGACTGACACAATATGCCAGTTCTAAAACTGGGTACAAACTCCTGAGTAGATACCACCTGTTGTTAGCGCTCCACAGGCCCTGCTGATTTTGGGTAGCATTACATTTGATCCACTTATCTTTCTCTTCATCAGGGTCCTGGTTCTGCAACTGAATTCAAGTTTCTACATCCCACTGCTCTTGATGAGGGGAATCTGGCCTCGCTACCTGAGTGACCCCTACAGTTGGTGTGACTTTAAATGTCATAAGGGCAGCATCCTTTGCCTTTTGGTCTGCTAAAGCATTTCATCTGGTTGTCATGTCATTTCCCTTTGCATGTCCTTTTACCTTTTAAAATGACAACTTCTGCTGGTTTCTGAAAGGCCTCAAATATCCGCTCTATTAGGTAGATTCAGGTAGAGTTAGGCCGGCGTATCAGTAGATACGCCGACCTAACTCAGAATCTGCGTCAATCTATGTTTAAGCGTATTCTCAAACAGAGATACGCTTAAACATATCTAAGATACGACGGCTTGCGGCGTCCTATCCTAGGTTGCAATATATCTGCTGGCCGCTAGGTGGCGCTTCCATTGCGGTCGGCGTAGAATATGCTAATCACTAGATACGCCTATTCACGAACGTACGCCCGGCCGCCGCAGTACATTTACGTCATTTACATAAGAGATAGGCCGCCTAAAGTTAAAGCTGGGCCCTAGGTGGCGTAGCCGATGTTAAAGTATGGCCGCCGTTCCCGCGTCGAAATTCGAAATTTTTACGTTGTTTCCGTAAGTCGTCCGTGAATAGGGATTTACGTCGTTTACGTCCACGTCGAAATCAATAGGCCCATGCGGCGTACTTAGCCGCAATGCACACTGGGAAATGTAGGCGCCCGGCGCATGCACAGTTGTTAAGAAAACGTCAAAAACGTCAGGTCAAGCTCCATTAACATAAAACACGCTTAGACAAATTTGAATTAGGCGCCCTTACGCCCGCCCGCTTTAGGCTACGCAGCCGTAACTTAGCAGGCAAGTACATTGTGAATCATGTACTTGCCTCGCTAACTTATGGCGGCGTAGCTTAAATGCCTTAAGCTACGCCACCTTAAAGTTGCGGCCAGGTATGTGAATCTACCTAAATGAGTTTTGCATGTCTCACTGGCTTCCCTGCACTAGTCAGAAAGTGCTGTGCTTTCCAAATAGGCCCCAAACGCATATCTGCTGTCAGTGTGAACGTTTCCCCTTTGATTCTCTAGGACAGGCATGTCCAGAGTCCTGCCCGGGGGCCAATTGCGGCCCCCGTTCCAGTTTAATGTGGCCCCCCTGGTAATTTGGATATATACTGTATTTGTCAGCACTGCCTCGGAGAGGACAGGGAGAGGGGGAACGAGTGCTGTCAAATTACATACAGGAGAATCTCCTGTTTACTCAGCGACATCTGTAATAAGAAGTTCCGTTTCCTGGGCTGCCATTGGACGACTCCTCTGTCTATCATAGGAGGCGGGAGAAATTATGTTAAAGAGGCTGCTCTGTAAATTCTCCTGTATGTAATCTGTTGGTGCTCATCCCGCCCCCTCTTCCCTCCGAGGCAGCAGATGAACATCGATCAGGCTGCATTCATGGCAATGGAGAGGCTGCATTCATGGCAATGGCGAGGCTGCAGATGGGCACTGATTAGGCTGCATTTATGGGCAATGACCCTTATTTTGCTTCACAGTTTTTTATTAAAAAAAAAATTCCCTGAAACTTCCCTCCTAAAGTGAAGGTGCGTGTTATACGCCGAAAAAAACGGTATATCCAAATAACACGCCCAAGCTCATCTCTTCACAACACACAGCGACAAAGGCAAGATAATTCTTGTTGGGCAGTGTATTAGTTGCTCAAACGGACAGACTTAGACCAAATTTTAATGGTTCAAAGAATGTCAGGCAAAATGGTCGGCCCTTACGCATGTTCACTTCATCAAATCTGGCCCTCTTTGAAAAAAGTTTGGACACCCCTGCTCTAGGAGATAACAAGCTTTGAATACAGCCCACAACTCTGCTTCCTGTGCTGACATCTGGGATGTCAATGCTTCCTTTTTTATAAACTCTTTATTTATTTATTTATTTTCTTTCAAATATACAGAGAAACGGCATTCAATACAGTACATTTTATATAACAATCCTAATAAATATTTCTTTATCATCTACCTTCAATTATCATCGGTCATACTTTTCAGTCTACCATGACAAACATACAAATTCTTAAATTCTCTCTCCTTTTTCTTTTTTTTTTCCTCATTAGTCCTGTTCTTTCGCTATCTGTATTGAACTGCTGTAACTCCCTGTTATTTTACCCTCCCACCCCTCCCTCAACCCCACCCTACCCCCTCCCCATATACCCAAGGCTCCATCACCTGGGATTTAGCTTAGAACAGTTCAGATTTATAACCAAAAAAAAAAAAACGTAGATTAGAAGAATATCCCACTCTCCCCCTTTCTCCCCCTCTCCCCCTACCCCTCCTGTTCTCTAAAGATGATATAGGGGCACAGATTTCTCGATATTTATCCTCCGGATGTCAATACTTCCTGATGTAAAATGGTGTCTGTAATGGTTACAGCAAACCCTGTGTGTGGCTGACCATCATCAGTGTAAAATCTGGAACCATCTACGAATAAGTGTGTGTCAAAATCTGATAAAGGCTCATCTTTTGCTAGTGTGACAGAGGCCCTTTCTACCTCCATCAGAGCCATACAATCATGAGAAAAACGCTCAGGTTCTACATCAGTACCATTTGTTGCATCTTTCTCATCAGTTATAGGAAGAAGAGTAGCTGGATTTAAAGTAACACATCGTTTGTTAAAAGCAAAAACAGCAGACTGGTACTTGTCAAAGCTACTGGCAGACACATGTCTGGTATTTACTTGATTCATGATTTCCTGTACTGCATGTGGCACATACAGGATCAGAGCAGAATCTAGTACAAGCTCAGTTACTTTGTCTATTAGCAAAATGCAGACTGCTATGGCTCGTATACAACTGGGGGAGCCCTTGATGACAGGGTCTAATGAGGCTGATGCATACATCACAGGCCTCTGTTTGTCTCCATGTAGCTGGGTGAGTACACCTGCAGCAAATCCATTGACTTCATGACAAAACAATGAGAAAGTCTTAGTATAGTCAGGAAGTCCAATGGCAGGAGCTTCAGACAAAATTTTAATACGCTCCTTCATCTGCAATTCATTGTCCCATGTGAGTTTGAAAGTGTTTCTAGTGGTAAAAAGAAAAAAGTGTAATACTGCGCTAACAAAGAAATATAAATTCCTAAAATTAGAAATAAAGAATCAGCTGCAGCTTAAAACGTTGAAAGAACGTATAAGGCCGCGTACACACGACCGGTCCATCCGATGAGAAACACACGACGTGCTGAAAAAAACAAAGTTCAATGCTTTCAAGCATGTGTCGACTTGATTCTGAGCATGCGCGGGTTTTGAACCGATGCTTTTGTGTACTAACCATCGGTTTTGACCGATGGTCAGCTATCCATCGGTTTGATTTTAAAGCAAGTTTTCTAATTTTTGTCCGAAGGACAAAAGACCGATGGGGCGAACACATGGACGGTTTGGACCGATGAAACTGAACTTCGGTCCGTTTTCATCAGTTTAGACCGATGGTGTGTACGCGGCCTTAGAGCATAAAAAGTGTAAAACAAGCTGCGCTATAATACAATAAGTAAAAGTGAAAATACCAACAATAATAGTTAGAGATTGAAATAAGCCAATCCTCAATCAATCACTTATGAAAAAAATGAGATTAGGAAATTGGTGAAAAACCACATAGAAAAAAGTCTTATGAAGACAATCCAATTGGGTCTTAAAAGTGAGACAAATCACATAGAAGAAAGTCTATGAAGACAAATCCAATAAGATCTTGAAAGTGAAATTAAGTCCCAGAGTGGTTTCTAGTTGTAGCCTCATATAGAGGAGCTATAAGTTCTGATGCATTTGGAATCCAGTCCCTACAATAATAGGATTTTTAAATACAGCTTACCTGTAAAATCCTTTTCTTGGGAATACATCACGGGACACAGAGCCTTATATTTAATGGGTTATGTAGTCACCACAGGTGATTGGACACTGGTAAACCCAATTAAAATTGAGTTCCTCCCCTATATAACCCCTCCCAAATGGAGAGTACCTCAATTTTGTAGCAAAGCAATAAGTGTCCCACGTTTAACTTCGAAGAAGGGCAGGAGCACTGTGTACCGTGATGTATTCCCAAGAAAAGGATTTTACAGGTAAGTTGTATTAAAAAATCCTATTTTCTTGCTCATACATCACGGGACACAGAGCCTTAATCACTTAATGGGATGCCCCATAGCAATACTTAAATTGAGGGGAGGGAGACACAGATCGAATGCCTGCAGTACACTACGCCCAAAGGCGGCATCCTTGTACCCTCTCAAATCTACCTGGTAGAACTTTGTAAATGCATGGACTGAAGACCAAGTAGCAGCCTTACAGATCTGAGCCATGGAGGCCTGATGATGCACTGCCCATGAAGCACCAACTGCTCTAGTGGAGTGCGCTTTCACCTGAAAAGCAGGAACCTTCTTTTCTAAACTCTAGGCCTGAATAATGACTTGTCGAATCCAACATGCAATAGTAGATTTCAATGCTGCCTGGCCCTTTCTTGGCCTTGTGGCAGAATAAACAGACAATCAGTCTACCATATCTGAGCCGTAGCTTGCAGATAAACTTTTACCGCTCTTACAAAATCTAGAAAGTGTAAACTCTCTTCCTCCACAGACTGCAGATCTGGAAAAAAAAAGACGGTAGGACTATATCTTGATTCAGATGAAATCCTGAAACCAACTTAGGGAAGAAAGTCGGATGAGGACGCAGCACCACCCTGTCATCATGAATAATCGTATACGGTTCTTTATACGAAAGAGCCGCCAATTCCGATACCCTCCTTGCTGAGGATATGGCTACAAAAAAAACTGTTTCTTTGTCAAAAGACTTAAAGGGGTTGAAAAGGTACAATTTTTTTTCCCCTAAATAGCTTCCTTTACCTTAGTGCTGTCGTGCTCGCCCCCTCCCTTGGACTACCGGAGTTAGGATGCTCTCTACGTTGCAGATAGAGAAAGGAGCTGTGTGTTAGTGGGCATCTCCTGTAGTCCAAGGGAGGGGGCGAGCACGACACTCCACACAAGGGAGAAAGCCTTGCATTACTGTGTGGAGTTACAGACAGAAGAACAGGAAGTGAGGATTTCTCAGAAGAAATAAGGACATTTAAAAGCAAAATCGAAGGATGAGGTAAGTGAAGAAGGACTTCACTAAGGTAAAGGAAGCTATTTAGGAAAAAAATTGTACCTTTACAACCCCTTTAAAGAAGCATGGTGTAATGGTTCAAAAGGTAGTTTCTGTAAAACAGACAATACCAAATTCAAATCCCATGGGCACACAGGAGACTTAACCGGTGGATTCAAGCGCAGTGCTCCCTGAACAAAGGCCCGGACTACGGAATGAGAGGCAAGCAGCTGAAATTTGGCTCTTGATAGTGCTCAAGGCCAACTTCATATTTAAGCCCAACTGAAGAAAGACAAGAATCCAATAATGACATTCTTCCTAGGATGCCATCTTCTGGGTTCACACCAGGAAACATATGTCTTCCAGATTCTGTAGTAGATGAACCTGGAGTCCGGATTCCTAACATTAACCAAAGTGGATAGGACTGGACCTGAGAGCCCACGTTTTCTTAGCCAAAGCCAAAGGCAGGATGGAATATTGGCCCCTGCAATAGTAGGTCTGAGCGTAGTGGAAGAACCCATGGTCTTCCTTCTGCCATCCTTACAATTTCTGCGTACCAGGGTGTCCGGGGCCAAGCCAGGGCGACCAAAATCACCGGATTTCCTTCCCACTTGACTCTCTGAAGGAATCGTGGGAGAAGCGAAACTGGAGGGAACGCATAAATCAGAGCATATCGCTCCCATGAAATCCTCAGGACATCCGACCCTTGAGCAAAGGGATCTCTTGTTCTTGACACAAAGTTGTCCAGTTTTGTGTTGAACCTGAAAGCCAACAGGTCCACATCTGGGGTACCCCATTTCTGACATATGATTTGAAATATGTCGGGATGTAGAGACCATTCTCCTGGACTCAGCTGCTGGCGGCTTAAAAAATCCACCTGCCAATTTTTTACCCCTGGAATGAAGACCGCAGATAGACGAGGAATGTGCCTTTCTGCCCAGGCCAGGATATGATTCACCTCTTTTTGAGCATCCAGACTTCTGGTGCCCCCTTGGTGATTGATATAGACCACAGTCGTAGCATTGTCGGACTGTAGCCGAACAGGAAAACCCTTCAGTCTGTAAGACAAGATGATCTGCCCGAATCTCCAGAATGTTGATGGGTAGGAGCTTTTCGGCTCCAGACCACTTCCCCTCCAGAACTGCCCCCCAGCCTAGAAGGCTGGCGTCTGTGGTTACCATTTTCCAGGTAACCGGAGTAAAGGATCTTCCTTTTGATAGATTTTGGGGGAGCAACCACCAATTGAGGCTCTTGCGAACCATAAGATCATAGGAAGGTCCAGAACTAGGCATGTGCAAAAGGGAAAAATTTGTTTCGTTTCGTTTTAATTCGTTATTTAATTAATTTCGTTAAGTTAGATTCGTTACATGTGTTAAATTCGTTTTCGGAATTCGTTCGTTTTCGACCGAATTTCAAAAAATCCGGTCAAATTCGAAAATATTTCGACCGTTTTTGGAATTCGTTCGTTTTCGACCGAATTTCGGAAAATCTGGTCAAATTCGAAAATATTTCGACCAGATTTGAAAACAAATAGTCTCTTTTCGAATAGAATTCATTTTCGAATTATATTCGAATTTTTTTTTTTTTTTCGAATTCCGATCGAATTTTTTTTTTTTTCGAATTCCGATCGAATTTCGTCCGTGGGTTTTAGATTCGGAATCGAAAACGTTCGTTCGGATTCGGTAAATTCATTAATATTGCAATTCGGGAATTCGTATGCATCCGAATGTCCGAATAATGAAAAATTCGTCCGTTTCGGAACGAAATGCACATGCCTATCCAGAACCTGAGCATCCTTGTTCCAAGCAGACAGAATTCTGCCCTGCAATGGCCTTGAGTGAAACTGGACGTAAGGGACAGCCTTGAATGAGGCTACCATCTTTCCTAATAATTTCATGCATAGACGGATGGAAGGCCTTCTCTTTGCCTTTATCACTCGGACCAAGTCTCCTATGGCTTTTGCCTTTGGCTTTGGAAGCAATACCTTTCTTTGGGACGTGTCTATAATCATGCCCAAATATTCCAGCCTTTTTTGAGGCTGTAAGGAGGATTTTTCCAGATTGAGGACCCAGCCTAGGTACTCTAAATATTCCACCGTGCTATGTACATTGTGGCCCAAGCGTGCAGCGGACTGATCTATAAGCAACAGATCGTCCAGATAGGCTGCTACTGCTATGCCCGTGCCCTCAGCCTTGCCAGGGCCGGGGCCAGTATTTTTGTGAACACTTGAGGTGCCGTAGCCAGCCCGAAAGGAAGGGCCACAAACTGAAAGTGGCGCTGATCCACCGCAAACCTTAGAAATCTTTGGTGAGTGGGGAATATTGCCACATGTAGATATGCATCTCTGATGTCTATTGATGCCAGGAATTCTCCTCTCTGGAGGGTGGAGACAACTGAACGGGCAGACTCCATGCGAAAGGAGCGGATGTTCAGAAACTGATTCAGGCTTTTCAGATCTAGGATAGGTCTAACATCCCTGTTTGGTTTTGGAACGGTGAAAAGGTTTGAGTAAAACCCTGATCCCTGATCCTCTGGGGCTAACTCTATGATTACCCCTTGGGACAACAGGCAATTTGTAAGTGGCACGCACCATCTCTGCATAATATTGCACCTGCATCTTTAGTGACTAAGAGGTAGAAGGAATCCTCTCATCCTCTGAGTCCTCAGACTGCACATGATCCTCATCTACAGAGGGGGATTTTTCACCCTCAGAATGCTCATCTGATGAGAGAGTCAGAGCAGATGAAGGGGTTATCTTTCAAGGAGCTTGCTTTTATAGTAGCAACCCTTCCTTCCAAGCCATCCAAAGCAACGTTTAAAGCATCCTCAGTGACGTATACAGGAGCTGCCATAGGAGAAGTTGCAAAACCAGACAGGGGCACATGATCATCCTGTGAGGGTGCTACCAGACTGACGGGGGGGGGGGGGTGGTAAACTGCAGGCAAACTCATGATCCTTAGCCATAAGCAGGGATTTCCTAGTGCCTATTTTACTAGCCCTTGTACCTCTTCTGGGGGACATAGTCCTTACTGAAAAGCAAAGGTACTATCCACAAAATGCAATCACTGTTGTGCTATAGTCTTACAATACACAAAATATCAGCTCACTGCACAACCTGATGCTGAGTAGGAGTCTTAGGTTTGCCTGGTTCAATCCACAGGGATGCTTACAGCCCACAGCTCTGTGTCCATGCCGCTTTACAGAAGGCTTTTGGCGTGCTGGGCTTTAAATCAGCCTCTTGGTGCCTGCACACAGGTGCGCCGTGCCTGCGCAGAGGCACAAGCAACCACGGCCCTCCCCCTCCATCTGCCTATAGACAGTACATTATGGGGGGGTCCGTGCCAACCGTCATGGCGGCGCCTAAGGTGAAGAGGGAAGTAGGGCAGATCACTGGGGATTCTTGGGGGACCCCTGTATGTGCTTGTGGCAGAGCCTGCAGCGGAGGAGGTGAGTGTTGTTTAACTGACCGACTTCACTGAGCGTTTCCTGGATGGCTATGTAAGAATACATCAGTTATGCACTTACTCCCTCTAGTGGTGAAAATCAAGAAAGACATCCTACTCACAGAAGATAACATTAATTTAAAAAATGATCCTCTCCTCTCTTACCTTGTCCACGCCGCAGGAAAGCTACTAAAAAGTAGATCCAGCTTTCACCCATCACGGCGAGTATTTTGTGCCAACCTTCAGGTTTACCAAGGGTTCCTACTTAGAGGAACCTCATACCTGGACCTGTTGAAGACTCTGCCAGTAACTTTTTGTGCCACAATTGCATTAGTACACCAAAGCCTGGATCCCAGAGCCCAGACCTTCGCAGAGAGACATTACAGGCAAACCTTGTTTCTTCTTTACACAAGGCCCGGGTACCACCCATCTTAGGCTTTTGATATCGGCCCAAGGTATGGATCCGGTTATAGCTCCTAGGCCCTGCAGAAGACCATCAAAAGAGCTTTTTCTTCTTAGCACATGTTCAACGTAACCAACCACCTTAGACACTGGCGAAAAACTGAGATACTCTCCATTTGGGAGGGGTTATATAGGGGAGGAACTCAATTTTAATTGGGTTTACCAGTGTCCAATCACCTGTGGTGACTACATAACCCATTAAATAATTAAGGCTCTGTGTCCAGTGATGTATGAGCAAGAAATCCCACTAACCCCAGGAAGGCAGTGACATTTACCGTACATTGCCGTACATTTCTTGGCTTTTCAAAATTTTGTAGAGTTTTCCTAACACTTATTTTAGTCACTAATGACACTAGTACAGTGATCTGATTGCTGTACTAGGTGATACAGTGACAGGTGGTGAAGGGGTTAATTTGGGGGGTGAATTGTGTGCCTACATGACCTGGTGTCAGTGTAGTGTTGTGCAACTCACGTTTAGATGTTCTCTCCTCTCGGTCTGGAACGAAAAGGCCGACATGGGAGAGAACATCACTTCCCCTGTCAATGTTTACAGTTAGAGACAAGGGAAGGATGTCATTGGCCAGGAGTGATCACCAGGTCCAGGCCAGATTTCATTGGCCTGGGCCTGGAGATTGATCAGTTCTACCACGAATCTGATCGTCGGGAACGGCGGGGGGCACGCGCCACCTAGCCGGCCAAGCGCGTGACGTATAGCTACGTGATCTCGCGCAGGGGAGCCGACCTGTCGCCGTGTAACTGCGGCAGCTGGTCGGCAACTGGTTAACAACAAACCTACAGTCCCTGTCTTGTTTGCACCGCCTGTATACTGCTGTTCAAAGTATATAGGGCCAAAGGGGCTGGTAATGACCTGAGGTGGGGGGGGGGGGGGAACCCATGCTATTCTCAATGATTTTCATCCATATTGCAGGGACCAGACATTACATTAAAGCTGCAAGCAGTTTTAAATTACTTTTTTTCTATAGTAATGTAATGTTGTGCAGGGAGAGATCTAAACACGTGCCACTTCACAGGCATACTATAGACACCCAGCAGGTAAGATATTTAAAGGAATTTAAAAAAAAAAGAAATTCACTTTAAGCATCATTTAAATCACTGCTCCCAAAAAACTGCCATTTTTAAAAAAAAAATTGCATTGATACATGTTCCCTGGTCCCCAAACCCGTTTTAGGACAATAACTTGCATATTAGCCTTTAAAATTAGCATTTTTGATTTCAAACGTTCGAGTCCCATAGACTTCAATGGGGTTCTAAAGTTTGTGTGAACGTTCAGTCCGTTCGAAGGTTCTGATGCGAACCGAACCGGGGGGTGTTCAGCTCATCCCTATTGCTGATGGCTCCATCATCAGATCTGGTCCTCTAAAACAGGAGACTGTCCCTTTGCTTGCTACCATGGCATACCACCATCAGGAACTATTAAGCCTGGACGCCATTTCCTCTCCCTTATTCCCTATTATCTTGGGGATGCCCTGGCTGCAAGCCCACATCCCCAGCATTGACTGGACCACAGGGGAGGTCAAATTCTCCTCCAACTATTGTCAGCAGTTTTGCCTGCAGCAAACCCCAGCCTGTTCTCCTCATCTGCTCTGCCTGGACTTAGACACCGAATTACTGCAGTCCATTACTGCACCCCATTATGACTTTTTGGACGTGTTCAGTAAAAAGTGATTGTCCTATAGAACACTTACCTGGAACTGAAGTACCCTTTGGGAGAATTTTCCCCCTAACTGAGCAAGAGTTGGGAACTCTGAAGGTCTACATTGATGACAATCTGAAGAAGGGCTTCATCCGTCCCTCCACCTCCCCAGCCGGTGCAGGCATCTTCTTTGTTGAAAAAAAAGATCATTCCCTACGTCCCTGCATTAGACATGTGCATTCGTTTTCGTCCGAATGCATTTTCGTCCCAATTTCAGGTATTTTCGTTATCGTTTTAACAAACAATAACGAAAGCACAGAAAACAAAAACCGAAAGATCCGACATAAACAAATGCTTTATTTTCATTTTCGTTGCGGTCGAATGTGCCTAACCTTAACTCTATTAGTCCAATATTATTCTACATAAAGAGAAAAGATTCGGCATTGAGAGAAAAGATTTGACATTATAGAGACATGAAGAATAGTCGACATAGAAAGAAAAGATTTGACATAGAGAGAAAAGATTTGACATAGAGAAAAAAGATTTGACATAGAGAGACATAAAGGTTCGACGAAGTAGCTAAAAACATACAATCGCAGCAAGACATTTATGGTGAAATGCTCTGCTCATAGGCTATAGAAGAATTCTAATGTTGGTTGACTAGTAATAATAATTAATAATATAATTATTATTAGTCATACAACATTAGAATTCTTCTATAGCTTGTAGGCGGAACATTCGACCGGAAATGTACGATTGCGGCATCGTACAGTTTCGTTGCTCCGTCAAATCTTTTTTTTTTTTTAAAGATTCTGTCCAATCTTCTTAGAACATTCGACAGACACCATAAGCCTTCAACGACAGATTCGACCTTAATTATTTTCGATTTTCGGACGAATACATTTTTTTTACGAAAAACAAAATAAATAAAAACGAATTTCGGGAGTAACTAAATAAATGTATAATTGAACAAGATCACCATAAAAAAACTTTACCCTTTACCACTTGTACCTGAACTCTTCCAAAGGCTGTGGTCTGCAGTTATTTTCACCAAGCTGGACCTCTGGGGTACCTACAACTTAATCCGCATCCGAGAGGGTGACGAATGGAAAACTGCCTTCCGTACTCGATTCAGACATTTCAAGTATTTAGTCATGCCCTTTGGATTGTGTAATGCCCCGGCCACGTCCAACACTTTGTCAACAACATCTTCCGTGACTACCTGGACTTATACTGTATGTCATAGTGTATTTGGATGACATCTTGATCTTCTGTAAGCGACCACCGCAGACATGTTTGAAATGTTCTAGCTCGGCTCAGGCAACACGGTCTGTACGCTAAACCCAAGAAATGTGAATTCGAACTTCAATGTATCCAGTTTCTTTGGCTAATCATCTCGGTAGAGGGCATTAAGATGGACCCTCAGAAGCTATCCTGGACTGGCCCGCTTCCACAGATAGAAAAGGGGTTCAACGCTTCATTGGCTTCTCCAACTTTTATCGGAAGTTCATCCGGGGATTCTCCGCAATAATTGTCCCCCTCACCGAGTTGACTTAACAGGGAACTCGTTTCTCTTGGTCTGCTAGGGCTCAATCTGCCTTTGAAAAACGTAGAGTTATTTACTTCTGCCTCCATCCTGAAACACCCTGACCCGGTATTACCGTTTGTCTTGGAAGTGGATGCATCAGAAATTGCAGTAGGGGCTGTGCTATCCCAGCGACAAGACCCTTCTTTATCCGGTAGCCTTCTTCTACCGTGAGTTATCCACAGTGGAGAAAAATTATGACATGGGAGACAGGGAGCTTTTGGCCATCAAGGCCACTCTAGAGGAGTGGCGCTACCTACTTGAGGGTGCAGCGCATCCCATTCTGGTCTACACAGATCACAAAAATTTAGAGTACTTGAGAACAGCCAAGAGGTTGAAACCAATACAGGCAAGGTGGGCACTCTTCTTCTCAAGATTCCTGTTCCACATTACATACAGACCTGGATCAAAGAATATCAAACCAGATGCACTTTGCTGTATGTTCAGCAATTCCGAAAAACCCATACCCCCGGACACCATCCTCCCTGCTGGAAACTTTCTGCTACTTTAAGAGGACCTCATGTCCTGAATTAAGCAAGCTTCCATTGACCTAACCCTACTCCCGGAAACCTGTGTGAAGGCACAAGATGGCCTGGTCTGGCATGAGAGTAAGATCGTGGTCCCAGAGAGTCTACGGGTAACAGTTCTGGAACTTTGTCATGACCACAAGCTGCACTAAAGACAGCTGAATTGGTGCAGCGCACAATCTGTTGGCCTCAGTTGAGCAGCGACTGCAAAAGTTTTGTGGACTTGTGCAACACTTGCTCCTGGAACAAGAGTAGACTGACGAAGGCCTGGGGTCTATTAAAACCTTTGCCCATCCCTGAAAGACCTTGGAAGATGGTGTTGATGGACTTCATCGTGGAACTCCCCTTGTCCGAAGGGTTTTCCACCATTTTCATTGTTGTGGACAGATTATCCAAAATGGCCCACTTTCTCCCCATGAAAGGCACGCCTTCGGCCATGGAGACGACAAAGGTCTTCATAAAAGAAATAGTGAGGCTGCACGGAGTCCCAGCTAATATTGTCTCGGACCGTGGTGTCCAGTTCACCTCCAGATTTTGGAAGGCTCTCTGTGGCTCTCTTGAAATCGAGTTGGCCTTCTCCTCTGCGTATCACCCCCAGACGAATGGGCAAACCAAAATAACCAACCAAACGCTGGAGCAGTATCTCCGCTGCTTCTCTTCCTTTTCTCAGGATGACTGGGTCTCCTTACTGCCCATTGCGGAGTTTGCGTATAACAACTCCCTGCACTCCGCTATCAAACAGACTCTGTTTTTTGTTAACTATGGTTTCCATCCCTTCTTTCTGCCAAATACCTTACCCGAATGTGCTATTCCTGCAGTGTTCGAGACAATGGACTTTTTCATTTCTAACAAACTTCTACAGGAAACCATGTCTAAAACTAAAGAATACAATAAGAAAGTAGAAAGAAGGGATCCGCGCTTAGGACTAAATAATATTAAGCTGCTGCCTCCCTGACAGGCCTCAAAGAGACCTGGAAATAGCAAACAGTTGGATTAAGGGATGGTGGCGCTGCTTATGCTTATTGTTAAGTTTCCACAAGATATCCTATGTGTTGTAAAATATTTGTAGGGGAGCTTCAGTTACTAGGAGAGACCAATGGGAATGGGTCTCCTAGGCCTACACGCTATTGTATCCAAGCGTCCAGGTGCTACCCCTTGTTATTGCTTGTAATCAACACTGGTGACCCAATAGTCTGTTGGTTCTTCCAGTGAGAATAATATATATGTATCCAGAGGGTGAGAGGACAGCCAATAGATTAAATTTCTGATCTGATGATGTCCTGTGTACTTTATCTAGTTCAGATAATTGCATCAAAATATATTGAAAAATAACTCAGGTGAATCTGATGTGTAACCCCAAAGTGATAATGTGTGCAATGGGTGCACAAATCCAAATGATGGATACGGGATTCTGTAAGATCCAAAATTAATATAGTAAAAAGAAAAAATAATAATTGGAATTATAAGAAAATAATTAAGTGTCTCCCAGGACACTGTGCAAGTGAATGTTAATTCAGGGTCTAAACCCCTTCAAAATAAAAAAATAGATGGGTGTTGTTCAAAAAATGCAAATAAATAAGTTAGTGGTGCATGTTCCAGGACACTGTGCAGGCCAGAAGGGAACCGTGTGCTACGGTCCTTTGTGTAGGTCAGCTCTGGCCAAAAACGTGTTGAAAAATAAGTGTTAAGAAAAAATAAATAAAAAGAAACAACAGAGATAATTGTGATCAACAACAGGCTTTGCCAGGTAGGAAACCAGAATATGTGCAAAACAACAATTGATTGATATAAATATGTGCCGTCCCTGGATAGGGCTCTAAGAAAAAAATATATATATGTGCTATTAAATAGTGAAGATCCCAATAGGAGTGAAAAAAACAGCATCAATGAACAAATAATCATATAGGAATTAAATATAACGTCCGAGCTAGAACATATAATTAATAAAAATAAACTGGAAACCCTCACTGGGTGTGATCAAATAATTGCTACAAGTTCTCTTGGTTGGCCAGGGTCTCAGGGACCAATCAAAAGTTCAATATGGAAACAATGTATCACTGGTGGCAGAGTGCATATAAAAGGAAAAACAAAATAGTGACTTCATGTGATTTTCTTCTTGATGGATTTTAACGTGACTTTTGTGCTCCCCCTGCTGGGTCCCCACTCACCAAATGTTGGCACCCCTAGGGGCAAAAGGCAATGGTGGTGGTACCTCGATATATGTTGTTGCGCTGGCTTGTATTTCTAAACCGCAGGAAATTTCTTTCTCACCTCTCCAGAGGGGGGAGGGAAGGAAATCCAATCAGCTTCCAGATGTCCAGAGGATAGCAATCAAAAAAGAAAAAAAGGAATCCACATAGTGTGACACTGTGTTTGCAAGAGAAAAGACCGACCGTCTTTATTTAAAAATATATATTTATATATATATCTGCTGTTTATAGGTTGTTAGACAATCCAACCTTCAGTCCCAAACAGTCATGGGATGGATATATATATTAACAGGACATGACTTAAAATCCGTTTCCAGGAAACAATTAACAAAAATAAAAATTAAATAAAAATAAAAATGAAAAAATGAAAAAGGACAGTTCAAAGAACAAATATACAAAATTTAAATAAAATAAAAATGAGCCACAAAGGCACAATTAGCCCTGTTATCCGTTTGTGCTCACGAGCTGGTTAGCGAGGCCTGTATCTCACGATACCGCCGTGCAGACAGCAAAAGGCGTTCGTGGCTTTCCGTTCAGGCAGATCGCGGCTCGGAGGACAACGCTACAGTCAGCTGGGAGGGCGTGCGTACGTGTGTGCTTGCGTCTGGGTCACCTGATGCGTTTCGTCGTATGACGTTCTCAAAGGCGATTCAAGCACCAGACGTACGCTGTTGATTTTTATACATGGCATCGGATGTGTCCCGCCTGCAGTGAGGAGTGTTTAGTGCTGGCTATACGGTTGCTTTCAGCCCTTAAGCCTCCCACCCATTAACCCTTGGTTGGATCCAATTGTAATGAGGGGATTGACACAGCCGGCGCCAAAGATAAAAATTGCTCTTTCTGTTAGGATTTATATTGAAATGGCAAACTACATTATCATGGCAACCTAATAGATTGATACTACCACAATGATAAAATGTGGCAAATATGTATCCTAAGCGGCAAACTTCATTCGAGTACAAACATATATATATGTATACACAAACATTAATTGATTTAGAGAGAAGGAGGTTATAAAGTAATAAATAAATGTGTTGGTAGTGTATTTTCAAAAAATGGTGAGGGAATGGTGTCCAATTTCAAAACATATAGGAGGTAATCACAGTTAGATTATGTAACAAGAGTCAGAGTAAAAACTCCTGCCCCCAGTTCCATGAATATCCAATACTATAAATAATTATCTGCAAGGAGGGCATATTGTATTTGTAATGTATTCCCCTGTGTACATGGTGGACCAGCCCTATGGGGGAAAAAACCCGTCATTTTTCCGCGGGGGGAGGTACCCCCATTCAGTATTGTGTTACCGTGTCTGGCCGCTCCACTATGTAAGGGTGATCCATAAATTTTCCTACCTGCATTGTTTATGCGGTGGGGGGAATCCCCAATTGGGGCAGAGGGGAAGATTGAATACCAGTGTTTGCATAAACCTCCCTAAATAGGTGTAAGAGGGATTCATGTTTTGAAAACAAATCAATTTACAAATGTTTAAGGAAGACAAAAGAGGAATAGGAATTGTGTATGAGATTGAATAATAAATACGTATGTGGTGGGAAATAGAAACGGGAGTGTGAAGAGTGCCTATCACTTCTTCCCATTCCTATAACCCAGGCATATTATGTTCTATAGGTGAAGCCTATCATCTGATTCAGGTTATTAATATTAGCATGTGGAAGAGCTAGTGGGCTACCCCACATCTTTTTTACTCCCCAATTAAATTTTGTTATGGAATACAGTTCCCTGATGCCTAGGAATAAGATGTATCATAATCCAGGACCCAAATTCTCTCTATTTAAGGTTGGATGGTTTGGAGGCATTCACTTTTGATTTTAATCATATGCTTATTCCTTATATATAGTAGCTTTGTATGTTTCTTATAGGCCTGATCTAGAGGAAAAGGAGTGATGCTCTTGAATTTGGGTTCTTCTGTTGGCTCTGTCTGTTTCAGTCAGAGAATGCTCATGATAGGAAGTTAGTAATGATGTTGGTCAAAGAGGATATGTTTTTTCTGGAATATTAGCTGTGTAGTCCAGATCTCAAGGGGGCATCCAGTTATAGATGTTTTTTTTATTAAAAATTGGAAATGAAGCAGTTCAAATCTATGTCTAAGTTAAGGCCTCTAGGGGCTAGGGATCCCATCTTATGTATCCATCTTGTTTCGTTCTGTGACACTTGTACTTGTTTATTGCCACCTCGCCAGTGGTCCTTAATGATGTCAATCCCAAAGAATGTCATACAGGTCGGGTCTTTGTGGTGTTTCTCTGCGAAGTGTCTCGAGAGGCTGTGTTTAGGAAAGCCTTTTTTTATGTTTCTGATATGTTCTCGAATTCTTATACGCAGGGCCCTAGTGATGCGGCCTATGTACTGCAGGTGGCATGGGCACTCAATGACGTAAGTCACGTGCGTGCTATTACACGTGATTAAATCTTTTATCTGATATTCCTGGTTATACACTGTGGATTTGAAGGTGGTTTTCCTCCGGGGCTGCGGTCTGTTGGTTCTGCATGGAAGGCAGCGTTGGCACCTATAGAAGCCTTTAAGGTCTGGACATATGTTGATGTTTTGTGGGGGATCCAGTACATTATGCACAAGATGTGTCCTTAAAGTAGGAGCTCTACGATAGATGAACTTGGGGCGGGGTGGGAGAATGTTAGCTAATGTTCTATCCTCTCTCTGGATGGGCCAGTACTTTCTGAAAATCTTCTCCACTTGTTGGTATTGGTTATTAAATCCAGTGATAAAGGATAGATCCATTTTGGGTGTTGTTGTTGATTTATTTTTCTTCAACAGTGTTTCTCTGTCCATAAGTCTGATGGTATTCTTTAGTTTGGTTAACAGCTCTTCTTTGTAACCCTTTTCAAGAAATCTCTTAATGAGTACTTCTGCTTGTATGTCAAAATCTTCCAGTCGTCGGCAATTTCTCCTGACTCTCAGCAGTTGTCCTTTGGGGATATTGCCTATCCACTGAGGGTGGTGGCAGCTGGAGGTGGATATGTATCCGTTTCTGTCGTTTTTTTTGAAGAATGTTTTTGTGCAGAGTTCCCCATTATGCTTGAAGATCTGTAAATCCAAGTAATCAACAGATTGGTTGTGCCATTTCCCTGTAAAGGTTATACCAAATCTGTTATTGTTGAGTTCCTGTATGAAAGTTTTCAGACTGTCTTCTGTCCCATCCCAGAGGATGATAAGATCATCTATATATCTTCTGTAGTGTCGTAGCTGAGGTATATTCTGCCCATATATATGTTCCGCCTCCCACATGTCCATGAATAAATTAGCGACACTCGGGGCGTAGCGAGCCCCCATCGCTACGCCCTTTTTCTGTACATAAAACTGTTTCTTGTACCAGAAATGGTTATTAGCCATAGCCATCTTCAGGCCCTCTAGTATGAATGTTACTTGCTCTTGCTTCATTTCGGTAAGTTCATGCAGTGCCTTTTCAACACCTTTTAGTCCATCTTGTTGCCTGATGCTTGTATATAACGAATCTACGTCTATTGTTGCCAGCAGTAAGTTATCGGTGTCCTTGATGTTCCCTAATTCTACCATTAGCTGGGTCCCATCCTTCAAATGTGATCTGCCTTTGGTTACCAATGGTTTAAGGAATTGGTCCAGGTATTCTCCTAATCGCGAGAAAATGGAATTTATACCGCTCACGATCGGTCTTCCTGGTGGTTTCTGTAATCGTTTGTGGATTTTGGGCACCTGATATATGACTGGTGTCTTTGTAGACTCAGATATTAAATATTTGGCCTCCTTGGCATTTAAAATCCCCAATCTCACTCCCTTCTGGACATATCGGGATAGTTGTTTTTTATATATAGGTCCAGGGTTCTTCTTTAGCTTTACATATGTATCAGGTACATTTAGCAGATTCTCCATTTCAGCTTCATAATCAATTGTATTAAGTATAACTAGCCCCCCCCCCCTTATCCGCCGGTCTAATGACAACTTCCTTCTTCTCTCCAATTTGTTTTATTGTTTTCCAAATATTCTTATTCCCTCTTGATTGCTTTTTTTCCAGGGTTTCAATGTCTTTCTCCACCATTTTTCTGAAGGTATTGAGACATTGGTTGCCAGGTGTTTTCGGGTTGTATAACGATCTATTTTTCAAATTAGTATGTGCATACATCTTGGGTTCTGGCAGGCGTTCATCTTTGTTTAAGATACTACCAACCTTCAGTCCCAAACAGTCATGGGATGGATATATATATTAACAGGACATGACTTAAAATCCGTTTCCAGGAATCAATTAACAAAAATAAAAATTAAATAAAAATAAAAATGAAAAAATGAAAAAGGACAGTTCAAAGAACAAATATACAAAATTTAAATAAAATAAAAATGAGCCACAAAGGCACAATTAGCCCTGTTATCCGTTTGTGCTCACGAGCTGGTTAGCGAGGCCTGTATCTCACGATACCGCCGTGCAGACAGCAAAAGGCGTTCGTGGCTTTCCGTTCAGGCAGATCGCGGCTCGGAGGACAACGCTACAGTCAGCTGGGAGGGCGTGCGTACGTGTGTGCTTGCGTCTGGGTCACCTGACGTGTTTCGTCGTATGACGTTCTCAAAGGCGATTCAAGCACCAGACGTACGCTGTTGATTTTTATACACGGCATCGGATGTGTCCCGCCTGCAGTGAGGAGTGTTTAGTGCTGGCTATACGGTTGCTTTCAGCCCTTAAGCCTCCCACCCATTAACCCTTGGTTGGATCCAATTGTAATGAGGGGATTGACACAGCCGGCGCCAAAGATAAAAATTGCTCTCTCTGTTAGGATTTATATTGAAATGGCAAACTACATTATCATGGCAACCTAATAGATTGATACTACCACAATGATAAAATGTGGCAAATATGTATCCTAAGCGGCAAACTTCATTCGAGTACAAACATATATATATGTATACACAAAAATTAATTGATTTATAGAGAAGGAGGTTATAAAGTAATAAATAAATGTGTTGGTAGTGTATTTTCCCTAGCCATAGGGGTTTCAAAAAATGGTGAGGGAATGGTGTCCAATTTCAAAACATATAGGAGGTAATCACAGTTAGATTATGTAACAAGAGTCAGAGTAAAAACTCCTGCCCCCAGTTCCATGAATATCCAATACTATAAATAATTATCTGTAAGGAGGGCATATTGTATTTGTAATGTATTCCCCTGTGTACATGGTGGACCAGCCCTATGGGGGAAAAAACCCGTCATTTTTCCGCGGGGGCTGGTACCCCCATTCAGTATTGTGTTACCGTGTCTGGCCGATCCACTATGTAAGGGTGATCCATCGCCTTTGAGAACGTCATACGACGAAACGCGTCAGGTGACCCAGACGCAAGCACACACGTACGCACGCCCTCCCAGCTGACTGTAGCGTTGTCCTCCGAGCCGCGATCTGCCTGAACGGAAAGCCACGAACGCCTTTTGCTGTCTGCACGGCGGTATCGTGAGATACAGGCCTCGCTAACCAGCTCGTGAGCACAAACGGATAACAGGGCTAATTGTGCCTTTGTGGCTCATTTTTATTTTATTTAAATTTTGTATATTTGTTCTTTGAACTGTCCTTTTTCATTTTTTCATTTTTATTTTTATTTAATTTTTATTTTTGTTAATTGTTTCCTGGAAACGGATTTTAAGTCATGTCCTGTTAATATATATATCCATCCCATGACTGTTTGGGACTGAAGGTTGGATTGTCTAACAACCTATAAACAGCAGATATATATATAAATATATATTTTTAAATAAAGACGGTCGGTCTTTTCTCTTGCAAACACAGTGTCACACTATGTGGATTCCTTTTTTTCTTTTTTGATTGCTATCCTCTGGACATCTGGAAGCTGATTGGATTTCCTTCCCTCCCCCCTCTGGAGAGGTGAGAAAGAAATTTCCTGCGGTTTAGAAATACAAGCCAGCGCAACAACATATATCGAGGTACCACCACCATTGCCTTTTGCCCCTAGGGGTGCGAACATCTGGTGAGTGGGGACCCAGCAGGGGGAGCACAAAAGTCACGTTAAAATCCATCAAGAAGAAAATCACATGAAGTCACTATTTTGTTTTTCCTTTTATATGCACTCTGCCACCAGTGATACATTGTTTCCATATTGAACTTTTGATTGGTCCCTGAGACCCTGGCCAACCAAGAGAACTTGTAGCAATTATTTGATCACACCCAGTGAGGGTTTCCAGTTTATTTTTATTAATTATATGTTCTAGCTCGGACGTTATATTTAATTCCTATATGATTATTTGTTCATTGATGCTGTTTTTTTCACTCCTATTGGGATCTTCACTATTTAATAGCACATATATATATTTTTTTCTTAGAGCCCTATCCAGGGACGGCACATATTTATATAAATCAATTGTTGTTTTGCACATATTCTGGTTTCCTACCTGGCAAAGCCCGTTGTTGATCACAATTATCTCTGTTGTTTCTTTTTATTTATTTTTTCTTAACACTTATTTTTCAACACGTTTTTGGCCAGTGCTGACCTACACAAAGGACCGTAGCACACGGTTCCCTTCTGGCCTGCACAGTGTCCTGGACTATGCACCACTAACTTATTTATTTGCATTTTTTGAACAACACCCATCTATTTTTTTATTTTGAAGGGGTTTAGACCCTGAATTAACATTCACTTGCACAGTGTCCTGGGAGACACTTAATTATTTTCTTATAATTCCAATTATTATTTTTTCTTTTTACTGTATTAATTTTGGATCTTACAGAATCCCGTATCCATCATTTGGATTTGTGCACCCATTGCACACATTATCACTTTGGGGTTACACATCAGATTCACCTGAGTTATTTTTCAATATATTTTGATGCAATTATCTGAACTAGATAAAGTACACAGGACATCATCAGATCAGAAATTTAATCTATTGGCTGTCCTCTCACCCTCTGGATACATATATATTATTCTCACTGGAAGAACCAACAGACTATTGGGTCACCAGTGTTGATTACAAGCAATAACAAGGGGTAGCACCTGGACGCTTGGATACAATAGCGTGTAGGCCTAGGAGACCCATTCCCATTGGTCTCTCCTAGTAACTGAAGCTCCCCTACAAATATTTTACAACACATAGGATATCTTGTGGAAACTTAACAATAAGCATAAGCAGCGCCACCATCCCTTAATCCAACTGTGTACAATAAGAAAATGTTTGACAGGAAGAGACGAGGAGAACTCAGTCTGGAACCCTAAATTCATGGGTCCCTTCCCTGTAAAGAGGAGAATTAACAATGTGGCATATGAACTTGACTTACCCAACACCTTGAAGGTGCACCCATTCTTTCATATTTGTTTCCAACCCTTTCACTGGCCGTAACACCAATCCACCGGAACATGTAATTGTGGAAAATGAGGAGGAGTTTGAGGTGGAGGCGATTCTGGATTGTAGGAGAAGAAGAAACCAGACACAATACCTAATAAAATGGAGGGGCTACGGACCAGAGGACAACTCTTGGGAACCTGAGAGCAGCATTCATGCTGAAGAACTCATGCAGGCCTTCAAGAGGTCCCATGCTTCTAAAATGGACCAACTGGGCATCCGGAGGCTGCCCTTTAGGGGGGCACTATCAGAGAACTCACCTTGCTGGATGTGGTGTTGGTCGCCTTGTGCACTCCGGTGCGCACTGGTTCACATTCCTGGCTGCGGGTGCGCGTCTTGGATTGCGTGCGCGTGCACCTGTGCACGGCATGTGCGCGTGTGCGCCACCTGGCGCCAAACAGTCCATTTAAACCCCTGGAACACTTCAGTCTGGTGCTGTCTGATCTTCAGCTTCCTGTTACCCTATACCCGCTACCTGTCTGAACCGTGACCTTTTGACCACCCGGCCTGTTTACCTGCCTTCCGCCTGCATCTGACTTTGGCTTGTTTTGACCTTGCATCTGCCTTCTCCACTGTACCCCGCTACCTGACCATTGCTGACCTTGCTGGTGACCTGACCACTCTACTCTGTTCCTGCCCAGCTCCACTCTCCAGTGGTCCTACCAGCCTGCCCGCTGTCCTAGCAGACTACCAGCCTCTTCTGCATCTGGTTCCTGAGCAGCTCATCTGCAACAAGCCTCCAGGCTCTCATACCCGTCCACACTCCTGAGCCTCCTGTCTCCACTTCCAGGGGCCGCGAGTCGGATCCGTACAGGAGACCTTCCTCTGCTCATTTGGGCTCGCTCACCAGGTACGTGCAAGTCTGACAAGGCCCAATTGATGAGATGGGAGAAGTTGTTTTCCAGGGATGACTTTGATGTGGGGTGGGCCCGAAGCGCCCAGCACAAGATCAGACTCCAGGAAGATAGACCTTTCCGGGAATGGGCCCGAAGAATTCCGTTAAGTGACCTAGAAGACTTACGAGAGCAGCTCGCTGAGTTAAAAAAGTCAAAAGTCATTCAGGACTCAGGAGTCCAGAAGTCCCTATGCATCTCCCATTGTGGTGGTGAAGAAGAAATATGGAACTCTTCGCATTAGCATTGACTACCGAACTCTGAATCGGCACACTATACCTGACCAGTACACCACACCTCGCATAGAAGATGCCTTACACTGCCTAACAGGAGCCAAATGGTTTAGTGTACTTGATATGAAGAGTGGATGTTATCAGATTCCCATGCACCCAGAAGATCAAGAGAAGACAGCGTTAATTTGCCCATTGGGGTTCTACGAGTTTAATCGGATGACTCAGGGTCTGTCAGGGGCTCCTGCCACCTTTCAGATCTTGATGGAAAGCACCATGGGAGACATGAACCTAGTGGAAGTGTTGGTGTATCTGGATCATATCATTGTCTTTGGGAAGACCCTGGAAGAACATGATAGTCGGCTGGAGAAGATGTTTTCTTGCCTCCATAAAGAGGGATTGAAGTTGTCATTGGAGAAATGTCAATTCTACAGAACATCTGTCACCTACTTGGGCCATGTTGTCTCTGCCAAAGGAGTTGCCATAGTTGGAAGCTGTCACTACTTGGCCTCGGCCAGAAACGGTCACTGAGTTACGCTCCTTCCTGGGATTCTGCTCCTAATATAGGAGGTTTGTGGTTAACTTTGCCAAGATAGCCTGGACATTGAATGAACTGCTGCAAGTGATTACGGGTGAAGGTGAAAATGGAGTAAAAGTTAAAAAGACAAGCATCCGCAAGAAAGAAAGAGTCAGTTCGAACCCATCAATGTGAAGAAGCTTTCCAGCAGCTGAAGAGGAGTCTTACAGAGGCCCCAGTCTTGGCCTATGCTGACCCAGGCCTACCTTATGAACTGCATGTGGATGCCAGCAGGGAAGGGCTAGGAGGAGTATTGTACCAAGAACAGAATGGACGATTGAGACCTGTGGCCTATGTGAGTAGGAGCCTCACACCAGCAGAGAAGAATTATCCTGTTCACAAACTGGAGTTCTTGGCCCTCAAATGGACAGTAGTAGATAAGCTAAGAGATTACCTGTATGGAGCTGAGTTTGTTGTCAAGACTGATAAGAATACCCTGACTTGCATATTGACCTCAGCAAAGTTGGATGTGACACAGATGGCTGGCTGCATTGGCAGGTTTCCGGTTCAGTTTGAAGTGTCGACCTGGAGTTGGAAATCAGGATGCAGATGCACTATCCCGACGGCCCCATAGAGAGGAGGAAGATTTGGGGGAGTGGACCCATGTGACCGAAGGAGTGTGAGCCTTGTGTCAAGGTCTGGATCAGAATATGAAGGGTGGAGTGGCCGCAGAATACATTGGGGTACACCCATCAGGAATACCCAGACGCTACTGTGGATTGACACAGGTGAGAGGAGAAGACTTACCTCAGCTATCCAAGAGAGACTTGAAGAAGGATCAAGAGCAGGATCCTTTAGGTCAAGTGGGGATCCAAGCTCTGAATAAGCAGAACCCTGGACTGTTGCTGAACACCCTCGCAAAGGGGGCAAAGGTATTACATTGAGAGTAGGACCGATTACAGATCAGAGATGGAGTATTGTACAGGCGATGCCCAACTGGGAATGAAGAAGAGAAATGGCAGTTGTTCCTTCCAGAGAAACATAGACCCACTGTCTTGATGTCACTACATGATGACCATGGCCATTTGGGAATAGATAGAACATTCCGGCTGATTAGGGATAGATTCTATTGGCCTAACATGAGAGGGGACATAGAGAGCTATTGTCACTCATGCTTGACTTGCATTCAATGGAAAACATTGCCAGTTAGGGCTGCCCCAATGGGTAATTTACAGAGTCAGGAGCCGTTAGATTTGGTCTGTATTGACTTTCTGTGCCTGGAACCCGATACAGGTGAAAGAAGCAATATCTTGGTCGTGACTGACCACTTTACCCACTACGCACAAGCTTACCCCACCAGAGACCAGAAGGACAGCACTGTATCTAAAGTACTTATGGAGAAGTTTTTCGTGCACTACGGGTTACCGGTGCGAATCCACTCAGATCAAGAGAGAGATTTTAAAAGACGGTTGATCCGCCAGTTGTGTGCGCTGCTTGGCATTAAGAAGTCTCGTACTATCCCGTACCATCCACAAGGAGATGCTCAGCCTGAGAGATTTAATAGAACTTTGTTGAACATGCTGGGGACCTTATCGCCTGAGAAGAAGCAGCATTGGGGTAATCACATAGCTGCCCTGGTACACGCTTACAATAGAACAGAGAGTGATGCTACCATGTACTCCTCATACCGCTTCATGTTTGGAAGAGAAGCACGTCTCCCTGCTGACTTGGCTTTTGGCACTTCAGTTAATGATACCCCTTTGGTGTCACACAAAGGATATGTGGACAGACTTCGAAAAAACCTGAGACAAGCTTATGAGAAGGTCTTGGAGCATGCCTCTGTCAGAGAGACTGGGAACAAGCGGAACTTTGATCTTAAGGTGAGGATACAAGAGTTACAACCTGGAGACAGAGTGTTACTAAAGAACTTGGGGATACCCGGCAAACACAAGTTGGCTGATCGATGGAGACCACACCCTTATGTGGTGTGCAAACAGCTTCCGGCTTGCCTGTATATCAGATTCGACAAGAAGGGGAGAAAGGCCCTTTGAAGATGTGACACCGAAATCACTTGTTACCCTTGTTGGATGAGGTAAGGGTACCCACAGCACCTGCACCGCCCTCCCTGAAGTTCACTCCACCTCAGACAAGTTCACAGAAAGAGACTGTTGCCCCAACTGTTGAACAGATCAGTGGGAATAAAGATGAGTTCGGAGAAGACTATGCTTGCTCTAGTTCAGTGCCTTCATTTAGACTGGTGTATTTCTCATTGTGCTCGGATAAGGGTTTGGTATGGATTTTTGGGGGAACCCCTCATCATTTTATTTTTTATTTTGGTGCAGGGTTCCCCTTAAAATCCACACCAGACCTGAAGGGTCTGGTATGGATTTGAGGGGGACCTCTACGCCATTTTTAAAAACAAAAATTGGTGCAGGGTTCCCCTTAATATCCATACCAGACCTGAAGGGCCTGGTATGGAATTTGGGGGAACCCCCATGCAATTTTTTTTTATTTTGGTTTGGGGTTCCCCTTAATAATCATACCACATCCAAAGGGCCTGGTAATGGGCAGGGGGGAACCCATGCCGTTTTTTTCAATTACTTTTATCTGTATTCCCGGGACCCGACAATTCATTATAGCCACGAGTAGTTTTAAATTACTTTTTTTCCTTTAGAAATTTAATTTTGTGCAGGGACTGTTCTAAACACTGGAAAATGCGCCACTTTACAGGCATACTATAGACACCCCCAGGTACAAAATTTAAAGGAATATTTCACTTTTATTGTTTCACTTTAAGCATTGTTAAAATCACTGCTCCTGAAAAAAACGTCAGTTTTTAAAAAGTTTTTTGCATTGATACATGTCCCCTGGGGCAGGACCCAGGTCCCTAAACACTGTTTATGATAATGCCATGCATATAAGCCTTTAAAATTTGCAATTTTAATTTCTCCCATAGACTTTTAAAGGGTGTTCCGTGGCTTTCGAATTTGCCGCGAACACCCTAAATTGTTCGCTATTCGTCGAACACTCGATGTTCGAGTCGAACTTACGTTCGACTCGATTATCGGGCTCATCCCTAAAAAAAAAGCACTGATTACTGTGTAAATGACTCTGGCAGGGAAGGGGTTTAACACCAGGAGGCGATGAAGAGGTTAAGTGTGTCCTAGGGAGTGATTCTAACTGTGAGGGGCTGGGCTACAAGTGACACTGTCCCCGATGACAGGGAGCAGTAGATCACTGTCCTGTCACTAGGCAGAACAGGGAAATGGCTTGTTTACATAGGCATCTACCCATTCTTTAGCTCTGTGACACAAATGCGGGACACCGGCAGACATCGAGTCCGAGGCCCCGTGGGCATGGTCACAGAGCACGCACGGTGGTATTGCAGAGTATGGGGGGTATTGCAGAGTATTGGTGTTATTGCAGAGTATTGCGCAGGGAGGGGTGGCTGGATCGGTGACTGCATTTGTCACAGATCCAGCCCACAGCAGCTGCTGCTGCTTCCGCTCTCCCCCTCTCCTCTCACACTGTACCGATCGGTACAGAGAGGGGAGGGAGGAACCGGCGTCATCACGTCATCATTTGACGGAGCGATCATGTGGTAAACAGCCGCTATCAACGGCAATTTACCGTGATCTGTGATGCGCCGGGTCTTCTAGACCCAGCGCTCACAGATGATTCCGGGAGCGCGCCCCAGGGGGCGCGCGAGAGAAGGATTCTGGGAGGACATCCCAGGGACGTCCTCCCAGAACAACTCCACCGCGCTGTAGACGTGTTTTGTCTATGGCACGGTGGCAAAGAGGTTAATCTTGACAAAGTGGGTATTGGCCTTCCTTTAGGAGTAACTAGGCAGAATGTGTTAACATCAAAGCTGAACAGGCCCGCCCAGGGGGCAGTCTTACTGGCTATATCCCCTCACCCTGCACTCAGCAGCTAAGTTCGTCAAAAGCAGTACAAACTTAAAAAGGAGGGGTGGGTGCTGTGTCCGTCCATGACCTCAGAGAAAAGGATTTTACGATGAGTATAAAAATCCTATTTTCTCTTTCTCTTTTTTGGACGGACACAGCCTTATTTTGACAAAGTGGGACGTCCCAAAGCAGTGTCAAAATGAGGGGTGGGAACCGCATAAAAATAAACTTCACCCCAAAGCAAAACAGGGCTCCTCAACTGAGAATTTGCAACTCTAAAGAGCCGCCTGCAAAACTTTGTGGCCGAAAGAAGCATCCGAAGATGCACTCACATCAACCTTGTAGAATTTTGTGAAAGTGTGAACGGACGACCGGGTCGTCGCCTTACACAACTGGGAAACCGACGCTTGATGTCGGAAAACCAAGGGGCCTCTTGCCCTGGTGGAATGTGCCGTGACAGGAAAGGGGGGCGCCCGTCCCTTTATGGCATAAGCCTGAATCATGATCTGTCGGATCCACCTCGAGATGGCGGCCGACGAGACAGCTAGGCCCTTCTTGGGACCAGCCACCGAAACAAACTGTGAGTCTGACCTCCCGAACGGAGCAGTAGCAGATAAGTATACTGTCAGAGCTCGGACAACGTCCAAGGATGTGATGGATGAGGACACAAGGATGGAAGTACAATGATTTCATTGAGATGGAAGGCCGAAATGACCTTATATAGAAAAGAAGGCTGCAGGCGCAGCACCACCTTATCCTTGCATGACAAGGCTCCTATCTCAGAAACCGATCTAACTGACGTAACAAAAAAAACACTTTCTGGGAAAGTGTCAACAAGGAAATTTCCCTAATGTTCTCAAACGGTGGCTTCTGAAGCACCCTGAGAAAAACAGATTCAAGTCCCAAGGGGGTAGTGGGATGGACTAGAGGGGCCACATGCCGAACCCCCTGTACAAAAGTTCTCACTAGAGAGTGAGCTGCCAGGGGTCACTGAAAATAGACAGTCAGGGCAGATATCTGCCTCTAATTCTGAGCTTGAAGTGGCCCTCAGAAGAAGATCGTCCAAGTAGCCCACGATAGCGATGCCACGTTGTCTTAGTAGGGCCAAAATTGGGACAAGCACCTTGGTGAACACCCTTGGTGCCAATGCCAGGCCAAAGGGAAGGGCCACAAATTGATAGTGGTCTTCCCTGACCGTCCCTGATGTCCAAGGATACCAGAAAGTCCCCCGGCTGGAGGGCAGTGACGACAGAGCGAACTGATTCCATCCGGAATCTTTGTACCTTCACAAAATAATTAAGGGGAAAAAAGCAGCACCTTCTAAGCGTAGTAATTAACATCTTTATTCAAAAGATAATAATATATGTTTTTTCGTCCGCTATGTCCCCGGGTTTATGGTAGATGCTTTGTCTGCCTGAGATGTTGTAAGGCGGAATCCCCATTGCTCCTTGCCTCTGTCGGCAGCGGTGAGGGAACCACACACTCTCGGTGAAGTTAGAAGGAGAACGGCATTCCATGGAGCACAGCCGTGGGATGACGTCACTTCCGGGTACAAGGTCACGGTCACGGGGAGGTGTACAGGTTCGAAGCATGCGTGCTTCTTTATCAGGCTTTGAAGAATGCCCTCCTTCTTTGGTACTATGAACAGATTCAAGTAAAAACCTTGAAACCGTTCCTGTACTGGGACAGGGATAACCACCCTGTGTTTCAGCAGGTCCTGAACTGCCCCAAGTAGGGCTTCCCGACGAGTCGATTGTAGCTGGAGGTTGGAGCGAAAAAATCTGTTTGGTGGGCAAGATAGGAATTCTATCTTGTACCCTGAAGAAACTACTTCGCAAACCCACCGGTCGGGGACCTGAGATGTCCACCGGGTCGAGAATTCGCAAAGATGTCCCCCACCCGAGAGATGGGTGGGGGCAGACCTTCATGCGGATGTAGATTTGTTTGCAGGCTTGTTGGGCTTGCAAAACCAGGGACGTCTCTGTCCCTGAGCAGGCGTTTTATCGGCCTGAGATCTTTTACCTGCCGCACTGGGCGGACGGAAAAAATGCTTGTGCGTGAAGAAGGGCCATTGCCTAGAGTGTGGCTCCTTCTCCTTTTTGGATTGTGGGATCAGCATGCTCTTACCTCCTGTGGCATCTTTAATAATGTCATCCAGGGAAGCTCCAAAAAGTCTGTCGCTCCCTTAAAGGGCAAATCCATCAGGGCTTTCATGGAAAAAATTTTAACCAAAGCAGACAGCATAACACAACCGCATAGCTTAAAGCTCTGGCCAGCAGAGGAATAGTGTCCAAGTCTAATTCGCAAACACATTTTTGGCCTTGTACCAGTTGGTCAATTAGAGCTACCTCGTCCGGAGAAGCCTGATGTGCTTTTAACCCATTGTGCAGCATCTTTGCCCATTCAGTGAGTGTCTGAGACACCAGGGCCGAACACACTACCGTGTACAGGTTGCGGGTGACCGCCTCAGCTTTCTTGTCTGCAGGGTCCTTGAAAGCAGGGGCCCCCTTCACTGAAATGGTGGTTAGCTTGTTTAGTCTGGACACAGGCGGGTCCACTATCGGGGGCGAGGTCCATTTTTTCAAGAAACTCTCTTCAAGAGGGTAACGCACCGCCAGATTTTAAGGGACTGAAAAAACCTTCTGTGGTTTGTCCCACTCCTTGTATAAAAGTTTGTCTATGTAAGACACACAAGGAAACACCTTAGCAGTGCGGGTCGCCTTACGGAACCCAAAAGGGACCGGCGCTTTTGTAGACCTCTCTATTTTTAGAGTATCTCACACTGCAATGATAAGGTCACTTACCAGAGCCCTATCGCGTGCTGAGGCGGATCCGGAATCTTCCTCACTGTCCGGCCGATCTTGTTCCGCATCCTCAGATACATCAGAGCCAGGTCTATATGCTGTAGCTGGACCTGGCTCAGCATCTGAGTTGTCCCCAGAACATGGTAGGGGAGGGGGCGCCTTCTAGCCCCAGATCTCCCACGCGCTGCTTCCACCTTGGCAACAAAGGCATCTAGGATTGCCGACATAGCGTCCACCGATACATCGGGTGCAGGGGCATCAATTGCTAGCTCAGGTGTTTCAGGGGAAAAGATGTCTGCTTCTGACGCCATGCTGACACACGCGCCTGACACAGGGACTCCCAGGCAAGGTACAGTAACCCACCCTTCTAGCTGCAGCAGAGACGAGGGGTTTCCCCCCCAGAGGACTCACCACCCTGGAACAGTAGAATGGCTGCCGTCTGCTGTCTAGTAGAGCTGCTTCCTTGTCAGCTATACCGTATGACCAGTCTGCAGCGTGTCTGTAGGTTTGCACCGTTTAAATGCTGTCTGATCAGTGGAAACATGGCCGTCGAGCAGCCGATAGGGGCCAAACAATGCCGTGGGCCACAAGAACATGGCCGCTGAGTGTAGATAGAACATGGATCACAAGAAAAATGGCCGCCGAGCGGATACTAGAGGCCACACACAGCACGGACCACAAGAACAATGTTAAATGCAGATAGAAACAAACACAGCATGGATCACAGCAAAAATGGCCACCGACAGCATGGAGCAGGACACACAGGTAAGCAGATATCTTTATGGCAGCTCATAACATGTCATTTAGCGGACGTACATGCACAGTTCCCCCACAGGTGAACCCTGAAATCATTGCCCTTTGCAGTCTTACCTTCCGAGTGGAATGTGTTAATGTGGTTAGGCTGAATAAATGTCCTGGAGGGTGATGTCTGAACCCCCAAAAGTAACCATGTTTTTCCAAAGGTACCCACGGATCTCAACAATGGGCTTGCTCATCAGTGCGCATAATCGGCACCCTGGCCCCCACCAAAAAGACCAAAGCTGTGCATTTTTTATAAAGGTAATTTGCACCCCCTTCCATCCGTTTTTAAAGTTTTCCATTCTGACAAAAACATATTGGGCTAGATTCACATAGATCAGCGGATCTTTAGATCCGCGTGATCTATGTGATTTAAGATCCGCTACCGCAGGTTTGAGAGTCAAGTGGGTAATTCACAAAACACTTACCTCCAAACTTGCGGCGGCGGATCGTAAATCCCCTGGCGGAATTCAAATTCCGCGGCTAGGGGGAGTGTACTATTTAAATCAGGCGCGTCCCCGCACCGATTTAAATGAGCATGCGCCGTCTGCGAATTTTCCCGGCATGCATTGCTCCCACTGACGTCGCTAGGACGTCAGTGGTTTCGGCGTGAGCGTAACTTGCGACGATCGGGTTTCAGAATCGGCGTACGCAAACGACGTAAAAACAAAAAATCGACGCGGAACGACGGCTATACTTAACATTGGCTGTGCCTCATAGAAGCAGGGGTAAGTATACGCCGGGAAAACCGCTACGTAAACGCCGTAACAAACTGCGTCAGTCCTGCATATGTTCGTGAATTGGCGTATCTCGCTGATTTACATATTTCTCAGCGTAAATCAGCGAGAACGCCCCCCGCGGCCATTTTAAAATTGCAGTTAAGATCCGACGGTGTAACACAGTTACACCTGTCGGATCTTAGGCATATCTACGCATAACTGATTCTATGAATCAGTCGCATAGATACGACCAGCCTAAGTCAGAGATACGACGACATATCAGGAGATACACCGTCGTATCTCTCTGTGAATCTAGCCCATTGAGTCTAAGAATGTGGTTTGGGCCAAACTAACAGAGGGAACTCACTGGAGCCTCAACCTCCTAGGAGGAGGGTGAGGAGGAAGGCCAGACTAACCGCAACTTCTGGTCAAAGGGACAACTTCTGCAACCTCCATGAACCCTCAGAGCTCTGTGGCTGTGGACGTCGAAGGGGGAGTGACTTCCAGCACTGGCTCCAGACAGAGAGACTCAGGAAGGCTCTGCGTTATCTCATGGAGGGAGAGCGAGAGACGATTCTAGCTGCCCCCTGGTGGGTCCCTTCTGTCTTACTCGCCGTCTTTTGGCGCCCTTCGGTAAGAAGAGCTGTTTTTCATTAGTCCTATACCCTCAAGTGGCTGCTAATTTTATTTTTCCTGGCCACAAGCAAAGTTTGAGGTCTGTGCTGGACAAATTAAATATGGTTATGCATTCCTGCCTGGGGGGGCACTCAAAATAAGTGAAGGGAAATGTTCTAATTGACCTTTGCTCTCTAACCACAAAATCAAATGGTATACTGTGAGCTACTGAATGGGAGAAGAGAAGAACATTTGCCAGTGCTTTGCTAAAAGGGTAGCGGTAATACAAAAATTTCCATATATATTTGTGTGCCCTCCATCCAACTCCAACTTTCATTTATACCTGTTATATTTCTGGTGTATTGAGAGCTATGAAATGGGTGAAGAGTAAAACGTTTGCTAGTTTTTTGTCAACTTTTTTTTTTTTTTGGTGGGCTGTAATACAGAAACTTCCAGTTTGTCTGTGAGTCCTCAATTTACCTCCAACCTTCGTTCATATTGAGGTGTCTTTTACTTATTTCCAACTTCATAGGCTCGGCAATTTGTACCTGTGTCTGCACTAGTTTTATAACTGGAGACACGACTAAGAACCATGACAAAAAAAGAAAGGAAAAAAAGATACATCAGTTTTACAGGACTCCTCCAGCTCACAATGGACAGTAAAAGATAAGGGTAAAGAAACGACAGCCAAATTGGAGCATTTGCGCATAATCTTCCCAAAATATTGGGAAAATACAACCATCTAAAATGTCTTCACCAACTTCTGCAGCCCTTAAGAGGCCTAGCTTACAGGGCAAACCCTCCAAAATTACCTCAACACCTTGTACTCCGGTTGTGGGGAGGTCACAAGATTCTTCTATTTTAGAGGACTCTGAGAGAGGTATTGTTGGTTGTTAATGGATGGAAGTCTGCTCTGTCGAAAATGACAGACCAGCTGAAATCTATTGAAGAAGAAATTTAATTTGTCAGACGCGACTTACAAAAAGTGAGGGAGCACACTATGGAACTGGAGGGTAGGGTCAGTTGAGTCAAGGACGTAATGACACCTATGAAGCAGGAGATTGCACTTCTTCTAAAGGGGACAGTATAGAAACAAAATGATAAATTGGAAGATTTGGAAAACCGCATGAGGAACAACGTTCGCATAATTGGTCTACAAGAGAGGAGTGAAGGGAATAATATGAGTGGCTTTTTAGAGAAATGGTTTAGGGGGGTTTTTGTGTGGGAGGAACTTTCCCCTCTATTTGCAGTTGAAAGGGCCGATACAATCCCACTGAGAGCCCCCCGTTAGGAAGGGTTACCAAGACCTGTATTAGTGAAACTCCTCTTTTTCAATGACAGAGAAAAAATATTACAAAAGGCAAGAAAAATTAAAGATGTAATGTTTAAAGGGGGGAAAGTCTTATCTTTTCCCGACTTCTCTGCAGAGGAGAGTAAAATTTATAGATATCAAGAGGCGGTTGCAGCATCTAAATGTGCAATATGCAATGTTATATCTGGCAAGACGGCGGCCTCATGGTTGGAGAGAAATGAGCAGTCTATATAGTAGAAGTTGAGTCTGGGAAGTATGAGGCAAGAGATTTATTTTCTAAAATATAAAAATATAGGAGCACCTGAATAGAGTTATGGATCTGGGTGTAGTAGTTATAGAGTTCAAGTGTTTTCACTGACACAGGTATTCTTTCCCTTTCCCCTTTTTTTCTGGATTTTTTTTCTTATTTTTCTTTTTTACACACAAATAGATCATGGGATCACAACTAAGGCCCCCGATGGGGGGTGGGAACGAGGAAAGGGGGTGGTAGAGAGGGGGGTAGTAGGGGCATAGGGGGGAAACAACAGACAGTTATTCTGGTATGAAAAAGGTATAGTGGAGGCTGGTGGGCGGAGCCTAGCGGGTAGGCAATGCTGAGCTAGAGCTCCGCTCCGTGACAGAGATTGACCCGCAAATAACGGAGGAACACCGTGGGCATAACCACCCAGAATACTGGGCAAAGCTTCAGGAAGGGTGAGAGAACATTTTTATACGCTATGGTGCTGAAAGGAACGAGAGGAAAGGGGAAATTTCTTCACAGCAGCGGCGCGCAGCATCCCCAGTCTCCTCAGCATCTCAAAATCACCTCAGAGAGAAAGGCACCAGCCCCCTCTGAGGGATTCACCTCAGTGAAGCAGAAAAAGGCCAGCATTAAAAGCGCAAAACAAATGGCTTCTCTCAATACTACTGTCTCAGATAGTGAGGAGGATGACAATGTGACAAACCCCACAGCAATATGTCACAGCACAGCGGTACCCACAAGTCTCCTGAGGCAATTTGAAAAGATGCTGCACAAGGCGCTCCAGACCACTTCAGATCAGATAACAAATAGCCTGACTAAAGAAATTAGGGAGCTTGGGGGCCGCACAGAAGTACTTGAGACTAAAATGGATGATTTAGAAGCTTACACTCAGGACTGTGTATCTGAAATTGAGACCTTAAAAGAGGAAAACTTGATATTGCAAAATAGATTGGAGGAATTCGAAAACAGAGCCAGGAGATCAAATTTGAGGTTCAGGGGACTACCGGAATCTATCATTGACCTAAATGGTACAATGTTGGCACTGTGTCAGGAAATATTACCTGGGATACCAGCTGACAGGCTGGAAATGGACAGAGTTCACCGAGCACTAACGTCCAGGAAGGCTGATGGTCCCCCTAGGGACATCATAGCTAAATTTCATTTCTATCGAACAAAGAAGCTGATTCTGCAGACCACCAGAGAGAAGAGCAAGCTAACTTTTCAGGGGAATGAATATCAAATCTTTGCGGACATTTCGCAAATGACAATCAACAAAAGGAGAGAAATGAGACCCCTCCTATACGAATTGCAGCAACGCCAAATCAAATATCAATGGGGCTTCCCTTTCTCCCTGCGATTCACCTGTCAAGGCACAAAAATTGTGGGTAGAACACCAGCTCAGCTTCAACAGGCCCTGCTGGACTTCAAAATAATTGACAGACCTCCGTCGGCAACTGCAGCCCGCAGAAGATCAGCTTCCACTTCGCCACGGGACAACTCGCCGCTTCAGAACCACAACAATGGCATCCAGCAATTACATAAGAGAGGCAGATTTGTGGAACAAGCACAGGAGCAAGAAGACACGATGGACTGAGATCTGCAAGCAAGTCAGTCTTACCTACCTTTAGACTTCTAGTCTTTCACCCAAACCTTGGTTGTATGACTCAATGAGTTTACAAGTTTAAGTAGAAGTTCATGAGTTTCTAAGTTAGCAAATTTATTAGAGCATAAGCTCCTTATTATCATTTTTAATTGAGTTAGTGCATTCCCTTTTCTCTTTATTATCAATCTCCCCAGACTTTCCAGGCTCAGGGGCTATATATCTTGCCTCATATTCACTCAGCAAATCCTAATCCCTTCGCCGCGTGATTGGCACACTACCCCACCTACTGGGTGGCCAAACCACCCTGGTACCCTAGATGTACCTAAAACAATTCTCCATCATCCTTTTTCCACAACACTTTGCATACCAACAGTAAATGGGAATGCCGGCACTTAGGCCATTCTTCACAATAGGCCGTCTGTTCGATAGCATCAGTCCATCGCCCCAACCATAATGTTTCGGATGTAGGATTCCTCCAGTACCCTTTATTCAAACACAGACACTTCTTGATGCTCCCCTTTATCACCTTATCACCTTGACTTGCAAATTACCCTCCATAGATAGACTAGTAGCCCCTACTTTTCCACGGAATCTCCTATAACGTTGCACTCACGGTTTCCATTAGGGATGCTTACCGGAAATTTTTAGGACGCGGGTCTCCCTCGATCGGAACCCACATGCGCCACACACGGCTCCCCTCTGACCCCCGCAGTTATTTGCGAGGGTCTGACGTGGGCCCAATTCTCCCTGACCGGGCACCTCCCCCCCGTTCACGGACCAGACTTACAAGTTTGTTCTACGTATTGATGCACATATGTTTATTTTATTTTAATGTGCTGTCTTTCTTTGGAAATTTTCGTTTTTAGGTCTCCCCCCCTCCCCCCCCTTATCCTCAGTCTGCATGGATTAGATCGGGAGATCGATGTACAGGACACCAAGGTAAGAACATTGAGATGGTTTGGCTATCATGGCTCCTTTGAATGTATTAACCTTAAATGTACAGGGCCTCAACATACCACAGAAACGGGTTAAGGCGTTTAGACACTTCCAAGCTAAGAAAGCACATATCATATGTTTACAGGAGACGCACTTCACTCCCAGTACGACCCCTAAATTCTTTCATGCCTCCTATCCACAGGTCTTTACCGCATCAGCTAGTTCCAAAAAAAGGGGCACCCTCATAGCCTTTCATAGATCAACGCCATTCACAATTAAGTCTGAAATCATAGACCCTGAAGGTCGTTACAACATCCTGACTGGCCACATCTTGGATAAGGCGGTAACAATTGTATCGTATTATGCCCCAAATTTAAATCCCTTGCCATTCATGTCGCATCTGCTGCAAGTGATAAACTCGCATAAATTCGGATCCCTTATTATTTGTGGGGACACTAATCATGTCCTTCTCCCTTTTTTGGACAAAACACCCTTCTCCCCCGCGAAACAAGTCAAAAGAACCCTATCCACCTTGCTGGCTAAATATAATTTAGTGGACTCCTGGAGGGAAACGAACCCCACTAAACGCAAATACACGTACTATTCGAGCCCCCATAAGTCGTCCAGCCGCATAGACCACATACTCCTGACGATAGGCATGCTGCCGGAGGTGTTGGATTCCGACATCGTGCCTATTCCATGGTCGGATCATAACGCGGTTCTCACTACATTAGCCTCCATAATCCCCAAAAAACAGGACCCAACATGGTATCTACCAGACAAAATTCTCAAACACCCCATGTACAGGACTATAGTTGAGCAAGAGTTAAGTGAATATATAACATTAAATAAGACCCCTGACGTCTCCCCGTTAACTCTTTGGGAAGCCCACAAGCCAGTGCTAAGAGGGAAAATACAGAAGCACGCTGGGACTTTTAAAAGAGAACGAAAGCAACTTTCCTATAAATTAGAAAAAGAACACGATTTGGCCTTTGAGGCCTTCCAATTCGATCACTCACCTAAAGCAAAAGCCCGACTAGATAAAGCTCGTACGGAATATGACCTATTCCTCTCGGACTTGGCGGACAGGGCGATACTCCGGACCAAGCACTTTTTTTACAAAAACGCAAATAAATCAGGAACTCTTCTTGCGAAGTCGCTCAACTCCATTAACAAAGCATATAAGCCTATCCAACTTAAAACGGCAAACGGTATAATCTCTAGTAACCCAGTCAAAATAGTACAAAAATTCAGCTCTCACCTTAAAAAACTGTACGCAGAAACTAACACATTTAGCAAACAGGACACGGAAGACTTATTTTCTGATTTACATTTGCCACAACTAAACACGTCTCAAAGTGCTCTAATGGATGAACCGATCACGCAAGAAGACGTCCTACAGGCTGTCGCTGAACTAAAATTAAATAAAAGACCGGGTCCGGACGGGTTCACTGCCCGTTATTATAGATCATACAAAGACCTACTTTCTCCCATGATGGTGGAAGCCTTTAATGATCTACTAAATCGGAGGTCCTTTAGACAAGAGTCTCTCACGGCCACTATCTGCATGATTCCCAAACCGCACTCCGATTCCACCTGCTGCGACAATTACCGCCCTATATCCATGTTAAACACAGACGTAAAATTACTAGGTAAGATCTTAGCCAATAGATTGAACAAAATCATAGGAACCCTGATACACCGTGACCAAGTGGGCTTCATGCCCAATAGGCAGGCAGGGGACAATATCAGAAGGGCATGCTTACTGGCAAATATAGCTAAAAAGAGGAAAATTCCAGCTTGCTTTCTTTCCCTAGACGTCAGGCAGGCCTTCGACTCAGTCTCATGGTCATATATGGAATTTACGCTGAAGAAATGGGGCTTTGGCCCCAACTTTACAAATTGGGTCCTGCAATTATACCAGAACCCTAGAGCGTACGTGAAATATGCGGGCTACAAATCTGAAACCTTTAATATACAGAGGGGAACCAGACAAGGCTGCCCACTTTCCCCATTATTATTCGCCCTCCTGATAGAACCCTTAGCCCAAAAGATTAAAGTGGATCCTAAAGTACTCGGTATCGAGTTGGGCGGCGTTACTCACAAACTTTGCCTCTATGCTGACGATATACTGTTGTTCCTCTCCTCTCCACAAGTAACGGGTCCAAACTTACTCCCAATCTTACACCAATTTGCGTCCATATCAGGCTGGCAATAAACCCCAGGAAATGCTCGGCATTGAACATTTCTCTTTCTAGTACGGAACTGTTGGCAGCAAAAGTGGGCCTCCCTTTTGAGTGGCCAACTAGAAGCATTTCATACCTGGGAATACATTTGACTGCAGACATTTCAGATCTCTATGCGCATAACTATCCAGTCCTCCTGAAACATTTGACGACTTTATTAAAATCCTGGGCCCTACTCCCTCTTTCCTGGTTTGGAAGAATTGCGGCTGTGAAAATGACCTTACTACCCAAGCTCCTATACCTTTATAGAGTGCTCCCTATATCCATACCGGCCCACTACTTCAGGATAATACAAAGGAGAGTTTCATCCTTCGTATGGGGTACCTCCAGGCCAAGGATCAAACCACAAATATTACATCGGCCAAAGTCAGCAGGAGGGCTAGAATATCCTAGCTTCGTAAATTATTACCGAGCAGCACAAATGGCCACAATAGTCAAGTACCATGCTAAGCAAGAGGCACCATTATGGGTGTCTATCGAGGCGATGGAATGCGACCCAATTTCAATTTCGAACCTATTGTGGATCACCCCTAAACAAAGAAAGCACATAACTAATCCCATCATGAAACATTCACTCTCCCTGTGGGACAAAATTAAAAATAAACACCGCTTGATGTCTCCTTCAGCCCCCCTGCTGTCTTTTATTAAAAACCCTGCTTTTTACCCAGCCTGGGTCTATCCTAACTCCTTTAAGGAATGGACGGATCGAGGCTGCATACGAAAATATCAATTCTTCGACTCAACAGTAGTGACCCCTTTCCCAACCTTAAACAAAACTCATGGCATACCCCCGAAGGAAATTTTTCGATACCTCCAGATAAAAAACTTCTTTCAACCCTCAGCCGACACGACAATAGTGTCAAACCAATTATCCGCCTTTGAAACTATTTGTAACGGTAATCCTCATGCCAGAAAAGTAATTTCTATCTTATACTCCCAGCTACTCACGCACCCGAGGTCAGGGAAGTTGTCTTACATGAGTAAATGGGAAGATGATTTAGGCATTGAACTGGCACAAACGGAATGGGATCAAATATGGAACAATACCAAAACGGTATCCACTAATATAATAGCAGCAGAAACAAACTACAATGTACTCTCCAGATGGTACTTAGTCCCGACCAGGGTGGCAAAATTCTCGCAGACATATTCTGATTTATGCTTTAGAGAATGCTCAGACAAAGGAACTTACTTCCATACCTGGTGGTCGTGTCCAAAAGTGCACGAGTTTTGGCTGGAAATTTTCAAATTAATCAAAGTCCTCACGAATAAAACAATCCCCATGGACCCCAAAATTGCCCTGCTCAATTTTAAGCCAGACGGTATTTCACATGCTCGATTCACTTTGACAAGGCAGCTTTTAACAGCAGCAAAACAAACCATTGCGAAAGCTTGGAAGTCCCCAAATGTGAATCTAAACGAAACTATCAACAGAATGAACACAGCTATGATATACGCCAAGATAACTGCGATAGAGATGGACACGATCGCCAGGTTTGAGGATACATGGAAGCCCTGGTTGGAATATGTCACAAAAAAAACGTTTAATGGTGATGTTTTAATGCCACGGTAGCCCAGCCATTACACAGGTATCCTGTCAGAAACTTCTGCTCTACTGAAATGTCCCCGATCTAGTCCTGCAGACTCCCTGACCCCACCCTTCCCTCTCCTTCCTCCCCCTTTCAGTTCTCCTTCTCCCTTTTATTTTATTTACTTATTTGTTTTCTGTTACTTACATTACTTTCGAATGTGTTTCACCTTATTGTGTAGTCTTTCTCATAGCACTAAGTACCTAAATAATAAGCCATACCTCTTTGATCGACCTGAGGCTTTGGTCAAGATGGAAGTTCCATGAGACGCATAGAACCGAACCACAAAGACTAGCAACAATTGCTAACAATAACCAGAACGTTTTTGGACTATAAACTGTACTGTTTGTTCCCTCTTGATCCCTGTTTAGTTAATAGTTAAGCCATTGATGCTAGAGAAATGTAATGAGCTAAGTAAAGACACCACTCTTTATTAGTTAATTCACTTGTAAAAGCAGGACTTTCTTTTCGCCTAAGGTCGATTTTGTTTGATAACATGCTTGTACAAATGTCAACTACACAATAAAGATCTTTTGACAAGGAAAAAGGTATAGTGAAATTTAACTATGAGGGTATGTTGAGAAAATGGTTTGATAAAATAAAAACATTAGACATAACGCACAGAAGTTGTGAGTTAACAGAATATGACCCCCATTTATATAGGGCAATTCACAAACTTATGGATACACTCATTTATATATTTTTTCGTCTTTTTAAACAAAAATGAATGGTGGTGTGACGATTTGTTCATGGAATATGAGGGGATTAGGTGATCCACTAAAAAAAATAGCTCCACTTAAGTTTGCGTCGCCTGTTGGAGCATCCGTCATTTGCCTACAGGAGACACACTTAATAAAAGAAACAGTTCCAAGATTAAGATTAGCTTTGCATACCTTTGAATTTCCCGACCCCTTTAAACTAGAAGTCATTAAACATTTGTTGGAATTTATGGCTGATAAGACAAGAGTACCAGTCCTGATAGTAGGAGATTTCAATATGGAGATAAATACCCAGATGCATAAGTTCCCTTTGGGAAAGAAACTTGACCAGAACCCATATATGCCATTGTATAAGAGATTTTGGGGAGACAGGGCTCAGGGACATTTGGCTTGAATGCCACCCAATAACCCAAATGTTCTTATGTCATTCTGGTAAAAAATTCTTCACTTTCTAGAATAAATATGGTAATATGAAATGATACCCTGGCTACAAGGGTAATGAATGTTGAATACAAGGCTAGAGGATTGTTGATCACTCTCCCCTAATTCTGTCAGCAAGATTGGGAAAACGGCGGGGAAGGGGGGAATGGAAAATAAATCCATTTTGGTTACAGTTAATTACCCCTAAAGAACCTATCATAGATATACTTCAGGAATTTTTAGAGCATAACAGAACAGCAGCAACACAAGGTATAGTTTGGGATACCCTTAAAAGGGTTGTGTTTTTTCACCGCAATGCATCCTATGCATTGAGGTGAAAAAACAGCTTGCAGTGTTCGGCCCCCCGAATTTCGGTATCGTTCTCCCCACTGATTCTCAGCTATTCGTTGGATAGATTGATAGCTACGCAATCAATTGCTCCCACTGCTGTCAATCAAATCCAATGATGTGGCGGGGCGGGGCCGGGTCATACACTTGGCGGCTATGACCGCCGAGTGGATGACACAGGAGCGAGGCCCGCAAGGTAACCCCCTCGGGAGAGCTTCCGAGAGGGGGTTATTTATTGCAGGGAGGAGCCGCTGTGGGAACCCAGAACAGGATTGGGACCACTCTGTGCAAAACTAACTGGACAGTGGAGGCAAGTATAACATGTTTGTTATTTAAAAAACAAACAAAAAAACCCGAACCTTTACAACCACTTACGACCCGGACCAATATGCAGGTTAAAGGGGTTTTCCACCAATTTTTTAAGTTTATTAAAAGTCAGCAGCTACAAAAAGTGTAGCTGCTGGCTTTTAATAAACTGACACTTACCTGCTCCAGCGTTCCAGCGACGCGCCGGCCCGGGGGTCCGCTCCTCTCCCCCCTCCCCGGCGTCTTCATTGTCACTGTGGGCACCCGGCCGTTACAGCTTTCGGCTTCACGGCCGGGCACCCACTGCGCATGCACAAGCAGCCACTGCGCATGCGCGAGCGGCCCGGCGCTGTTTGATTGAACAGGCGATCGCCTAGGACCTGACGTGTCCTAGGCGATCGCCTACAGGGAGGGGCTGCCAAAAGGCAATTAAGCTTAATCGCCTTTGCAGCCCCTCGGCCGAAGGAGGAAGTGGGACAGGAAGTCCCCTTCTCCTGAAGCCCCCACCCCCCCGCAAAAAAAGTACATGCCAAATGTGGCATGTAAGGGGGAGAGGAGTGGGTTAAGAGGAAGTTCCATTTTTGGGTGGAACTCCTCTTTAAGGATCTGACCCATTTTTGGGACCATTGTCATTTTCACAGCAAAAAGTGCTATAAAAATGCACCAATTACTGTGAAAATAGCAGTGAAGGGGTTAACCACTAGGGGGCGCTAAGGAGTTAAGTGTGCCATAAGCTATGTATTCCAAAAAATCTGGAGCCCTTAATAAAAGCATTTTCGAGCAAATGTAAAACATGGGGTCGCCTCCCTTTGTGTGTCGGTGTAGCCTGATTAAAATGGTGTGGTTGCCTCAACATATATATATCTATATCTTATAGAACTCGATATATGAAAAAACTGCTTGATAAGAAAATAATAAATGTACCTTCGTCCCATTACTAGATAGAGAATTTAGACATTGTGGAGGTAATATGGACTTTCATGGTACGGTGTAGACGTGCACAGTAAGGTTACAAAAACATACATAATAAAAAACATAAATAAGTAGATACTAGACACCAGATGCTACTATATGTGGAGCATGATCAATGATAATTTTCTGACATAATATATTCCTGAAGAAGCGGGCAACCGCAAAACATGTAGAGTTTGCAACTGGAAGAATAGTCTCAGTGTGTAATACTGCGGAACTACTTCGACATCTAATTTTTCCAAATTGCGTGAGAAAAGTGGATACGCCACATATATACCTCTGAGGAAATCTAGGATGAAAAAGGGGTCCTAGTAGATGATAGGCTCAGCAATGACATGCAATGCCAAGCTTCTGCTAATAAAGCAAACAGAATATTGGCATGCATTTAAAAAGGGGATCAACTCCAGGAGATAAAACAATAATTCTCCAGCTCTACAAGATTCTGATCTTGCCACACCTAGAGTATGCTGTCCAGTTCTGGGTACCAGTCCTCAGGAAGTATGTACTGGAAATGGAGAGCAACAAAGCTAAAAAAAAAAAAAAGGGGGTTTGGGAGGATATTAGTTATGATGAAAGGTTGCAAGCACTGAACTTATTCTCTCGCTGGAGAAGAGACTCCACTCATTAAAATTAGAAGAAAAGAGGTTTAACCTTAAACTGCTTAGAGGGTTCTTTACTGTAAAGCCTTGTACACGCGATCGGCTTTCAATCGGACAAATCCTTTTTATCTGAAGGGCGTTAGCCGTGAACCTGTTCTGCATACAGACGGCGGAACTTTTTCTGCCAACATACACAAAACGTTTTTCAGCTGTTTAGCACCACCCTTTGGGAAACTTCTGCTAATGTTGTCTTGTGTTAGCATTGATTCGGATCATGCGTGTTTGTACTTTGGCTTTTAGTCCGACGAACTTGTGTACACACGATCAGATAATTTGACAAAATACATTTGTTGTAGGACAATTTGAGAGCATGGCTATCCAACAATTGTTGTCGGAAATACTAACAATTGTCCGATGGAGCATACAGACGGTCGGATTATCCGACAAAACCCTTCCATAGCACAATTGTTGATGGAACATCCGATTGTGTGTATGAGCCTTAAGAGTGGCAAGGATGTGAAATTCCCTTCCACAGGCGGTAGTTCTGAGTGGGGAGCATCGATAGTTTTAAAAAAAAAATTGGATTTTATACTCACCGTAAAAAAACTTTTCTCTGAGTTCATGGATGGACACAGCCTTAATCTTGACAAAGTGGGAAATAGCCTTCCTTTAGGAGTGACTATGCAGAAAGTGTTAACAACTTCAAAGCTGAACAGCCCCCGCCCAGGGGGCAGTCCTACTGGCTATATCCCCTCAGTCTGCACCAAGCAGTTCAGTTCGTAGCAAGCAATACAAACTTAAAAAAGAGGGGTGGGTGCTGTGTCCGTCCATGAACTCAGAGAAAGGGATTTTACGGTGAGTATAAAACCCTATTTTCTCTTTCTTTCATGGACGGAAACAGCCTTAATCTTGACAAAGTGGAACGTCCCAAAGCAGTGTCAAAATGAGGGGTGGGAACAGCATAAAATTAAACTTCACACCAAAACAAAACAGGGCTCCTCAACTGAGGAGTTGTAACTCTAAACAGCCGCCTGCAAAACTTTGCGGCCGAAGAAGCACTCACATCAACTTGTAAAGTTTAGTGAAAGTGTGACCGGGCGACCAGGTCGCCACCTTACACACCTAGGAAACAGACGCTTGATGTCAGAAAGCCCAAAAGGCACCATTGCCCTGGTCGAATGCATCGTGACACGGAGGCGCCCAACCCTTTATGGCGTAAGCCTGATCGGGATCTGTCGGATCCACCTCGAAATGGTGGCCATTGAGACAAGCCACCGAAATAAACAGTGAGTCTGAACTCCGGAACGGAGCAGAAACAGACAAGTATCTTCTCGGAGGTCGGACAACGTCCAAGGAATGCCACGTCGTCTCCTTAAGATTCGACGAATGAGGACACTAGGATGGCAGTACAATGTCTTCCTTGAGATGGAAGGTCAAAATGATCTTAGGAAGAAAAGAAGGCTGCAGCCGCAGCACCACCTTATCCTTGTGGAAGATCAGATAAGGAGCCTTTCATGACAAGGCTGCCAGCTCAGAACCCGTCTTAACTGACATAACAGCCACCAAAGGGAACTTCCCTAATGTTCTCAAATGGTGGTTTCTGAGGCACCTATAGGTCATGCCGGTAAGGCCATTGACTGTAAAGCAGGATGCCATATGAATTGTACCGATATTGGGATAGTGGCGCTGCAATTTGAATTCCACCGAGTTATTTCCAGATATTGTGGGAAAGCAGATGTTGGGTAATCCGATTGGGGGATAGATCCAATACAGTGAACCTCCCTTATTAAAGAACACAAGTTCTTTAAATTACCCTGTTTGCTGGTGCCAGAATATATGGCTACCACATAGGTGGTGGGTGGAAAAAGAAGACCCTGAACAAGTCCTTATATTGGTCTGGTGCCCCAATATGTGGACATCCGATGTGATTGGTGTTGCAAGTGAATAACTTGTGCCAAAATTGTGTAATCAAAAACAGGAAAAAAGGAAAAAAAAAAATTGGGTGTCTGAATATAGACAGGACCCTGTGCAGGTGTCCTGGAGATCACTCTTCTGTAAGTTACACCCTGTTAATACGTTTAGTAAAAAAATGCCTTAAACGTATTACATGTGCATGCACTGCATGTATAAAAATATAAATCGTGTGCAATAAGTGACCCCTATGTGGTTGCGGGGTGTCCAAGGGGTACGGCACACCCTACTATGAATCCCTATTATCCTAATAGGGTAAATTGGTATCCTAATCAGTGATGCTTATATTAGTGAAGCTAAAACATATAATATATATTGGTACGTATAAAAAAAAAAATATATATAAAAATGAAAGTGTGAACCCTTCTGTCCCAACAGGGACTAGGGAGTTGTGCAAAAAATATCAAAGGTCAAAAAAAGAGAGAAACAAGTCCCATGTAATCTATGCTGTTGACAATTGTGGTCATAGAAAATTAATTAACATCCACTAACGAGTCCAATCACTTAAGAGCAGTGAAAAACAGGGGGCATAACAGCCCAGCAAAGTCTATCAAGACAATTATCGTTCTTTAAGATGTTATTCCTGCATGCATGTTAACCAAATCAAACTTGTGACTTTTGGGTGTCGATACACATGGTTAAGGCAGTGACATCTGTGCTCCCCCACATAGGTCCCCACTTACCAGATGTCGTCACCCCCCAGGGGGCAAAAAGCGGATGGTGGTGGTACCTTGATGCTTGTGGTGTCACGGCCTCCTGACACAGATCCTCAGCTTTCTCCTTAAATCCAGGGGCTGAAGGTTGTATGGAATCCTTTCCACGGTGTCCTCAAAAGTCACTCAGTGGTTAAAAAGGAGAAAAAAGGACCACATAGTGTGATATGTTTTTAAAGTTGATTGGGTGATTACCCAAGAAACTATTTTTATTTAGTAAAACAAAGGGTAACAGAGGGAGTACTAAGCCTCCACTAGGAGCCCTGCGCAGAGGGAGGCTCCAATGAGCCAATATAAAATAGCCGTACAAAATAGAAAAATAAAAAAATATATAAAAATAAATAAAACACAAAGTTGAGAGACACGCTGCACTGGCCTGGAAGTCTCACACTAAATAGTGTTGCTGCTGCTAGCGCCGTTTAAAATCCTCCTTCGGCGCTGTTTGCAGTAAGGCAGAGAAAACAGCTGAGACAAGTAGGCGTGCTGGCGAGTGGCGTGCGTCTCAGCGTGTGAGCTGTGTGTAGGTCACCTGACGCGTTTCGTCATGTGACTTTCTCAAAGGCGATAGCACACTACACACGCTCATATTGTTATATACGCTGCTCCATATGTGTCCCGCCCCCGGGCCGTGCGGAGGAAGCGAATTTGACTGGATGGTCCTGATTATGTGGGGAAGCCCTGTTTAACCCATGGAGATATCCAATGCGGGGGACGGGAAAACATATGCTGCCGCTGACAGATACTAAAAAACTTTAATTGACTCAGTTAATTGGTATTATCCAGTGATAGTAGGAGTGCAAAGGACAAAAAAAAAAAAGAATGTTAAAACACTATATATAAATAAGGAATTTTCATAATAGAGGTGCCTGGAATAGAGGCTATATGTTAGCATGTCAATAGCTCTGTCTATATCATCTGATACTATAACCCCAATTGTTGCGATTTCGTGCAAATAGTGAGGGTGAATAAAAAGTTATCCTATAGTAATTAGTGCATTAATATATATGTACATGTGAGCAGCTTTCCTACCGCCATAAGTGATGCATTAATCCTATTAACATGGGTGATCACTATGTATCATGAGGCGAAAAAGCAGGGGGGGGGGGGGGGAGTTTTACCATTGACTTTAATAGTGAAAACCGGTGTTAGATGGTTGGTATTTAATGTCTTATATCCTGCAGTGGGTGAATAATGTTGTGTCTTATATCCTGCAGCTAGTAAAAAATATATGTATAAAGGACATATAAACCAAAGTCCTAAGATTTGTAAACATCAAGTGGACCAGAGGACATATGCCTATTAATTATTGAGGTACTCATAATTTTTCATATTACATCCATAAGTAAAGTGACATGGGTACCATATGGGACTGTTAAAAACATTCTTATGTTGTACTAACTGGGGAGGGATATCTCCAATCAAAATGAGAAGACCTATGAAGTGAATAAAACCGCATAAGTGTCTTCGATATCATTACACAAAATTATAAAATAAAAATACAGAGCATAGTCAAATTCAAAATAAAAAATGCTGTGATTATCTGCTGTGCTGTCTGGGAGAGGGTATCTCTCTATGTTATGTAGAGGACTAGAAAGGGGTTCTGTCTTCTGTGTATTCCATCAGTCAGAGTATCATTTTTAACATGGTAATCGTAGAAATTATTCCTTCCTATTCTGATACTGGAAGTGCAAGAGGTAAAAGATGCTGTATATTGTAACTGTGCTGTTTTTGCCTGTATTGGTGTCCATAAGTTGGGGTGTCAGACATCCCATGGCGACAGTATTTAATGTTAAAGGGTACATTAGAAAAAACCATTTCCCAAAGAAAACATAATTGGGAGAGAGACATGCCTTAGAGTGTTCATGTTCTATCCCAAGAGTCTTACCAGCAATGTTAATATTAATAATAAACCTAGATTGGTCCTGGAGGTATACCAGGTCCAATTATTACAAGATATAGTCACTGTGGTAGTGCTACATATTCTGAAGTTTGAAGAGAGTGTAATATGTTCCTTATTCAATGTAGAAGAATGAAAAAGTGTGATAGAATATGTATATATATCATAAGATATTAGAGAGGTGGAGATTTGGAGAATCTTTAAGAACTTTCTCAATTGGAAGGTAAAATCTTAATCTGCTAGTTTTCAAGTGCTAGCATGGATGTTGTAGATGGAGATTATCCAATCTATTTTAACTTGCTTGTCAGAAAAAACATATACTTATTGATTCCCTTAAAAATTTGAAATGAAACAGTTTAAATCGATATCCAGGTTGAGGCCCCCAGGTGCTAGCGCCCCCAACCTGTGTATCCAGCGAGTCTCATTCTGGGAAACCTGAATCTTTTTGTTTCCCCCTCGCCAGTGGTCTTTTATAATGTCAATCCCGTAAAAAGTGAGACATGAAGGATCATTATTGTGTTTTTCATCAAAGTGTCTGGAGAGGCTGTGTTGAGTGAACCCATTTTTTATATTAGCGATATGTTCCCTTATTCTAACTTTTAAGGGTCTGGTGGTTCTGCCGACGTATTGTAACCGGCAAGGGCACTCAATGACATAAGTCACATGAGTGCTATTGCAGGTTATCAGCTCCTTAATTTGGAACTCCTTGTTGTTCACATAAGATTTAAAAGTCGTTTTTCTCCGTGGTTGCGGTCTGTTGGTTTTGCAGGGTAAGCACCTTTGGCACCGGTAGAAGCCTTTGAGCTCTGGACAGATGTTCACCTGTCTAGGGGGGTCCAAAACGTTGTGGACAAGGTGTGTCCTGAGGGTGGGTGCCTTACGATAGATGAATCTTGGGCGTTGGGGCAACAATGTAGCCAAAGTCCTGTCCTCTCGTAGGATTGGCCAATACTTTTTGATTTTTTTTTCCAAATCCTGATATTGTTGACTATATCCTGTAATAAAGGCCATATCCATGGCTGATGATGTTTTTTTCTGAAACATTGTTCCCCTATCCATGTCGCGGATTGTCATCTTCAACTTTGTTAGCACTTCTAGTTTGTAACCCTTTTCCAGGAACCTTCTAATCAGTAAATCAGCCTGTAGATCGTAATCTTCTATTCGATGGCAATTTCTTCTAATACGAAGTAGCTGACCTTTTGGAATGTTCCCTGTCCACTTTGGGTGGTGACAGCTGGATACTGGTATATAGCCATTCCTATCCGTTTTTTTAAAAAAGGTCTTAGTGGCTAGAGTGCCATTATGTTTGAAGATTTGCAGGTCAAGATAGTCAATGGTCTGTGCGTCCCATTTGCCTGTGAAGGTGATTCCAAATCTGTTTTCATTTAGTTGTGATATGAAATTGTCCAGAGACTCTGGTGTTCCCTCCCATAGGATAAACAGATCGTCTATATAGCGTCTATAGAGCCTAAGTTGTGGTATATCCAAACTGTATATATATTCGGCTTCCCACATATCCATGAAGAGGTTCGCTACGCTTGGAGCGTAGCGAGCCCCCATCGCGACCCCTTTCTTTTGTACATAGAAGTCGCCTTTGTACCAAAAATGGTTATTCGTCATAGCCATCTCCAGACCTTCCAGAATAAATAGGATTTGTTCTTGTTTCATTGTGGTGTGATGGTGCAGTGCCAATTCCACTCCCTTTAGTCCATCCGACTGTCTGATGCTGGTGTAAAGGGAATCAACGTCTATGGTTGCCAACAAAAGGTTTTCTGTATTGTTGATGTTCTGAAGTTCCATTATTAGTTGTGTCCCATCTTTAAGGTGTGACCGTCCCTTAGTGACCAGAGGTTTAAGGAACTGGTCCAGGTATTCTCCCAGTCTTGAGAAAATTGAATTTATGCCGCTTACTATGGGCCTTCCAGGTGGTTTATCCACTCTTTTGTGGATTTTTGGCACCTGGTAGATGACCAGGGTTTTTGTGGATTCCGAAATAAGATAGGTTGCCTCTTTCTTGTTCAAGATCCCTTTGATTTTACCTTTATTGACATATTTTGAGAGTTGTTTTTATAGTCAGATGCGTTTTTTTTTTTAAGTTTAACATAGGTATCTGGTGCACTTAACAGATTGATCATTTCTGACTCATAATCGGTTTTTGTAAGTATAACCAGCCCCCCCCCCCCCTTATCCGCCGGTCTAATAACCACTCCTTTCTTCTCCATGATTTGTTTGATAGTTTTCCAAATCCTTTTTATTTCCCCTCTGTTGTTTTTTCTCCATTTTCTCAATGTCTTTTTCTACCATTTTTCTGAAGGCGTTTAAGCATTGGTTCCCTGGTGTTGCCGGGTTATACAATGACTTATTTTTCAAGGTAGTGTGATTGTATTGCGAAATTTCCTGTGTGGGTTCCCCTTCATTCAAAGCAAAATGTTTTTTTAAATTTAATTTCCTCATAAATTTTTGCAGGTCAATGTAGGTGTCAAATTTGTCTAAAGACTTTTCTGGTGCAAATTTTAGGCCTGCTCGGGGAAGAGAATCAGAAGAAGGGACAATAATATGAGCAGAATGACAAGCAGATCCACGAAGGGGGGACCCCCGACAACGTCAAGTAATACAGCTACAACAAGCTCAATTAGACCATTTATGACTAAAGGGGAAAGCCCACGAACCCAGGGCACCCTGGGAACAACAAAGCAACAACAAGTAAACAAGGACAAGAAACTAGAAACTAGAAAACCTCAGGGGGGAAATATCAGTGAAACATCAATGGAGTCAAGAGAAGAAGGAACCATAGAGCGGGGGCCTGAAAGTGGCAGGACTGAGGAACAACATACAGACTCGCAGTCTCTATCAAAAGGAGAAATGGCAGAGATGCTGCAAAAATTGGAAATAGCGATTAAGAGTGGAATAAAGGGTGAAATACAGAACCTGCGGACAGACCTGGGTCACCTGCTCGGCAGAATCGAAACAATCGAAGAACGAACAGAGAAGCAGGAACAAGAAGTAAAAGCTTTAAAGGACCAAATAGGTCAAACACAACTACAACAGAGACTTATCCTCTATAAAATAGAAGATCAGGAAAATAGAAGTCGGAGACAAAATCTGAGGATAAGGTCAATCCCAGAAGAGAGGGGAGAAGACCTCAGGCAAATAATGCAGAAGATATTTAACCCCCTGCTGGAAAAACCAATAGAGGACTCGATAAGGATCGAAAGGGTCCATAGAGTGGGGAACCCGCAGAGAGCGAGGGCGGAGCGAACAAGAGATGTCATAATTAGATTCCGACTCTACGAGGACAAAGAAATAGTGTGGAAGAAACTAAGGGGACAATCCCCGATAGTTTATGAAGGGACAGAGCTGCAGATATTCTCCGACCTATCACCTGAGACCCTGGCAAGGAGACGAGTGTTAAAACCACTTTTAAAGCGGATGATAGACCTAAACGTCAAATATACTTGGGGCTTTCCAGCATGTCTGGTCGGTACAAAAGACGGGAGATCAGCAATGCTGAGATTCCCGGAGGAATTGGAAGAGTTCTGTAAAAAATTAGATATTCAGATTCCCGACCTACCAGGATGGGAATAGAGGAGTAAAGGGCAAGGGAGGAAAATAATGAGTTAACCCATTATAGCCTATTCTTAGGTTTTTGTTGTTTTTTTCTGTGGTGGTAGGTGCTATACTCATCCCCCCCACTCCCGCTTTACGATCAGATCGGGGGGGAGGCAACCCCAGGACCCCACCTAGAGGGATCTGGATCAGACATGGAGGATGGTTCAGAGGTCAATAAGTGGCCTAAAGGGGATGTAGGGGGGAAGGAGGGGGGGGTGGAATGGGGGGAGGGGGGAGAGGAGGGAGGGGGGGACGGGGGTAGGGAGGGGGGAGGGCGGGAGGGGGGGGGGGAAAGGATATATCTCACCAAAATAATCAGAAAAAAAAAAGGGGAAGATTAAAGATGCCACAAATCAAATGTATATCTTATAATGTGAAAGGTCTCAATAGCCCAACCAAGAGACATAAGGTGCTCAAGGAATTGAAGGGATATAAAGCAGACATCTCCTTTTTACAGGAAACGCATATCACCCAAGGATCGAATATTAGATTATATGCCCCAGACCTCCCCACGTGGTACTACGGAGATACTATCTCCAAGAGAGCTAGAGGAATAGCAATTGGAATTTCAAAAAGGGTACGTTTTGAGTTGGCCGACAGACTGACAGACCCAGAGGGGAGATTCCTCTTTTTGAGAGGAAAATTGGAAGGATTAGAATGCACTCTGGTAAATGTCTATGCTCCAAATGCATTACCGATAAAATTTCTCTTGGGAATATTAGGGAAACTGACAGACTTCAGGAGGGGAAGAGTAATCATAGGAGGAGATCTTAACCTATGTATAAACCCAAAAGTAGATAAAACATCTCAGACATCGAGCGTCCGGGACGGACAGCTGAGAAAGCTCAGGGACGCCTTATTTAGGAGTCAACTGATTGATGCCTGGAGAGTTTTTAACCCGGACCAACGAGACTATACATTTTACTCCCCGGTCCATGGGACTTACTCAAGGATTGACCATATACTGGTCGATCACAGGACCCTGGATATGGTGGTTGAGACAAAAATAGAAACGATGACGATTTCTGACCATGCACCAGTCAGTATTATAATAGAAATCTCAGGTAATACAAGGCCTAAACAAAATTGGAGGTTAGACGAACATCTATTGATAGAGGAGACCAGTCTAACAAGGGTAAAAAAAGAGCTGGAAGAGTATTTTAGGTTAAATGAGATGGAGGGAGTGTCGGTGGCAACACTGTGGGATGCCCACAAGGCAGTGATAAGAGGAACCTTGATTTCGGAAGGAGCAAGGAAAAAGAAAGAAAAAAATAGGAAAAAGGAAGAATTAATAGAAGAAATCTTCCTCTTAGAACAGGAACACAAAAAAATAGGGAAGCAACAAGATCTTTACTTGAAACTGGTCAACAAACGAAATGAATTAAAAGATATTATGGATCAAGAAACCCGAAAGGAATTCAAATTAATCGCTAGGGAAAGATACACGTGGGGAAATAAAACTAATAAACACCTAGCAAGAATGGTGCAGAAAAAGAAATCAACAAATTATATAGATAAAATCAAAAACGAAAAAGGAGAGATGATGCAAACAACAAAGGAAATAGCGGAGACTTTCAGGTTATACTATGAGAAACTTTACTCAGTAGAACAAAAAAACGGGCAGGAGGGAGAAAAAATAAATAAAACTGTAGAATTCCTAAGGGAAGCTGGTCTGCCAAAAATAAACAGGAGCGAGGCATTAGCCATGGACAGACCTATAACAGAAAAAGAGATCAATTTTGCACTAGCTAATACAGCAGTGGGCAAAGTCCGGGACCCGACGGTTTCACCACCCTGTACTACAAAAAGTGTAGGGAGATCCTCTTACCAAAATGATGCCAATATTTTAATGGATTGGGCAAAGACTTCGGGTTGAGTCGGGAGGCCTCAGAGGCCATTATAACAGTTATCCCCAAGGAAGGTAAGGATAAAGGGGATTGTTCAGGATATCGACCAATATCTCTGCTAAATACAGATGTAAAACTATTCGCAAAGGTATTGGCCGAGAGAGTAAAACGGGAAATGGCAAAGATGGTACATCCTGACCAGACAGGGTTCATCCAGGGAAGGGAGGGGAGGGACAATGGAGTTAGAGCATTATTGATAATGCAAAAAATGAAAACAAACGGAACCCCCAGTCTACTCCTGTCGATAGATGCGGAGAAGGCATTCGACAGGGTAGACTGGGGATTCATGTTACGCACCCTGGATGAAATGGGGTTTGGACAAAGGATGAGGGAGTGGATAACAACTCTCTACCAGGAACCGAGGGCAAAAATTAAAATAAATGGTAGCCTATCCCAAGACCTGATAATGAAAAATGGAACCAGACAGGGATGCCCCCTTTCCCCACTTCTATTTGTGCTCTCCCTGGAGCCGTTATTAGCCAGGATACGCAAGAGCCCCGACATAAGAGGAGTTAAAATAGGAGAGGACGAACACAAACTCTCAGCATTTGCAGATGACGTACTCTTCTATTTGTCAGACCCTAAAATCTCAATTCCAAAATTACTGGACTTATGCATGTCATACGGAGAAATATCAAATTTTAAAATCAACGTAGCTAAAACTGAGATTCTAAGTATTAATATCAAGGGACGAGAGGAAAGGGATTTAAAACAGAAATATTGCTTCTCCTGGATAAAAGCACTCAAGTACCTCGGTATTTTTCTAGTTAAATCAATGGAAAAAATGTACGTGAAAAATTTTATCCCCCTGTTAAACGAAATTAGGGAAGAATTTGGGAGGATAAAAAGCAGACCGATATCCTGGATAGGACGAATAAATTTCTGTAAAATGGTAATTTTACCAAAGATTACTTACAAGTTCCAGATGATACCTATAAGTTTGCCCGGAACACTCTTCTCAGCCCTTAAAAAACAGATTATGAACTTCATTTGGAGAAATAAGAAACACAGAGTATCCTTCCAAACCTTAAGACAACCTAAAAATAAGGGGGGATTAGCAGTACCAGACGTTAAAACATACTACGAGGCTGTGGTTTTGTCAAGGGTGGTGGAATGGGTTAGGGCCAGTAAGGAAAAGAGATGGGTTAACATTGAAAACGAAATGTCAAAGGCAAGTTTAGATAAGATTATATGGAACCCACCTAAATATAGGACACTTGATAAGAATACACACGAGATAACTAAAAATGCACTAAAAATTTGGGATTCTAGGTACAAAAAAATAGAAAAGGAATTTAACTCACCATTATTGGCACTGAAAAACAATGATTATTTTGCACCGGGTAAAGCACAGATTGGAGGAAATTGGATAAAAAAAGACACTACCCAATTAAGGGATGTAATAAAAGATGGGCACATTGTAACACTACAAGAATTAAAAGAAAAAAAAGATTGTTTTTTGGAAATAGATGAGTGGAGATACCATCAGCTGGCCCATTTTATACAAAGATTACCGCACCCACTGAGATCAGGGGAGCAGCTATCCGAACTGGAAAAAATATGTACATCGGAAAAGGTCAAGGGAACTATCTCAAAATTATATAAGATTTTGCTAAAGGTGGACGAGCGGATGGTTCCTCCTTTCATCAAAAAATGGGAGAGGGAACTTGGATCAAAGCGAGATAGGGCCACAATCGAAAAAATACTGACACTGACCCATTCCTCGGCAATAGATAGCCGTACAGCTGAGATGAGCTACAAATGCTTGACCGGATGGTACATGACCCCGGACAAATTATCTAAATTTAACGAAGGACAAACGGGAGAGTGCTGGAGGGGATGTGGATCTCCGGGTACAATGGCTCATCTCTGGTGGAAATGCCCTAAGGTTGAGGAGTTTTGGAAAAAAATACTGGGATGTATAGAAGAGATCACAAAAGAAAAAATTAAGTTGGATCCTTGGGTGATATTGTTCCATGGAGGTGAGGAAAAAATCAAAAAATATAAGAAAACCTTAGTCCCACACCTATTAAATGCCGCCAAAAGGATAATACCGAGAAGATGGCAGGAGATAGACTGCCCCCATACCTGGGAGTGGATAGACTCTGTGGAAGAGACTTACAGAATGGAAGAACTGAGAGAAGAAGTGGCAGGAAATAGTATAGTCCAAGATAAGAAGTGGGACAATTGGAGGGGTTTCAAGAGATCCTGGAGTTATGCAGAAAAACTTAGGGCTGAGACCTAAAGAAAAATTAAAAACAGATTTGAAGGCATCAGGAGATACTCCGGATTGTATATGGTGAGAAAGGGGGAGGGTGGGGAGGGAGAGGGGGGGAGGGAGAAATCGGGATAAGGTAAAGGGATTGAAAAATTGTTTTTTGTTTTTTCTATGTGAGACTTTAATTAAGTAAATGTAGGAGTAAATACCATAATATATACATAACAAAGAAAAGGAAAAAAAAAAAAAGAGGGTATATATACATTTACACATCTCGGAAAGAAAAAAGAAAATGTAAGAAAAATAAACTACACTAATGATGCGAAACCTGATCAGAGACGCAAAGGGCTGGTAAACGGAACATGAGCGTACAAACGCACACTCTATGAGGTTGATGTCTGAAGTGAAAAAAAAAAAAAAAAAAAAGAAAAAAAAAAAAAAAGAATAAGGGAACATATCGCTAATATAAAAAATGGGTTCACTAAACACAGCCTCTCCAGACACTTTGATGAAAAACACAATAATGATCCTTCATGTCTCACTTCTTACGGGATTGACATTATAAAAGACCACTGGCGAGGGGGAAACAAAAAGATTCAGGTTTCCCAGAATGAGACTCGCTGGATACACAGGTTGGGGGCGCTAGCACCTGGGGGCCTCAACCTGGATATCGATTTAAACCGTTTCATTTCAAATTTTTAAGGGAATCAATAAGTATATTTTTTTCTGACAAGCAAGTTAAAATAGATTGGATAATCTCCATCTACAACATCCATGCTAGCACTTGAAAACTAGCAGATTAAGATTTTACCTTCCAATTGAGAAAGTTCTTAAAGATTCTCCAAATCTCCACCTCTCTAATATCTTATGATATATATACATATTCTATCACACTTTTTCATTCTTCTACATTGAATAAGGAACATATTACACTCTCTTCAAACTTCAGAATATGTAGCACTACCACAGTGACTATATCTTGTAATAATTGGACCTGGTATACCTCCAGGACCAATCTAGGTTTATTATTAATATTAACATTGCTGGTAAGACTCTTGGGATAGAACATGAACACTCTAAGGCATGTCTCTCTCCCAATTATGTTTTCTTTGGGAAATGTTTTTTTCTAATGTACCCTTTAACATTAAATACTGTCGCCATGGGATGTCTGACACCCCAACTTATGGACACCAATACAGGCAAAAACAGCACAGTTACAATATACAGCATCTTTTACCTCTTGCACTTCCAGTATCAGAATAGGAAGGAATAATTTCTACGATTACCATGTTAAAAATGATACTCTGACTGATGGAATACACAGAAGACAGAACCCCTTTCTAGTCCTCTACATAACATAGAGAGATACCCTCTCCCAGACAGCACAGCAGATAATCACAGCATTTTTTATTTTGAATTTGACTATGCTCTGTATTTTTATTTTATAATTTTGTGTAATGATATCGAAGACACTTATGCGGTTTTATTCACTTCATAGGTCTTCTCATTTTGATTGGAGATATCCCTCCCCAGTTAGTACAACATAAGAATGTTTTTAACAGTCCCATATGGTACCCATGTCACTTTACTTATGGATGTAATATGAAAAATTATGAGTACCTCAATAATTAATAGGCATATGTCCTCTGGTCCACTTGATGTTTACAAATCTTAGGACTTTGGTTTATATGTCCTTTATACATATATTTTTTACTAGCTGCAGGATATAAGACACAACATTATTCACCCACTGCAGGATATAAGACATTAAATACCAACCATCTAACACCGGTTTTCACTATTAAAGTCAATGGTAAAACCCCCCCCCCCTGCTTTTTCGCCTCATGATACATAGTGATCACCCATGTTAATAGGATTAATGCATCACTTATGGCGGTAGGAAAGCTGCTCACATGTACATATATATTAATGCACTAATTACTATAGGATAACTTTTTATTCACCCTCACTATTTGCACGAAATCGCAACAATTGGGGTTATAGTATCAGATGATATAGACAGAGCTATTGACATGCTAACATATAGCCTCTATTCCAGGCACCTCTATTATGAAAATTCCTTATTTATATATAGTGTTTTAACATTCTTTTTTTTTTTTGTCCTTTGCACTCCTACTATCACTGGATAATACCAATTAACTGAGTCAATTAAAGTTTTTTAGTATCTGTCAGCGGCAGCATATGTTTTCCCGTCCCCCGCATTGGATATCTCCATGGGTTAAACAGGGCTTCCCCACATAATCAGGACCATCCAGTCAAATTCGCTTCCTCCGCACGGCCCGGGGGCGGGACACATATGGAGCAGCGTATATAACAATATGAGTGTGTGTAGTGTGCCATCGCCTTTGAGAAAGTCACATGACGAAACGCGTTTTATATTGGCTCATTGGAGCCCCCCTCTGCGCAGGGCTCCTAGTGGAGGCTTAGTACTCCCTCTGTTACCCTTTGTTTTACTAAATAAAAATAGTTTCTTGGGTAATCACCCAATCAACTTTAAAAACATATCACACTATGTGGTCCTTTTTTCTCCTTTTTAACCACTGAGTGACTTTTGAGGACACCGTGGAAAGGATTCCATACAACCCTCAGCCCCTGGATTTAAGGAGAAAGCTGAGGATCTGTGTCAGGAGGCCGTGACACCACAAGCATCAAGGTACCACCACCATCCGCTTTTTGCCCCCTGGGGGGTGACGACATCTGGTGAGTGGGGACCTATGTGGGGGAGCACAGATGTCACCGCCTTAACCATGTGTATCGACACCCAAAAGTCACAAGTTTGATTTGGTTAACATGCATGCAGGAATAACATCTTAAAGAACGATAATTGTCTTGATAGACTTTGCTGGGCTGTTATGCCCCCTGTTTTTCACTGCTCTTAAGTGATTGGACTCGTTAGTGGATGTTAATTAATTTTCTATGACCACACTTGTCAACAGCATAGATTACATGGGACTTGTTTCTCTCTTTTTTTGACCTTTGATATTTTTTGCACAACTCCCTGTTGGGACAGAAGGGTTCACACTTTCATTTTTATATATATTTTTATTTTTATACGTACCAATATATATTATATGTTTTAGCTTCACTAATATAAGCATCACTGATTAGGATACCAATTTACCCTATTAGGATAATAGGGATTCATAGTAGGGTGTGCCGTACCCCTTGGACACCCCGCAACCACATAGGGGTCACTTATTGCACACGATTTATATTTTTATACATGCAGTGCATGCACATGTAATACGTTTAAGGCATTTTTTTACTAAACGTATTAACAGGGTGTAACTTACAGAAGAGTGATCTCCAGGACACCTGCACAGGGTCCTGTCTATATTCAGACACCCAATTTTTTCTTTTTCCTTTTTTCCTGTTTTTGATTACACAATTTTGGCACAAGTTATTCACTTGCAACACCAATCACATCGGATGTCCACATATTGGGGCACCAGACCAATATAAGGACTTGTTCAGGGTCTTCTTTTTCCACCCACCACCTATGTGGTAGCCATATATTCTGGCACCAGCAAACAGGGTAATTTAAAGAACTTGTGTTCTTTAATAAGGGAGGTTCACTGTATTGGATCTATCCCCCAATCGGATTACCCAACATCTGCTTTCCCACAATATCTGGAAATAACTCAGTGGAATTCAAATTGCAGCGCCACTATCCCAATATCAGTACAATTTATTACTAATCTCATTACTGAGATCACTTAGGGAGGCAGCAGCACAAAACCAAATCCTAAGCGCGGATTCACCCCCCCTTTTTTAGGATGCCATATGGTGTCACGTACCTGATGGGAGACTGAGATGACGAGGTCGGCCTCTTGTATCTCCCGCCCTGGCACCACTGGAGATGGAACAGAGGACACCAAGGGCCAGGAGGAACACGAGTGCCTGCAGGTGAAGAACTCCGACAGCAGTAGCAACACTGGACATCAGATGAGATGTAGTTTCTGGAAGGCTTGCAGCAGGAAGTCGCAGACACTCTGGGGTTGCCAGGGCGCAACACAGGAAACAGATGCGGGGTCAGACGGGTAGCCGGGTCAACAGGTAGGCGGGCAGCGAGGTACCAAAACAGCAGGCAGGAGCAGCGTCAGGTGGGTAGCCAGGATCATAACCAGTAATCAGAATACAACAGAGTTCAGGAACAGGGTCAGGGTAAGCCGGGATCAGCAACAGAAGATCAACAAGATAATAGCAGGATTCAAAGTAACAGGGTACTAGCTGAAGACCAGTCAGCAAGGGTCTGGGATCAAGCACTTCCTTAAATAGGCCGTATGGCGCCAATTGGCACTAGGGGCGTGTTCCTGCGTGCGTACTGCGTCCGTCGCGTGCGCACGCATGCGCATTGGTGCGCCTAAGTATCCCAGGACGTCCATGTGCGCGCGCATGCGCCAGAGAGCGCCCAGGGCGGAAGATGATAGTTCTCTTACATATGGGACCTTGCGACAGCAAGTACTCTCATAGCGGTAGACGCCAAGGGACGTCTGCTATTCAAATCCCCACGGCGGTAGTGGAGGACGGACCGGAGGGGGCCGTATGCAGAACCCCCTGTACAAAACGTTCTCACTAGAGAGTGAGAATGCCAGGGGTCATTGAAAAAACAGACAGCCAGGGCAGATATCTGCCCCCCAATTGTACTTAAAGCTAATTTTTGGTCCGCCCCACACTGTAAGAACAGCAGGACTCTGGGAACCAAATAAACATGCGGATGTCACCTCATTTCCTCACAAATGGATATATAGGTCTTCCAAGCGTGATGGTAAATCTTCCTGGAGGACGATTTCCGAGCACTCCTCATGGTAGAGATCACTGAGTCTGACAACAGTCTCTCAATAGCCCCGCCGTTAAGCCAGTGACTGTAAAACAGGATGGCGTATGGGACCTTAAGACAGCAGGTCCTTTCCTAGCGGTAGACGCCAAGGGACGTCTTCTACTAGACGCATTGGGTCGGCGTACCACAAACGCAGAGGCCAATCCGGAGCACTTAGGATCATTGGAATCCCCTCTGTCTCCACTCTGCGAAGCAGATGGGGAGGGAGCTTTAGAGGAGGGAAGGCATAGGTTAGCCGGTACTGACTCCACAGTGCTACCAATGCATCTGTCGGGTCTGCTCATGGGTCTCCTGACCTCGCCCCAAACCTCAAAACCTTCCGATTGAGTCGAGACGCCAGATCTACGTTTGGTGTGCCCAATCTTGGGCAAAGGAGCTGAAACACATCGGTTTGCAGAGACCATTCTCCTTGGTCCAGCATCTGGCAACTCGGGTAATCCACCTGCCAGTTTTCCACGCCCGGAATGTATATGGCAGACAGGGCCGGTACGCTCCTTTCTGCCCACCTTAGGGTGTGAGCGACCTCTGATGCTGCAGCCAAGCCAACCAAAGCGTCGGAGGGTTTGACAGGTTATAGAGACGCTCACCTCTAATTCTGAGGCTGAAGCGGCCCTCAGAAGCAGGTCGTCCAAGTAGCCCACGATAGTGATGCCACGTTGTCTTAGTAGGGCGAGAATTGGGGCAAGCACCTTGGTGCCGATGCCAAGCCAAAGGGGAGAGCCACAAATTGATAGTGGTCTTCCTCGACCACAAAGCACAGATGTCTGATGCTTTGTGTATATAGGGACATGTAAATAGGCATCCCTGATGTCCAAGGATGCCAGAAAGTCCCCCGGCTGGAGGGCAGTGACGACAGAGCGAACCACTTCCATCCAGAAACCTTGTACCTTCACAAAGCAATTGAGGGCCCTGAGGTCCAGAATTGGGCGAACGCCCACCTTGTTTGGTACTATGAACAGATTTGAGTAAAACCCCTGAAACCGTTCCTGTACTGGGACAGGAATAACCACCCCGTGTTTCAGCAGGTCTTGAACTGCCCCAAATAGGGCTTCCCGACAAGTCGGTTCTAGCTGGAGGGAAAAAATCTGCTTGGTGGGCAAGATAGAAATTCTATCTTGTACCCTAAAGACACTATTTCGCAAACCCAACAGTCGGGGACCTGAGATGTCCACCAGGTTTGTGAAGACGTGCCCCCCCCCCCGAGAGATGGGTGGGGGCAAACCTTCATGCAGACGTAGCTTTGTCTGCAGGTTTGCGAAACCAGGGACGTCTGTCCCTGAGCAGGCGCTTTATCAGCCTGTGGTCTTTTACCCTCCGTACTGGGCGGACGAAAAAAAAACAGCGTGGCTCCTTCCCCTTTTTAGACTTTGGGAGCAGTGTGCTCTTATCTTCTGTAGCATCTTTAATTATGTCACCCAGGGAAGCTCCAAAAAGTCTGTCGCCCTTAAAGGGCAAGTCCATCAGGGCTTTCTTGGAAGATAGGTCGGCGGACCAAATCTTTAACCAAAGTAGACAGCGTAACACCACCGCCTGGCTTGAAGCCCTGGCCAGCAGAGGAATAGTGTCTAAGGCTGATTCGCAAATGAATTTTAGGCTTTGTACTAGTTGGTCAGCTAGGGCTACCTCGTTCGGGGAAGCCTGGCGTGCTTGTAACCCATTGAGCAGCATCTTTGCCCATTCAGTGAGTGTCTGAGACACCAGGGCCCCAAGTATGGTTGGGCGTACCGCCAAACCCACTACCGTGTACGGTTTGCGGGTGATCGCCTCAGCCTCCTTGTCCGCAGGGTCTTTGAAGGCGGGGAGGGTCCACTATCGGGGGCGAGGTCCATTTTTAAAAAAAAAACTCTTCAAGAAGGTAACGCACCGCTATATTTTTAGGGACTGAAAAAACCTTCTGTGGTTTATCCCACTCCTTGTATAAAAGTTTGTCTAAATAAGACACACAAAGAAACACCTTAGCAGTGCGGGTCACCTTACAGAACCCAAAGGGGACCGGCGCATCTGCTGCTTCTGCAGACCCCTCTATTTTTTCAGTATCTCGCACTGCGGTGATAAGGTCACTTACTAGAGCCCTATCCGCATCCTCAGCGCCAGGGTCATTAACACTAGCTGGACCCGGCTCCGCATCTGAGTTGTCCCCAGAAGATGGCGGGGGGGGGGGGGGGCTGTCTAGCCCCCATTCTCCCACGCACTGCTTCCACCTTGGCTACGAAGGCATCTAGGATTGCCGACATAGCGTCCACCGATACATCGGGTGCAGGAACATCAATTGCTAGCTCGGGTGTCTCGGATGAAAAAGCATCTGCTTCTGACGCCATGCTGTCCACACAGCTGACACAGGGACTCCCAAACAAGTAACCCACCACTCCTGGCTGCAGCAGAGATGAGGGGTTCCCCCCCAGAGGACTCACCACCCAGGAACCGTAGTAGATGGTTTAGCTAGCAGAGCTGCTTCCTGCAGTGTGTCTGTCGATCTGTGCTCTCCAAAGCTGGGATCGAAGGCTGTTTGTGGGGCTGCTATTTTTGTCAATCTTTCAGATTGCTCAGTCAGCAGCGTGTATCTGTTCATCTGCCGTTTTTAAATGGTCTGATCCATGGTAAAATGGCCGCCGATCTGACACTAGAGGTCAACAGGGCAGAAAACCACAGTGCAGCAGAGTAATGCAGCAGTCAGTACACATCAGCAGAAATCACCAGGAAATGGCCGCCGAGCGTCGCTAGAGGCCAATACAAGAACATGGCCGCTAGTGCAAGTAAAGAAATACAGCATGGACACACCAAACATGGCCGCCGACAGCATGGAGCAGGACACACAGGTAAGCAGAATCTCTTATGCAGCTTTATACACTGATTTAGTGACTTATGGTTCCCCAAGTGAAGCTCCCCAGGAGGAACCCCTGCCCAGCAGCTAGCTCAGAGAGTCTAAGGATGAGGGAAGGGAGGGAGAGGAGAAGGGGGATAAGGCCCTTTACTCACCTCTCCAGGGATGCCCAGCTCTGTCTTCCTGCCAAAGCAAGGGATTACTACATACCCTTCCTGAGGGTTTTGCTGGAAGCATCCTGGACAGACCATCTGCCGCATGGTAACGGAGGTGACTGTTGGCCTGGCTGCTGCAACTTGGCCCTATAGACCGGTCATGTGCGTGCCCTGGAGCGTCTAGCTCACCGGCCACCCGTAGAGCGACGGGCATGTCGTGGACGACCCAGTGTGTAACTATGGTCGGCACACGCTCGATGGCCGAAACTGGGGGGACTACAAGGATCTCGGATCCATCCTGTCGCCCAGTCGGCAGTTGATTGAAGATCACAGGAAAAAAATACCAAAAATCTTAAGTAGATTTGAAATAAAGCCTCCAGTCAGCAGTTGATCATAGATCATAGGAACAATCAAAAAAGGTAAAAAATTCAATTTGGAATAGATCTCCAGGCCTATGGGCCTGAAGAGAGCCATGTCTTCTCCTTAACTAGGCAGAAAAAAACTGAACTGCTTGGTGCAAGCTGAGGGGATATAGCCAGTAGGACCGCCCCCTGGGCGGGGCTGTTCAGCTTTGAAGTTAACACTTTCTGCCTAGTCACTCCTAAAGAAAGGGTATTTCCCACTTTGTCAAGATTAAGGCTGTGTCCGTCCATGAACGAAAAGAGAAAAAAACTATTCGATAAGCACTTGAACAACCACAACATACAGGGATATACAATGTAATACTGACATATAATCACACACATAGGTTGGACTTGTGTATTTTTTCGACCTCACCTACTATGTAATTAACGTAACAATGTTCTGGGCGAAGTGGTGCATTATCTGATGGAAATGCAGGGGTGGCAATATTTTTGGTCATGACTATGAAGAGCTGAGTATCCTGTGATGCAAAATTAAGAAATATATGCTTTCTTCTAGTTGATGAATGTTTTAATGCAATTTGGAAGTAGAAGTGTAAGGCCTAGAGTCCTTTGCACCTCTATTTAGTTAAACACCACAGTAAAGATAAGCTGCATGCAATTTTACAGTCTCGAAAATTGTTAATTCAGGACTAAGATTCTCTCATATATCTGCATGCAGAGTTGACTATTCTAGCCAGAATCACCCAATTTGGGACTCCAGGCAAGAGTGATTTATAAATGGTAATTCTCTCTGCAGACTGCACAAATCTTTATGCAGGAGAATGGCATAAATAAAAGCTGAAATTTGCCCGTCATTCAGAATCTTGGAAGATAACAGACACCAGACTTTTAATTTTTCGGTTCAATGTTTACCCATTCTTTATGGTGGCTTTAGCCCGAATCTTTATTATACCAATTTATGAGCCTACAATTTCTGTGTTGCAACTCCTGACGCATCCTTGAAATCTGGGCACCAACCAATGCAAGGTTCTTCATCTACCATGTACGAGATGGTTTGTAATGTTGTTCAAACATCCAGGCAAAAGTAGAGCTACATGGTTACTCCTACTTTCTGCAGGTTTCTATGTTAAGCGCTCCCTTATTGTGAACCAAAATTTACATTTATAATTGCTATGCATCAGAAAATGGCAATTTATTGTTTAGATGGTTTACAAAAAAAAAAGAAAAAAAAATGACGTTACAGCTTTGTAGTGTATTTTCAATCTCATCTATAATCACTTAAAACTCACAGAACATCCCTTATGTTTTAAAAAAGGCACACATTTTAAATAACATATTTGCTTTTAAAAGGCACATTTTATAAACAACAAAGTCTGCTGTGCTAAATATGTTAAAAAAAAATCGTTTTATTTTAGCCAATTTCACAGCTGTGTTTTTAGAAAACTTTACAGACTGTACAGTTTATGTATTTATGCTGTAGAACAAATGTGTAGGTCCAATGAATGCAAAAATACTGTACCAACCCAAGCTACAGGGAGATTTACAGGGGGTGCAACTCTCCAACAATGGGAGATTTACAGGGTGAGCAATTCTCCAACAATAATGGGAGATGGTCAACTGGAAGTAAAAATGTAAAAACTGTACAAAAATAAGATTGATTACTTTTCTTCATACATTCAGCAAATTGCAAGCACAGATATCCTAGTATTAATAGTAATATATCTGCAGTCACAAATCATTAAAAACACTCCCAAAGGAATGGCACGTTATATATTTACAAAACACTTGTCTACACTATACATAAAAAGTAAAATATATTTATATATGTTTTATATAGTGTATCGATTAAAAAGGCAATAAAATAGTACACTCCTAATACAAAGGTAGTTTTTGGGTGGGGTAATTTGTAATTTAATATAGTGTACCAAAATTAACTTATTAAATAAAATATATTCTAGTGAAACCTAAAATTTATACAAGTGTGAACATAAAATTATTTTTGGTGTATACATAACCTGCAAACAACTATGAAGACTCACCCAAGAACTAAAATATATAAAACAAATATATAAAATAGCCTTCAGCAAATGAATGGACCTCAAAACTTTACACGCTAACTCAATGACCTGTTAATACTGCATCACACTAAGAAAAACATCTTGACAGTGGTTTCTTCATGCTATCTTGATATTAACTAGACATCTTTCTGACAGTATGTCAAGATTTTTGTTCTTGATTTATTAGCATATGTCCTGAGAACACACACACACACACACACACACACACACACACACATACTTTTTTGGGTATATTTAAATGCATCAGTATACGGTTATCGTCCTGTGGGTTTTGTTTAAGTCCATTTAAAATTAGAAGAAAAAAAATTCTGAGGTATGTAACCTTCTTTTGAAATAAAGCATTGCCTCGGTCCTACCTCCTCAGAGGGCAATGAAAGTTAGGGCTTGCTGCTACCCGTTTTATATTTAAATATATAATTATATATATATATATATATAGATTTTTTTATGAACAAAAAATATGCATTTCCAGACTTCCCTGTAGCTCAGTTTTCATAGTCTTCCTCTCTTAGTACTGACAATGGTTCAAGACATGGAATGTCAAGATTCTTAACAGCAACCTCATGTCTCCAGCTTCAGCCTGTGAAGTCGATGGCAGGCTTTAGATATTTGTTCAAAAATAAGAGAAATTTTTAAATAAATTCAGGGCATCATAAAAAAAATGTTCCTGAAAGTGTTTCAAGGATTCTTTGTAAAACAAGCAATAGTTATTATTTTTTATTTTTAGAATTCATCAATTTTCCTTTGCAAATATTTTAACATGGAGTCCATTCCTTGAGCAGATCCCCATATCTTCTTTAGCACTTCACATTCTCTTTCATTAGTCTGTTCTAATTCTCCACGCATGACATTACGTACTAAAGCTTTGGATTCTTCAAGTACCTACATTGGGTGAAAACAAAATTACACTTGATCAAAATGTACTAAATAAGTAGACCATAATATAAAATAAATTTAAATTCTGCATACCACTGGATTGCAGGCGGCAAGTTCTCGAATGCGAACCATGACTTCTTGTGTGAACGTCCCAGGCCAGAATACCTGTGAAACTAGTCCTTTTGCACATGCTTCTTGTGCAGTTAATTTTCTTCCACTAAGTAACATTTCATTTGCCTAGGATAAAAAAAAAAAAACAATTTGATGGATTTAGGTTTGCATCATTCATAAAGAAATGTACACTCTGATAAAAAAAATAACATATCAAAATAATACTGTGTACTGTATGTATGCCAAATTCAAGAAGCACTTTTGGTTCTGACAGTGACTCATGCACCAAATTCAGGTAGTTCTAAAATGTATCTAAAATGTACTACTTTTAAATTGTGGCACATTGAGTGCTGCAAATTTAAAATAAAACAGTGGAGCTAATTAAAGCCAACTCTTTTTCACATACAGAGAAGAACTGGCGCTGACAGATTCTGCAAAAGTGTCTCGCATGCATTTTAAAAGTCACGCAGCATCCGCCAAATTCAAGTACAAGTTCTAGACAGGTACATGAATTTGGCACATGCTGTACCACTTTTAACCACTTGTTTACTGGGCACATTTACCCCCCTCCTGCCCAGGCGAAATTTCAGCTTCCGGCACTGCGTCGCTTTAACTGACAATTGTGCAGTCGTGTGACGTGGCTCCCAAACAAAATTGATGTCCTTTTTTTCCCCACAAATAGAACTTTCTTTTGGTGGTATTTGATCACCACTGCGGTTTTTATTTTTTGCGCTATAAACAAAAAAAGAGCGACAATTTTGAAAAGAAATTCAATGTTTTTTACTTGTTGCTATAATACATATCCCAATTTTTTTTTTAAAAAACATTTTTTCCCCCTCAGTTTAGGCCGATACGTATTCTTCTACATATTTTTGGTAAAAATATATATATATATATATATATATATATATATATATATATATATATATATATATATATATATATATATATATATATATATATATATATATATATATATATATATATATATATTATAATATAATAATAATAATAATAATAACAGAATTATTTATTTATTTTTACTAGTAATGGCGGCGATTTGCGATTTTTATTGGGACTGCGACATTATGGCGGACACATTGGACACATTTTTGGCACCATTCACATTTATACAGCGATCAGTGCTATAAATATGCACTAATTACTGTATAAATGTGGCTGGCAGGGAAGGGGTTAACACTAGGGGGCGAGGAAGGGGTTAAATGTGTAGCCTAGTGAGTGTTCTAACTGTAGGGGGAGGGGACTGACTGGGGGAGGTGACCGATCTGTGTCCCTATGTACAAGGGACACCGCATCGGTCTCCTCTCTCCCTGACAGGACGTGAATCTGTGTGTTTACACACACAGATCCACGTCCTTGTCTGTGTAACTGTCGATCGCGTATGCCCGGTAGACATCGCGGCCGCCAAGCACGTGCATTGGCATCTCAGTGATGCGGCGGGCGCTCGCGCGCCCCCCTGTGGCTGGAGGCCGTATATAGACTGCCTCCCGGCAATTGGGATCCACACTGTGGCCGTAGAAAGTCGTCAGACCGGCAGGAAGTGGTTAAAACACACCAGAGACACAATCGCAAAATCTCTTTGCGCCAGTCTTTATGAATTCCTGAGAATGAGTTTCAAAATTTAGCAAGTTTTGAGTATAATTACACCTGAAACTGATGCTGTATTTGAAACACATCATGACTTTTTTCAATAAAATCTAAAGTGCAGCAATCCTGAATTTTCTGTTGATATTACATACACGCACACAAAAATATAACCCTTCATCTTATATATTGTAGCACATAGAAATATCTAACAAACATTTAAAACACTCCCTGCAGGGAATGCAAAAGTAGTTAATGCAGATCAAGTTCAAACACAAGAAATTGCTTAAATGAATGCAAGCAAACAGGTGTGCAATGCTGTGCTCGAAGATCCAAAGGCTGTCCAGATAGCAAAACTTGTATAGTACTGCTATACAATATAATAAATTGCAATACAAAATAACATGGACACCATAGTCCAATCTAGGAATGTTAAATTCTTCATATGAACCAGGCACAAGTTATTAGAGGAACTTGCACCTCCCATGCTGAGGTAGTAAAATCTTCATTATAGGTGGCCCGCATAAGGAAGGTGTAAAACAGGATCACAAGGGGCGGGTTCACCAGGTGTCATAACCGGCTGGCCCCGCCCCTTAGTTATTAAAGAGCAGGATCTGGGGGCCGCCTTGTTAAAAGGGGGCTTCCAGATTCCGATAAGCCCCCTGCCCACAGACCCCCACAACCACTGGCCAGGGTTGTGGGGAAGAGGCTCTGTAATGTGACCACACAAAATATTGACACTCTGGGCCCAATCTGGACATTTTCACTTGCCAATGGTTTAGACATTAATGGCTGTGAGTTATTTTGAGGGGACAGCAAATTTACACTCACTACTTTATATTGTAGCAAAGTGTCATTTCTTCAGTGTTATCGCATGAAAAGATGGAATAAAATATTTACAAAAATGTGAGGGTGTACACACTTTTGTGAGGTACTGTATATTATGACAGCTGTAAAAATCCTTAGGATTTTCTCTATTATTTAGTCGCACCCCAAGTTCTTGCCATATATTAAAGTCCCAAAGTCATCCACATGTCCCAGTGCAACTGCCTTTTAAACCCTTTGTTAAAGGATATGTACTCTCCTCCTCCTATCTGAATATTTGCAGCCATATACAAACAGTCTTACCTCCAATACAATATCAATAAATTCTGGGCAGAAGGCCATCTGTCCATGCACCACCTTGTGGACACGTGCTCTGACCCATTTCCGCCTAAACAGAACTTCGTCAGAGAAGTGGCCTGTCCGTCCAGGAAGAAATGCATCAAGGAACATGTGGCCTTTTGTGTTCACGAGCAGCATGCTGGTGGTGGTGCATAACAGTTTGTGCAACAAGGTGGTGCAACAAGGTGGTGCATCGGAGATATTCTTCAATCTTAATCACAAGAGTGTTGAGGATTTATTATGCGGCACCTATTTATTCTGGCCTTCTGATTAAAGTTCTGTTTCAAGCATATTCCAAAAGTTTACCAGCACAGTGATGGTAGCAAAACAGAAATTTAAACATTTACCACACCTAGCTGTTGCCCCTAGGTTCACATCTGTGAAGGAACAGCAGCCCATTCATTTGAATGGGTGCTGTACCTGCATGGAATGGCAACACTATGTGGTTATCCCACTCCCAAAAACTATTTTTTTTATGCATGAGGGTGCAATTAAGAATCAATGGCACCCTACCAGTTTGCAAAAGAGCAGCACGCTTTGCCTGTGGGTTGGGGACCACATGTGATTAAAGTGGAGTTCCACCCATAAATATAACATTACATCAGTAGTTTTAAAAAAAATTCATTAGTCCTTTAAGAATTTTTTTTTTTTTTTTTTTTAGATGCCTTCAAAGTGTTGTTGCTAGGCAGAATAGTTAATCTTCCCACTTCCTGCACCTAGGTGCTTAAGCTTCCTAACCTACACCGCACAGACTCCTGGAATTGTAGTGGGTGTAACTTTCCAGGAGTCTGTGCACTCCCCAGTCTCGAAGTATCATGTGACTTGGACAGCACAGGTGCTGAAACCTGATCTGAAACCTATTACACTGCTTGTGCAGCACTGAGCATGTGCAAGATCTGCAAGGCTGAAATCCAGGAAGTCATACAGTCTGGCTTCATGATGCCCACACTTAAGATGGCCCCAGTCAATTTCTATTTTATAAAGTGTCTAAATGCTGTAACAACCTAACAAAACGGACCTTAGTTTACAGACTAACTTTACTAGAATACATTAAGCTTGTGTATTACAGGGGTATTTATATATAAAAAGTGAAATTGTGGCCGGAACTCCGCTTTAACTTGCATTCCTCAACCCGCATGTGTGTGAACCTAAGCTAATGCATGCACTCATTATGGGATGGTCAAAAGTTTTTTATTCCGGTTTTTCAGTTATCAGGTGTGCATATCAATGGAGTGCTTATATCAAAGTGAAAAGTAACAAATATCCATTAAACTTCAGTTTCCATAAATTTTGTCAATTCATCAGCCCACATAAGATTTGTATACAAAAATGTCTGTGTACCAAAAAAGAAAGGTGTTCTGCAAACCAAGGAGACTGCTGAACATACATTAGTTCTGGACTGAGCACTCGCCTATTGTGAGTTTTATAATTGTATTTATTTTTATAAATGGAGTTAAAGGATCACTAAAGGAAAACATTTTTTTTGCTGAAATGACTGTTTACAGGGTATAGAGACATAATAGTTAACTGATTCCTTTTAAAAACGATTAAAAATATATAAAAATCAATAATATAATGTGCCTCTTAGATGCAAATATGAAACTGAAAGTAGTTTAGTCTTTGCATGTTATTTTATGCCTCTGTGCTGGACAGTGCCATACATAGAGAGTCATGGCTAGGAAAACTAAACTAAACTCTCCCATGACTTTTTTCATTCGGAGCCAGACAACCAGGAAGTGTCCAGAACAGAGGAGTATTACAGCAACATCAGAGCAAAAAACATGAAACCAGGACTGCAGTAAGGTAAAGGAATCCATTTAGCTAAAAAAAAAAAAAAAAATCCTTTAGTGACCCTTTAAGCCAGGGGTCTCCAAACAATCTAAACAAAGGGCCAGTTTATTGTCCTGCAGACTCTTGGAGGGCCGGACTTTGACCAGCGGGAGTGAAAATTTTCCTGGCATCAGTGGGAGTAAACATCTGGTATTAGGGGGAGGAATAGTGCCCCATTGCTGGTATCATAGGGAGGAATAATGCCCCATTAGTGGTGTCAGTGGGAGAAATGGTGCTCCATTGTTGGAGTTAGATGGCAGAATAGTGTCTCGTATCATTGGGAGGGATAGTGCGCCAAGGGCCGGATAAAGGCAAGCAAAGGGCCACATCCGGCCCTCGGGCCGCAGTTTGGAGACCCCTGCTTTAAGCTATTGGGATTTTTCTTCCCTTTTCTGATTTGTATGATGTGGAGTTTCAAGCTAAAAAGGAGAACGTGGACCAAGAGTTTTAGGATAAGAAAAGTGCGGTTTGACATAAAGGGTTAATTAAAATCAGCCAGCCTATGACAATGTGCAGAACCCTAAATTGGCTATTACAACTCCTGCTCTGCCTAAACAAATAGTTTGCCAGAATAAACAGAATTGCTGAAATAAAGAAACATATCCACATAGCTCAGGACAGACTCTCCCACCCCTACTATTCATTTACTCCACCACAACAGCATTCTGCTTTGTTCACACTTCCCCTGACTCACAGTAAAATGATGAGACATCACCAGCACACTGACACAAACAGATACTCTCATTTATTGGTGCAATGTCAAATAAGCCAACGTTTCAGAGCCACACAGGATCGCCTCCTCCAAGTGACATAGTGACCAAGTTTGCAGTGGAGTACTGGTGAAGTCTCATTTTACTTGATTTAGGTAGCACCCATCTTATACAGTCAATACAAGCACCCATCTATTACCAAGGTCAAACACTGAAAGAAGTGTGGTCCTTATCCTTTGCCTTCTCCCTACTCACACATCTCTTACCTTTTCTGCACCCCTTTTCCCACTACTCCCTGTTATATATCCACACAGCACCAATTTCAAGACATTACTTAATAGTGGTATTAAACACACAAATCACAAATGTGTATCTGTGTAATGCAGTTTACCAATCCTTACATGTGGTGGCTCCACAGAATAGACATCAGCCTGCACAATAGTCCCAATAATCAAGCAATTAACCACTTAATTGGACCATTTAATTGGTTCCTAGTTGATTGACAGGCTTCCGACGGTCGCATACATCGCGTCACGATTTTCCGAAAGTAGCCGACGTTCGGCTTCTTTCGGCTACTCGTGACGCGATGTATGCGACCGTCGGAAGCCTGTCAATCAAATAGGAATGCCCAGTCCCGAAGACCATACCCGGAAGCGGCAGAGAAGATCTATCTCTAAAACGGCAAGTACTGCTTCGATTTAAAAAAAAAAAAAAAACCACCAGATTCCCCTTGACAAAATGAGCATCAATCTAATGTTAAAAAGAAAAATTCAGGTGAACTCCCGCTTTAAGTGGTTAAAGAGGTTGTAAACCTCGAAAAAAATAAACTTGCAAGACAAAGGCATAATGAGCTAGTATGCATCGCATACTAGCTCATTATGAAATACTTACCTCAGAACGATGCACTGAATCTGCATCGGCAATCTGAGTAGACGGCCGACATCTTCCTCTGGAGTTACTTCTGGGTTCACGGCTCCGATTGGCCGGAGCTGTGATGATGTCACCCCCATAACAGACCGGCTACTGAAAAAACGATACCAGCGACCCGTTTCATCAGTGTGCATGCACAGATAACGTCAGCAGCAGCACATATACTTTTATCTCCTAAACTGTGAATTTAGGAGATATTCACAGTACCTACAGGAAAGCCTTGTTATAGGCTTACATGTAGGTAAAAGTGGTGTAACAGTGTTTACAACCACTTTAAGAAGAGAAAGCAGATCATAGAAAGATAAAGACAAGAGAGTAGAAATATGTAATGGTAGAACTAGAAAAAAACAAACAAACAGGGCACAAATGTTACAAATAAAACTAAATTGATTGCAAGCTGAACACCAACTGAGGCAAATCACAAAAACACTCAAAAAGTACAAATGATATACAATAATAAAAGTGCATTCCATTTGGGCATTCCCCCAAAGTGGTCTTTAGGGACTGGGTTCCATAGTGACCTAGACCTGTACAGCACAGTGAGGGCTTGACTGAAGAATCGGAAGACAAAATAAGAAATGTAACCACTTTTCCGCCCGCCATATAGCAATATGACGTGCACAAAGTGGTTAAGTTATCCTTACTGAAAGTCATTTGACGTCCAGCAGGATAAGCCGCTAGCACTAGCACGCACCCACGGGGGCGTGAAGCGCGGCGATCGGTGGTGTGGTGTATCAGTCTGACACACTGCATCTATGATCCCAGTAAAGAGCCTATGACGTAGGCCCTTTACCACGTGATTAGCTGTCTCTAATCACAGCGTAAACCGGAAGAGCCGTAAATCGTCTTTTACTCTACTCGCGCTGACAGGCACGAGTAGAGGAGAGACGATCGACTGCTCTCCTGACAGGGGGGGTCTGCACTGATTGATTTGCAAGCTGAAAATTGGTCTGGGCAGGAAGGTGTATAAGTGCCCTGTATTGAAGTAGTTAAGCCAATGGTTAATCACCTTCAGGCACTAGCACTAAACTGAGAATTCAGAGTTCGGTAGGATTACAGGGGAGGAGCCCAGGGGGCCCCACTTTACCAGTGTCTAATTACTTGAAGGTACATGCCCTATAACCTATGGAGTATGAATACTCTGCCTATGTTAATATTATATATATATATATATATATATATATATATATATATATATATATATATATATATATATATATATATATATATATATATATATATATATATATATATAAAAATGAATAAAAACAATTCAGTAACAAACAATGGTATAGAAATGGATATATACACTGCACTTCGCGCTTCAAAACAGCAATATGTTTCCCAAACTCACCCCACTGTTGATGTTCTGTGGTTATCCACGTTTATTACCTGAAAAATTTACATCGATGGTGGGACAGGTTTGGTGAAAACTATTATACTATTATTATTAACCACTTGCCGACCGCCGCATGTATATGTACGTCTACAGAATGGCACGTACAGGCAAATGGGCGTACAGGTACGTCCTTGCCTTTCCGCGGGTCAGATCGGGGCCCTCCCCCCCCGCTACATGCGGCGGTCGGATTCCCGCGGAGAGCGATCCGGGACAACGGCGCGGCTATTCGTTTATAGCCGCTCCGTCGCGATCGCTCCCTGGAGCTGAAGAACGGGGAGAGCCGTATGTAAACACGGCTTCCCCGTGCTTCACTGTGGCGGCTGCATCGATCGAGTGATCCCTTTTATAGGGAGACTCGATCGATGACGTCAGTCCTACAGCCACACCCCCCTACAGTTGTAAACACACACTAGGTGAACCCTAAGGCCCCTTTCACATTTATACGACTTCAAAGTCGTGCGATTTTGCCGCGATTTTGCGGCCGCGATTTGGGATCAGTACAACTCCGACTTTGCCACAACTTTGGCATTAACCAATAAAAACATACATGGTGTGAGGCAATTCCTTTTCCTGACACCGCAGTAGCAGTGCATGAGGAAGAAGAGGAGAAGCGGAGGCGGAGAAGACGTTGATATTGGGTACATCCCATTATTGCCAACCGTGAAGATAGGGGTAAATTTTGGGTCCTCTTTAATGAAGCATGAGAAGAATGTTCCTTACATTGGTGGTCAGTGGAAAGGATGTCCCTTACATTGGTGGTCAGTGGGAAGAATGCTCCTAACATTGGTGGTCAGTGGGAAGAGTGCTCCTTACATTGGTGGTCAGTGGGAAGAATGCTTCTTACATTGGTGGTCAGTGAGAAGAATGCTCCTTACATTGGTGGTCAGTGGAAAGGATGTCCCTTACATTGGTGGTCAGTGGGAAGAGTGCTCTGTACATTGGTGGTCAGTGGGAAGAATGCTCCTTACATTGGTGGTCAGTGAGAAGAATGCTCCTTACATTGGTGGTCAGTGAGAAGAATGTCCCCTTCATTGGTGGTCAGTGGGTCATTGTCTTTGTAGTTTATCTTGTCTTTGTAGTTTGGGTCACACAAATCATAAATAGCTGGGCACTCACAAATAAATTGAATGATTTGCTCATTATCGAAGCCGTCTCTTATTTTTACCTGTTTGGAGTACACTGTTCCTGAGCGAATAACCAGGAAGGGAATGTGTGGTGGAAAAATGTGCTTGAGAGGGGCTACTATGCTGAAAGGATTGGGTGGGACAAGGGTTATAAAGCTGCTTGTGCTTACAAAGTCGTACTGAAATCGTACCGAAATCGTACTGAAATCGTGTCTATATTATTCAGGTACGATTTGCATGCTACTTCAGGGGTTTAACATTGAGGTCCCAAAAATGTGTCAAAATTGTCCAAAGTGTCCGCCATAATGCCGCAGTCACGAAAAAAAATCGCTGATCGCCGCCATTAGTAGTAAAAAAAAAAAAAAAAAACTATCCCCTATTTTGTAAACGTTATAAATTTTGCGCAAACCAATCGATAAACGCTTATTGCGATTTTTTTTTACCAAAAATAGGTAGAAGAATACGTATCGGCCTAAACTGAGGGAAAAAAAATGTTATATATGTTTTTGGGGGATATTTATTACAGCAAAAAGTAAAAAATATTGCATTTTTTTTTCAAAATTGTCGCTTTATTTTTGTTTATAGCGCAAAAAATAAAAACCGCAGAGGTGATCAAATACCACCAAAAGAAAGCTCTATTTGTGGGGAAAAAAGGACGTCAATTTTGTTTGGGAGCCACGTCGCACGACCGTGCAATTGTCTGTTAAAGCAACGCAGTGCCGAATTGTAAAAACGCCTTTGGGAATTTAGCAGCATATTGGTCCGGGGCTTAAGTGGTTAACGATAAGTTCACCTTTAGTAACATGTCCCATCCATATTTAGGGTGCAACATGCAACTAATGAAGCAGCCCCACAAAACCCCCTCCTTCCCAATCCCCCACTGTGACAGCAGATGTGATCCTCTTCTACTATCACAATTTAAAAACAGTGCGGCTGTATGGAGCTCCACCCACACAGCCGCATCATTTAGGCGCAGAGTTCTGTGAATTATTGAACCACAAGTCCTGTCTTCAGCCGTGGCAGATGGCTTGTAGTACTCAAATAAACTGAGGGGGCGCTGGTGAGTGGGCACTGAGTCCATCAATTCTTCATGAACTTCAGTAAACTGTCTGCCCATATAGATGTACAGACAGACAGCTGTACCAAGTGTTTGCAAGAATCTGGCATTGCACCTGCAATCCACTGATTGTGGGCACAATGCTTTGCTGGCTGCAGTGTAAAAGCATAATAAATGCACATTTTTTACCTGCAAAATAAGCATTATTTATCAAAAAGGCGAATTTGGTCTTTGTGTGCAGTTTTAACTAGTTTGTATGTTACTATAATTAAAAAATGAACTGATATACTTACAGATGCAATACCCATTATTTTAGGGAACAGAAGTGACGAACAGCCATCTGGACTTTGTCCAAAAGTAGTATAAGGTGTCTGAAACCAAGCTTTCTCATTTGCCCAGATAACATCACAAAGAGGTAATATAGATGCACCAAGTCCAATCGCAGGCCCATTTACAGCAACAATTATGGGTTTCTTAAACTGAATAAATGTACTCACAAACATCCTATAAAAAAAACAAATGTGATCACTATTAGATTGACTAAGTAGTAAGCTAAAGAAAAAAAAAAAGGCAACAGTTACATTCAAATAATTTGATAATAATTTATATTCCATTTAACCAGTTACCTACCGAGCCGCCGGGCACCCGCGATTTCCTGTGATCACGGCAGGAGTGTGGATCTGTGTGTATAAAACACACAGATCCAGCTCCTGTCAGAGGTGAGGAGACCGATGTGTGTTCCCAGTACAGAGGAACACACACCGGTCTCCTCCCCTTGTGAGTCCCCTCCCCCTACGGTAAGAATCACTCCCAGTGAACATATTTAACCCCTTCAGCGCCCCCTAGTGTTAACCCCTTCCCTGCCAGTTACATTTACACAGTAATCAGTGCAGTTTTATAGCACTAAATCGCTGTATAAAATGTGAATGGTCCCAAAAATGTGTCAAAAGCGTCCGATATGTCTGTCGTAATGCCACGGTCACAATAACAAAAAAAAAAATAAAAAAAAAATCGCAGACTACTAGTAAAAAAAATAAAAATGCAATAAAACTATCCCCTTTTTTGTAGATAATATAGCCTTTGCGCAAACCAATCAATATACGCTTATTGCGATTTTTTTTTTTTTAATTGTCGCCCTTTTGTTTATAGTGCAAAAAATTTAAGGTGATCAAATACCACCAAACAAAAGCTCTATTTGTGGAGGGAAAAAAAAAAACGGATTTCATTTGGGTACAGTGTTGCATGAGCGTGCAATTGTCATTCAAAGTGCAACAGCGCTGAAAACGAAAAAAATTGGTCTGGGCAGGAAGGGGGTGAAAATGCCCTGTATTGAAGTGGTTAAACTATCTAAATCCAAAACTTTTATTTTCAGTTTTGGATATAGTTAGGATGTGTTATAACCAATGTCTGTGTCCCCAATGGGGAAATTTACAATACTATTTGTCCTGATTTCCATTTTCATTAACAGAAAAAGTGATGGGAAAGCCAAAAATATTTTTCTTCAGCAGATGAAATTTTTTCCATGGGGACCTGGTGCCTGTGACTTTTAGAATGGATTTCAAGCAAGGGAATTCACTGGGGCTGTGCAAATTAACTTTTAATTAATCGATTAATCCAGGGCTGTGGAGTCGGAGTCGAGGGAAATTTTGGGTACCTGGAGTCGGAGTCGGCAAACAATGCACCGACTCCGACTCCTACTAAATTTAGATTGGAATTAAAAAAAAAAAGCAAGTTTAAATGTCCCAATTCACAAAAAGTTATAATTAATGACTTCTCTACTGTAAGAATAAAGACCAATGCATGAATAAAATAATAAAGTCTGACTTAAGAGCCTATATGAAAGAGGATCTGGCAGAGGCAATTCTCTTCCTTAGAACTCTACATTGAATTGATTTGCATTTGCTAAGCCTATAACTACATTTCAAGATTAATATAAACCATGTCTAGGTTTTACAGATTTTGTTTTTGGTTCATTATAGATAAGCTTTGTTTTTGTTCTAAAACAACCAAATAAATGTGGTTTGTATTTTTGAACTGGTAAAGATCCTGTTCCTGATGTTTAATGCCTGCTGCTACTATCCAGCCACTTGATTGATTAATAAAAAAAAATAATAAAACGTTGTTTTCATTGTGTTTGTCTTTTGCTTAAACTGTGCAATACAGTAGACTGTTGGCTTCCCAGCCAGTAGTCCTGTGGTAGGTTGCGTTTCTTTCCCTCAAGGAATGTATAAAATACATTCGCATATTAATACAGAGGAGTCGGAGTCGGAAGTACATAAAACTGAGGAGTCGGAACATTTATCTACCGACTCCACAGCCCTGGATTAATCTTTAATTTTTTTGATCGATTAAAATTCTTTTGATTGGTACTCACCTCTCCGCCGGCTTCTGGGCCTTCAGGGAGTTCCGTCGGAGATCAGGTGACGTCATGGACACCGGCGGGGCTTGCCGTGTCCATCTGAAGGGCTCCTTTGCTGTGCCTTCATATCTGCATGCCGGCGGGACCTTACTATCTGCCCCACGCAAGGGATGTTAGACTTACCTCTATCAACCTGGGATTCTACAACCATCCACTGGGAGTTGTGATAGTTCCCTTCATGGGACATCTACGCCCGGAGGCGATTCAGTTTGCATGTGTTGCGCGATATAAGTTTCTCACTCACTCAGTATCATACTTGGCTACATGTTTTTATGACTGCTTTTGGTACCGTTTGGTATTACTCGCACCATTTTTACAGTTTCTGTAGCTACATCGATTTCATCTCCAAGGAGATCAGCTAAAAGTAGTTGGATCTGTATGTGCTTTATAATTAATCGAAATTAGTCGATAAATCGATTAAAAAAAACAAAACGATTAATCGAACAGAAACATTTAGATCAGTAACAGCCCTAGAATTCACACAAGCAATTGTTTAACTTTTATACTGTGTATAGCCTAGTTTGTTTAGTCATAACAGGCATGCAAGTTCTGAATTCAATGAAGTAAAACCAACATCATTTCATCTCCCACTACAATTTTACTGAGTGAAGAATTAAAATGATCACAGGACAGACAATACTATGGGATTGACACTTCACAAGAGGTGGACACTATCCCACTCCCAATACATGAATTGTAAAAAATAAATAAAAAGGTCTGTAAGCTCCCAAAAGGGATATTTTAAATAGGTAGAATTTGGTGGCATAAATTAGGCCCCACCCTCATAAAAAGTCTCGGACACACAAACCATGAGACATCTCTTCATGAAGCTGTCCAGTGACCACTTTTTTTGATAGAATAAAGAATGATTATAACCTGCCAGGTTTCACTGCAATCTGTAGGGTTCAGTTCAAGAGATTTCTTCTCAACTTCAATCATGGTGATAATGGTTTAAACCAGGAATCTCCAAAGTTTCTAAACAAGGGGCTAGTTTACTAACAATCAAACATTAGGGGGCAAGACTGGTGCAGGTGAGTACAAAATGCCTCAGCATCAGTGGGACAAAATAATGATAATGAAAGTAAAAAAAACACAGCACCTATGGTCAGTATGAGGTAAAATAATGCCCTATCATTGGTATTGTTGGGAGGAATACTGATCTTTTTTGGTGCCAGTGGGAAGACTAGAACCTCATTGTTGGGGTCAGTGGGAGGAACAGTGTGCAAACACTGGTGTCGGTGGAGTAATACCTCCCCATTTTTGGGTGTCATTGGGAAGAAGAGTAACTCATATCAGTAGGAGGAATAGTCCCACCCGCCCAACAACTCAATCACGGTGTTCTTTTTAATCTCACACCACACATATCCATCCATCGCGGGAAAGGTTTCTGTGCTAAGAACACCCTCCTTGCTGCCACATATACGTGTTACATGGTTGGTCAAACCATGACAAGGATATTGCAGAATCAAATTGCCCATAACAGGAATGTAAAAATTGCACTGGTTTGTAGGTGTGAAAGTGGAATTGGTTAACAAATCTTTTTTGTACAAATAAACAGGTGTGAAAAAAATAAACATACCTAATTGCATCAGCCATTTTAGTGCTCTCTCTTTTTCGATCATCTGTCAAGCGGCTAATAAAATAAATAAAATCAATACCGCAACAAAACACACTCCCAACTGCACTGAAAAGCACTAGCTTGCTGTCATCTGCAGCTGCTGTTGCTAGGGCACCCTGGACTTCCTTCATTACCTAAAGAAAATAAATGTAATGTAAGTAATGTTAAGGATAAACAAAGATGTATTTACGGATGGATATACAGCAACCACAAAAGTCATGTGAAGAAGTACTCCCAAATATCTGAAAACGCAAAAATATATCTTCATTTCATGGTGCCTACAGAAAAAAAGCCACATACAATTATCACATGAAAAAAAAAAAAAAAAAAAAAAAGTTAGAACCTTCCAACATTTATCACGACTTAAATTCCATGACATTTAAGCCAGGTATTAGGTGCCAGTGGTTAGAATCTCTTTAGGGAATATATATAGGTGGAACCGGTCTTATTTAACCACCCACATATTAGCCTGTGTATGTATGTATATACAGTATCTCACAAAAGTGAGTACATTTTTGAAAATATTTTAATATATCTTTTTATGTGACAACACTGAAGAAATTACACTTTACATAGTAGCAAAATACTGAGTGTACAGCTTGTATAACAGTGTAAATTTGCTGTCCCCTCAAAATAACTCAACACAAAGCCATTAATGTCAAAAACCGCTGGCAACAAAAGCGAGTACACTCCTAAGTGAAAATGTCCAATTTGAGCCCAAAGTGTCAATATTTTGCGTGGCCACAATTATTTCCCATCACTGCCTTAACCCTCTTGGGCATGTAGTTCACCATAGCTTCACAGTTTGCCACTGGAGTGCTCTTCCACTCCTCCATGATGACATCACGGAGCTGGTGGATGTTAGAGACCTGGCGCTCCTCCACCTTCCATTTAAGGATGCCCCACAGATACTCAATAGGGTTAAGGTCTGTAGACATGCTTGGCTAGTCCATCACCTTTACCCTCAGCTTCTTTAGCAAGGCAATGATCTCGGAGGTGTGTTTGGGGTCATTTAGTTGGAATACTGACCTGGGGCCCAGTCTCCGAAGGGAGGGGATCATGCTCTGCTTCAGTATGTCACAATACATGTTGGCATTCATGGTTCCCTTAATGAATTGTAGCTCCCCTGTACCGGCAGCACTCATGCAGCCCCAGACCGTGACATTCCCACCACCATGCTTGACTGTAGGCAAAACACACTTGTCTTTGTACTCCTCACCTGGTTGCCGCTACAAGCTTTACACCATCGGAACCAAATAAGTTTATATTGGTCTCATCAGACCACAGGACATGGTTCCAGTAATCCATGTCCTTAGTCTGCTGGTCTTCAACAAACTGTTTGCAGGCTTTCTTGTGCATCGTCTTTCCGGGACGACAGCCATGCAGACCAGTTTGATGCAGTGTGCAGCATATGGTCTGAGCACTGACAGGCTGACCCCCCCCCCCACCCCTTCAACCTTTGCAGCAATGCTGGCAGCACTCATATGTCTATTGCCCCAAAGACAACCTCTGGATAGTCCTACAAGCAGCATCTTTGGGGTGCTTTAGGAGCCCTATATACACTGCCCCTGTCCATTGGAATGAATGGGCAGTGCTTCCGAAGCAGCTGAAAACTGCTTCGGAAGCGCCGCAACACGGGTGCTTTAAATCCCTTCCTGGGGGTTAAAAGCGACCCGCTACTGCCCGAATAGCAGCGCCAAACAGCTATAACAGCAGTAAATCGTTACTTTTACAAGCGGCGCTTTACCGCCAACGCTCGGGCGGCTGCAGTGTAAAAGCAGCCCAAGTCACAAGCTTATTCATGCTAAGAAGTGTTGGTATGTCACTTCACTCCCAATGGCTAAATGGGGTAGTGAAAATAAAGAGAGTATATAGTGTTGAGGAGGGGGAAGTTATGAAACCATATTGCTTGGTCATGCTTGGGAAAACTAAAGGGTAATTTTTTTAATTGATATTTTAAATAAAATAATTAAAAAAACATGAGCAAATTATGTTCAAATATTCCACTGTATTTTACATTTTTGCAAACTAACCTCTGGATTCAGGGAATTATTCTCAGATGACTTAGTAGAAAGTAATATATGTGTGAATCCATCCTGTTTTCGCACAACAATGTCTCTGTATCGATAAGCACTCTCAGTTTGTCTTACACTGAAACGTAGCCTTTTATCAAACGACTGTTCTCTTCGTTCATCAATAAACCTCCTCTTTCCTGTTACTCCTGCCACTGAAGTCTGTATATTGCTGGTACCATTTGCAGCCAATGCCTGCATGAAAGTAGATGTGCCTGAAAATAGTTAAAATGTACTTTGGTTAGATTTCAGAATAGCGATTGCAAAGCCTCCCACATATTTCAGAGGTCATGTGACTTCTGACATTATATTAGGAATACTATGAACTTGCAATTAAGAACTGTAGCCAGGTTACATGTTCTTGAGAGTAAAATACATTTCGGCCAACTATTACTCCAAATTAACCAAATGGTACTGAAAGTCAAACACTATTGTACTACAAAAAGTCTATGACTTCTTGGCATTTAAGTAAAATACTTATTTACCACTTTAAAAAATTCTAAACCAGCATGAATAGGTTTGAAGTAATTTGGACAAAAAATGTTGAATAATTTCTTTTAATACAAAACAATATGCATTAGAGCCGGTTCACACATGGGCGACTTGGGACCCGGCTTGAAGTCGCCCGACATTAGATATTCAATGGAAGTGAATGGGAGCCGTCTTAATGTACACTACTGAAGTCGCTCCGACTTCCGAAAAGGTTCCTGTACTACTTCAATCCAACTTCTAGGCGACTTGTATCCATTGATTTCAATGGAAGTCGCCTCCAAAGTCAGATCACTGTCTTGACTGAAGCGACTTTCCAGGAAGTGAAAATAGTTTTTAAGGGAAAACCCCTCCCTTCCACAGAGCAGATTTTTATTTGATTGGCCACTGGTTTTGTCGTCTGTCCTGGAGGCGACTTGAGTCGCGTTGTAAGTCGCCCCAAGTCGCGCTGCTGTTCGTGCTCAAGTCGTCTCCAAGTTGCCTGTGAAAGTCGTGCTGGAAGTTGTGTTGCCCCAGTGTGAACCGGCTCTTAGAGTGGTATTTTAGTGTAAAGTAAACAAATAGAAGAAATCATTTGTCAATAGGTCTTTCCACATTCAAATATATAAATATTACTAAAATGATAGGTACAGCCCACTCAGAATGTACGCTTGTTACAAATTAAAGGAGAAGCCTGAGCTTTTTAGGCAGGGCTTCCAAGGGTCACAGGAGTGCAATTCATTTTGCACTCCTGTAACCCATTTTCAGTGAAGTCCGCTCACCACTGAAATCAGTCGAGGCAGCGCGTCATCCTGACTTCAGAAGTCTGGATCCACCGGCTGCTGAGACGGCCGCTCCCCGCCCTTCCACAGCTTAGCGCTCCAGTGAGTATGGAGGAACAGAGCAGGAGAGATGCTGACTGACAGGAAGCTGAGAGAACCGAGCCATCGGCAGTGTTCAGTGGCTCGGTTCTCAGTGCAGAGACATCAGGGGACAGCTGCAGCATCGGTCTGATGCTGCATCCACCTAGGGAAGTATGAATTAAACAAAACAAAAAACAAACATAATTCTCTTTTGAAAGGAGAAGTCCAGGCAAAACGCAACTAACCCTAAACCTGCTCTGTGCCACATTCTAAGCCTGTTCTATCTAACCCAACAAAGCAAAACTCGCTGTACTTTCCTTTTCTGCACCCAATCCAGGCCAGTCTCCATCGGCGGATGCTGTGTACAGGAGAAGACCAACGACCGTGAAATGAATGGGAAGTGATGTCACAGAAAGACTTACTATGGGTCTTCCCTTGTCAGATGCCTCTCCTGCACCCCCCTACACAGTGAAGCAGCCACTGACAGATGCCGAGACCGAACTGGATTGGCATGTACAATGATTTTTGCCTTACAGGGTTAGATAGATTAGGTTTAGAATGTGGCACAGAGCAGGTTTAGCATTGGTTAGGTTTTGCCTGGACTTCTACTTTATTGTAGTTGAGAGCCTGTTGGAGGGGAAAAAAAACCACACACACATTAAAATCAAAGCTTGATATAAAATTATGCCTAATCAGAAGGCCTTCTGGGAGATAGATTGAAAACAAAAAGATGCATGATGAACTATTTTTATTTGTTTTATCGTCTTTTTGATACCCCAACGTAACAAATGTACACCCTGGCCCGGATTCACAAAGCACTTACGCCGACGTATCTCGAGATACGCCACGTAAGTCTATCTATGCGCCGTCGTATTAGTGCGCCGTGCCCACAATCTGAGATACGCCTAAAAATAGGCTTCCTACGACCGACGTAACTTGCCTACACCGTCGTATCGTGGGAGCATATTTACGCTGGGCGCATTTTCCGCTCCCATCGATTTTCTATGCACATATGCAAATGAGGGAGATACGCCGATTCACGAACGTAGTTGTGCCCCGGCGCATAATATACGCGGTTTGCGCAAGTCGTACGTCCGGCGTAAAGTTATTCCCCATATAGGAGGCGCAACTCATGCAAAAGTTTGGACCAGGGAACACAAGCCGTTGTATCTTTTGTCGTTTACGTTGTACGTGAATATGACTAGGCGTAAGTTACGTTTACGTCGTAGGCAGTGATTCGACGTATCTTAGGGAGTTGTTTCAACGTGATTCTGAGCATGCGCACAGGGATGCGCCCACGGGACGGCGCATGCACCATTCATTTTAAGTACTTCTATGGCGCTTGGCCCATCATTTGCATGGGGTCACGCCTCATTAGCATGGCTCACGCCCACTTCCACCTACGCTGGCTTACGCCGAGGAAACCCAGCGTATCTTTAACAGCGAGTGGGAGCAAGTGCTTTGTGAATCCAGTGCTTGCCTCTGTGCGCTGCCCCGGCGTAGCGTAAAAGAGATACGCTACGGGGGCATAAATATGCGCCGATGTATGTGAATCCGGGCCTATATAATTTTGCAAGCATCAACTTTTTTTATACCGTCAAATATGTCAAAATCTTTGCAGGCATTTAGAAAGGAAAATAGTTAGAATGATACTACATGTGATTCACCGGCAGACAATCCACGCCACTTTGTTTCGAACAAATAATTATAATGGCTGATATAATCAAACTAACAATAAGGATGGGGTGGAGCTGGTCTCACTTTGGCAAGGACATCACCCTGCAGGAATCCCAGAAACTTTTCGTTGAAGATGTAAATGCTAACTGAATGACATTTAGTTTGCCAAAGCATTGTGCATAACAATTAGCATTTTTTTAAAATGTAATTTTTACCTTTTTCAGTGTCAATTTCTTTAAGTTTTGAAGATGTTTAATAAAAAGGAACAAACGATAGGCTCGGGTCTGAGAAAATGTAATACATAAGCAACAGATCAGACAAGAAAATTTAGTTAAAAATTCCAGTTATGTAGAATGTATTCTTAAAAAACCCTGGGTGGAAAAATAAAGTCGTTAAAAACAAATATTGGAGGGACCCCAACACATCATATAGCATTGGAGTCCACCGAAGTGTTCGATCACTAAAATCCATAGCTATTTAGCTAGATTCAGAAAGGGCGTCCTAACTTTGCGGCGGCGTAGTGTATCACGTTTACACTACGCCGCCGTAAGTTAGCGAGGCAAGTACATGATTCACATAGTACTTGCCTAAGTTACGGCGGCGTAGCCTAAAGCAGGCGAGCGTAAGGGCGCATAATTCAAAATAGGCTGAGGGGGCGTGTTAAATGTTAATTTTGTTTGACCTGACGTGACTGACGGTTTTTTGGAATGGCGCATGCGCCGTCCGCCTACATATCCCAGTGTGCATTGCGGCAACGTACGCCGCACGGGCCTATTTGTTTCGACGTGGACGTAAATCCCTATTCACGAACGACTTACGCAAACGACGTAAAATATTCGAATTTCGATGGGGGAACGACGGCCATACTTAACATTACCATTCCAGCTATTTGATGGAATAACTTTAGGCCTGATAATGCGTTACGTAAACGGCGTATCTGTACAGCGTCGGCCGGGCGTACGTTCGTGAATAGGCGTATCTAGTGATTTACATATTCTACGCCGACCGCAATGGAAGCACCACCTAGCGGTCAGCCTAAATATTGCACCCTAAGATAGGACGGCGCAATTCGTCGTATCTTAGATAGGTTTAAGTGTATCTCTGTTTGAGAATACACTTAAACTTAGGACAGCGCAAATTCCGAGTTAGGTCGGCGTAACTCTTACTGAATCTGGCTACCAGAGTTAACCCGTTTGCAAAGAGTGACGGGTGAGCATATTGAATTCAGAAAACATTTACGTGAATCAGCAAGTATACTCATTTGTTTTTCATTGATAAAAGGAAAATCAACCATATGCCTTACTTTAGCAAAAAAAAAATGGCGTCTTCCAGGCATGTGCCACTAACAGAGTGTGATTAATTTATGTTGAGATTTAGTGAGAGGTGGAGCTTGAAGGTGAGGGAATATGAACCAATGGTCCTTGAGAACATGGATTAAGCTGTACAGTAACTTAAACAAATTAGCCAAAATCTGCCAGGCATTGGGCAGGTCCATCATATATGCATTACATCCATGTTGACGTTACAGCCTCAGAACCATTTATCGGATTGCACAGGGTGGAGGCGTGCTAGACAGTACCATGTACCAACAGTTAGGAACATTAAAGTGGTTGAAAATTCCAGTCATGAAATTTGACCTAGGCACATATAAAACTGTAGGGTTTACTAATCTTTCTCCAAAGCTCTAAGTGTCATGTCTTTATGCTGCTCAGTTCCTCTTATCCGCAGGGTCACTTCTGACAAATTCTTCGACAAACAAGATAACAGCAGCTGAAAATTTGTGTCGGGGAGGTAGCTTGAGGTAGACAGATAAGCAGAGAGCTTGTCTATTCAGACTGCAGCTCTGCGTGTTTCTTTCTTATTCTGCCTATGTGGAAAGGGGAAGGGGGGGGGGTGGTTCCCTTTCTCCAAACAGCCCTCACACACAGTGTAAGCCCAGACTCCACACCCACTGCTGAATGAGGAAACAAGGATTTCTAAACACAAGTTGCACTTTCCAAAAGGGAAAGACAGAAGATATGCAAGTTGAAAAAAAAAACTTATGTAGGAGGATTGGTTTAATCTCTGGGTATCATATGAGGCTGTTCACTTCACTGGGTATAGGAGAGGGCTTACAACCACTTTAACCCAGGTTCACACTGGGCTGCGGGAATGAAGCCATGCGAGTTCAGTTGAACTCGCAAAAAGTAGCACAGAAATAGGATTTTTGTACTCACTTTCTCTGAGTTCATGGACGGGCACAGCTTTAATCTTGACAAAGTGGGTATTAAAAAGGGGGGAATAGGGTTGGGACTTTGAATGAGGCATGTGATAGAAACTAACACAGGCCTCCATCCCTGTAAATGTATAAAAAAGGGGGGAGAGTTGGGACTTTGAATGAGATGCGTTTTTAGCAGTATGCGATTAAATATATATATGGAATATAAAAAATGTTTCCATAATAGCCAGGCTCAAAGTTACCAACCAAAAGAGCACTAAACCAAATTAATCTGTCTAACTGTATGTAATTAAAAACAGAGGTTTAGTTGCAGTAAACTTATGCATTGTCATTTTTTGACTAGCTGACCCAGTTTGATGTGGTCCGCACTTAGTCTGGTGGTATTTTTGGTTTGGTAGGCATGTTTGGTTGCACTCCTGCATTTTGTTTGTTTCTCCAGTGCTCTTTTTTGCCAGACCAACTATAGGTAGGGGCGGGTTTAGGTTATCACCTGCCCCCTATCTATTGATTAGCACACCTGTGCTCCTCTTTAGGAGGCTTTAAAAATCATAGCTAGGACTGCAGTACACGGAGTGCCTTGACGTTGTCCTGCAGCTTACACAGGTATTTGCAAATACGTGCAACTAAATCTGTTTTTAATTACATACAGTTAGACAGATTTGGTTTAGTGCTCTTTTGGTTGGTAACTTTGAGCCTGGCTATTATGGAAAAAAAAAATTATATTCCATATTTTTATACATTACACATTATATATATATATATATTAAATCGCATACTGCTAAAAACGCATCTCATTCAAAGTCCCAACTCTTCCCCCTTTTTTAGACAAAGTGGGTATTAGGCTTCATTCAGGAGTGACGAACACTTTCTATAAGTTTCTGCCTAGTCACTCCTGAATGAAGGACACAGCCCTAATCTTGACAAAGTGGGACGTCCCAAAGCAGTGTCATAAATGAGGGGTGGGAACAGCATAAAAATAACTTCACCCCAAAACAAAACAGAGCTCCTCAACTGAGGAGTTGTAACTCTAAAACAGCCGCCTGCAAAACTTTGCGGCCGAAAGAAGCATCTGAAGACGCACTCACATCAACCTTGTAGAATTTTGTGAAAATGTGAACAGACGACCAGGTCGCCGCCTTACACACCTGGGAAACATTGATTTCGGAAAGCCAAAGAGGCACCTATTGCCCTGGTCGAATGCGCCGTGACAGGAAAGGGAGGCACCCGACCCCTTATGGCGTAAGCCTGAATCACGGTCTGTCGTATCCACCTAGAGATGGTGACCGACGAGACCGCCAGGCCCTTCTTAGGACCAGCCACCGAAACAAACAGTGAGTCTGACCTCCAGGACGGAGCAGTAGCAGACAAATAAACTCTCAGAGCTTGGACAACATCCAAGGAATTCAACACCACCTCCTTAGTATGCAACGGACGAGGACACAAGGATGGAAGTACAATGTCCTCATTGAGATGGAAGGCCGAAACGACCCTAGGAAGAAAAGTAGGCTGCGGACGCAGCACCACCTTATCCTTGTGGAAGATCAGATAGGGGGCCTTGCATTACAAGGCTGCCAGCTCAGAAACCCATCTAACCAACGTAACAGCCACCAAAAAGACCACTTTCTGAGAAAGTGCCAACAAGGGAATCTCCCTAATGTATTCAAACAGTGGTTTCTGAAGCACAGAGAGGACCAGGTTTAGGTCCCACGGAGGTAGGGGAGGACAGATTGGAGAGGGCCACATGCCGAACCCCTTGCACAAATGTACTCACTAGAGAGTGAGCTGCCAGGGGTCGTTGAAAAAAAGATAGTTACGGCAGAAATCTGCCCCTTAATCGTACTTAAAGGGGAGTTCCACCCACAATTTCACTTTTTAAATATAAATACCCCTGTAATACACAAGCTTAATGTATTCTAGTAAAGTTAGTCTGTAAACTAAGGTCCGTTTTGTTAGGTTGTTACAGCATTTAAAATAGTTTATAATCTAGAAATAGACCATGGCCATCTTAAGTGTGGGCATCATGAAGCCAGACTGTATGACTTCCTGGATTTCAGCTTTGCATATCTCGCACATGCTCAGTGCACAAGCAATGTAATAGGTTTCAGTCAGGTTTGCAAGGACTACTGGGAAACATGATGCCTATCCCAGAAACCCTTGCAAATAGCCTAGGCAAATAAGGAGGAGGAAGTACTACAAAATAGGAAGGACTACAAAATAAAGGTATTTACAAGCAACAAATTAAATAAAAATTGTCCATTCTGAACACTATGAGATTAGAGCATGCAGCACAGACAAACATAAAAAAATGGGTGGAACTCCACTTTAAGGCAGAAATCTGCCCCTTGATCGTACTTAAGGCAAGCCTTTGGTCCACCCCCCCCCCCCACTGTAAGAACAGCAGGGACTCTGGAAACCAAATAAATACGCGGATTCCACCTTATTTCCTCACAAATGGATATGTAGGCCTTCCAAGTGCAATGGTAAATCTTCCTAGAGGATAGCTTCCGAGCCATTCCCATGGTAGAAATCACTGAATCCGACAGGCCCCGGTCTCTCAGCACCTGGCTTTCAATAGCCATGCCGTTAAAGCCAGCAACTGTAAAGCAGGATGAAGTATGGGACCTTGTGACTGCAGGTTCCCTCTCAGCGGCAGACGCCAAGGGACGTCTGCTACTAGACGCACTAGGTCAGCGTACCAAGGACGCCAAGGCCAATCCGGAGCAATTAGAATCATTGGGATCCCCTCTGCGAAGCAGATGAGGAAGGAGCTTCAGAGGAGGGAAGGCATAGATTAGCCGGTACAGACTCCACGGTGCCACCAAAGCATCTGTCCCATCTGTCCATGGTCTCCCGACCTGGCCACAAACCTCAATACCTTCCGATTGAGTCGAGACGTCAGGAGATCTACGTCTGGCATGCCCCCATCTTTGGCAAAGGAGCTGAAACACCTCCGGGTGCAGAGACCATTCTCCTTGGTCCAGCATCTGGCGACTCAGGTAGTCCGCCTGCCAGTTTTCCACGCCCTGAATGTATACGGCCGACAGGGCTGGTACACTCCTTTCTGCCCACCTCAGGATGCAGGCGACGCTGCAGCCGTGCTTCTTGTTCCTCCTTGATGGTTGACATATGCCACCGCCGTTGCGTTTTCCAACTAGATTCTGACTGTACGCCCCTGAGACCACGTGGAGGCATAACCTGATTGCCCGGAGTTCCAAGACATTGATCGGCAAGTAGGATTCCTGCAGAGTCAGTGACCCTGAGCAGACTGGACCCCCCAGACTCCCCCTGAGCCGACTGGACCCCCCAGACTCCCCCTCCCCCCCAACTGGTAAGGTTGGCATCCGTCGTGACCAACATCCAGAGAAAAGGAAGGAACGACTTCCCGGACAGAAATGCCGTTGATGTCAGCCAACGGCAAACCAGGGAGGTCCTGACTAGGTGGCTAACCCGGATTAGACAATCCAGGGACGATGGACACTTGTCCCATCTGGACAGAATTTCCTTCTGCAACACTCGAGTGTGAAATGTACTGCCTCGAAGGAGGCTACAATGAGACCCAGGACTCGCAAGCAAAAGCCTCCAAAAAGGAGTCCAGAGTCAACCCCAGATACACTAGGCGTTGAGTCGGTAACAATACTGACTTCTGAGTGTTCAGCACCCAACCAAAATCTGAGGGTCCGACAGGTTATAGAAATGCTCAACTCTAAATCTGAGCTTGAAGTGACCCTCAGAAGAAGATCGTCCAAGTAGCCCACGATAGCGATGCCACGCTGCCTTAGTAGGGCCCGAATCGGGATGAGCACCTTGGTGAACACCCTCGGTGCCGATGCCAGGCCAAAGGGGAGAACCACAAATTTGTAGTGGTCTTCCCCGGCTGCAAAGCGCAGACATCTCTGATGCCTGGTGCATATGGGGACATGCAAGTATGCGTCCTTGATGTCCAAGGATGCCAAAAAGTCCCCAGGATGGAGGGCAGCGGCAACAGATCGAACCGACTCAATCCTTATACCTTCACAAAGCAATTGAGAGCCCTGAGAAAACGCCCTCCTTCTTTGGTACTACGAACAGGTTTGAGTAAAACCCCTGAAATCGTACCTGTACTGGAATGGGAATGATTACCCCACGTACCAGCAGATCCTGAACTGCGCCAAACAGGGCTGTCCGACGGGTCGGGTGAAGCTGGGGGTTGGAGGGAAAAATCTGTTCGGTGGGCAAGAGAGAAACTCTATCTTGTTCCCTGAGGAAACTACTTTGCAAAACCCACCGGTCGGAGATCTGCGATGTCCACCGGGTCGCAAAGACGTTCCCCCACCCGAGAGGTGGGGGCAAACCTTAATGCAGATGTGGATTTGTTTGCAGGCTTGTTGGGCTTGCGAAACCAGGGACGCTTCTGTCCCTCAGCAGGCGCTTTATTGGCCTGGGATAGTTTACTGGGCGGACAAAAAAATGCTTGTGCGCGGTGAAGGGCCATTGCCTACAGCGTGGAAGTATGAAGTATGGGACCTTGTGACTGCAGGTCCCCTCTCAGCGGCAGACGCCAAGGGACGTCTGCTACTAGACGCACTAGGTCAGCGTACCAAGGACGCCAAGGCCAATCCGGAGCAATTAGAATCATTGGGATCCCCTCTGCGAAGCAGATGAGGAAGGAGCTTCAGAGGAGGGAAGGCATAGATTAGCCGGTACAGACTCCACGGTGCCACCAAAGCATCTGTCCCATCTATCTTGTTCCCTGAGGAAACTACTTTGCAAAACCCACCGGTCGGAGATCTGCGATGTCCACCGGGTCGCAAAGACGTTCCCCCACCCGAGAGGTGGGGGCAAACCTTAATGCAGATGTGGATTTGTTTGCAGGCTTGTTGGGCTTGCAAAACCAGGGACGCTTCTGTCCCTCAGCTCGGCCCTATAGACTGGTCATATGCTAGCCCTGGAGCGTGTAGCTCACCGGCCACCCGTAGAGCGACAGGCATGTTGTGGACGACCCAGCGCATTGCTACGGTTGGCACACGCTCGATGGCCGAAACTGGGGAGACTACAAGGATCTGGGATCCAGCCTGTCACCCAGTCAGCAGTTGATCGTAGATCACAAAAACAATAAAAAAAAAAATTAAATTTGGAATAGATCTCCAGGCCTATGGGCCCGAAGGGAGCCATGTCTTCTCCTTAGCTAGGCAGAAAAAAAAAATGATCTGCGAGATGCAGAGAGAGGCGTTATACCCCTGGGCGGTACTGTATGGTGTGTGATGTGTTTAACACTTTCTATAAGTTTCTGCCTAGTCACTCCTGAATGAAGGCGAATACCCACTTTGTCAAGATTAAGGCTGTGTCCATCCATGAACGAAAGAGAAAACTACTTTTTGAAATCGGTGCAGCGCCGCAGATGAGGCGTTGCACCGATTAGGGTGGTGCCATTGCCGGCAAATGCCGATTTGACATGCGGTTTGCTATGTCAAAACGCACCAGTGTGAACCAGGGCTAAAAGTCCAATTCCAAGGAGGCGATGGTAACGACGTCTACTGTTGAAAAAAATGTATTACCAGACTGCCTTGAAAAGGGCAATATATAGTCTCCATTGTAAGACCCTGTGTTTCAGGGTGACAAAACCGAAGCATAGGGAGTGAGCATTGTGACAGACTCACCCGGGACAGAGGCTTTTCAGTCACAAGCACTGTCACCTTAGTAAAAGTAAGTGTCTAAACAAAGACCTTCATTGCAAAATCACCAGGTATTTTAATGAAAGCAGCAGATGTTAAGAAATACTGTACTTATTTTGAATCTACATTAACATGTTACAGTTTTTGTAAAGATTTAGTTATTGAGTTCACATATTTCAAAAGACCATTTGCATAAGAACGGAATGTTCAGTTGAGTGGCTAAACACATTTCAAAGTAACCCCAGCAATTCAAGGAAAACCTTCAATATAACATTATAGAAAAATAGCACACCTAATTAGCAAATACTGCAGACAAAATTTACCTTGCGACGTATATATAGAAGGAAAATTACATTTGATTTCCAATATAGAGCTCTTCAAAAAATTCTCAATTTCAATAAAAACCGCTATGAAAAATAATGTGCACCATTACAATTAGCATATAATTAATATATGCATTAAAGCAGGCATGTCCAAAGTCCGTCCCGCGGGCCCCCGTGGCGATTTAGATATATATATTGTTTGTGGCCCCCAGGGCCAGATTACATGAAGAAAATCTCCTGTTTACTCAGTGGCATCTGTAGTAGGAAGTCCAGTCTCCTGGGATGCCATTGAATGACTGTTCTGTCTATCATAGGAGGCGGAACTTTGTATTAAAGAGGTAAACGAGTAAACAAGAGATTCTGCTGTTTGTAATCTATCGGCACTCATCCCCTCCCCCCCCCCTGTCCCCTCCGAGGCTGCAGATGGGCATCAATCAGGCTGCACTGATGGCACATGCGAGGCTGCATTCATGGCACATGCGAGGCTGCATTCATGGCACATGCGAGGCTGCATTCATGGCACATGCGAGGCTGCATTCATGGCACATGCGAGGCTGCATTCATGGCACATGCGAGGCTGCATTCATGGCACATGCGAGGCTGCATTCATGGCACATGCGAGGCTGCATTCATGGCACATGCGAGGCTGCATTCATGGCACATGCGAGGCTGCATTCATGGCACATGCGAGGCTGCATTCATGGCACATGCGAGGCTGCATTCATGGCAATGTTAAGCCTGTGCGTGTTATACGCCAATAAATAGGTATATCCAAATAACACACCCAAGCTCATTCTTATTCCTGAGCAGCGCTCTGGGATTCATTGGGGCCACAAAAGAGATATATACACAGTATATCCAAATAACACGCCCAAGCTCATCTCTTCACCACACACAGCCACAAAGGCTAGAGAATTCTTGTTGGGCAGTGTATTAGCGCTCGGACGAACACACTTAGACTGAGTTTTAATGGTTCAAAGAATGTCAGGCAAAATGGTCGGCCCTCACGCATGTTCACTTCATCAAATCTGGCTCTCTTTGAAAAAAGTTTGGACACCCCTGCATTAAAGCTTTCATCTGTCAGTCCTGCCTAAAGTTTACCACATTTCTTAGTTTCCTTGTGTTGGTCCCATTCAACACGTGTGTAGCCTTCTTAGAACATTACAATTATTTAGGCTCCTAATCAAAATGAAATGCATTTCATTCAGTAAAAATAGGCATTTTCCTGCAGGAAAACCCAAAAATAAGACACAAAAAAATATATACAATTTTATATGATGTGGGGGAAGGGTAAGGACGACTGTCAGATTTTTACACCTTTGTCCCCGTTAGGGAAACTTCCCATCAGTTCATGTCCAGATGGCACCCTGGCATACTGGATGTTACCAGGATAAGTGTGGGAAAGAACAGACAGTAATACAAACAGAATAATTATTTTTAAGGCTTTTTTTTTTGCCCAATGTTAATAAAACAAAGCTCAACACGATTCCAGAAATCAAAATCAACACGTTTCCCTTGCAGTGGTTTTCAGCATTGCTCTTCCATCAAAAAACAAAATGACATTCAGCACAACTGCTCTGGTCTTACCCTTTGGGCCCTTGTCTGTCTGTGTCCTCCAGACAGTCTTCTCACAAACTCTGCACACAACTTGCAGCCCCCTTGCTGCTCTGGCTTCCACCCGTCTCTCCTAAGTGGAGCCCTCCTGTTTCCTGGGCAGAAACCGCTTCAATTGAAGCCCAGAACCATATAGTCAGGTTTCCTCTAAAAGCCCAGCATACACCTGCCAAATCAGTGTGCCGGTTGTTCACAAAACTACCACATACGTCTCCCCCTCTCACCCCCTTTCGACCCAGAGGGTGGAACAAACCAGCTTAAAGTGGAGGTTCACCCTATAAAAAATTTCTAACATTATATCCAGCCCAGTTCTGCAAATAAAATGACACTGACCTTTTTTTTTTTTTTTCCTGTAGATATCGTTTAGCCATAGAATTCACCGCGGCTTCCGGGTAGGGTATCCCGCGGGAGTGGGCGTTCCTATTGACATGCCAATCAATTGGCATGCTAAACGATGGTGCACACAGCGCGCCCGGATTTCCCGAAGGAAGCTCGGGTCGGCTCGGCTCTATTCGGCGCCTGCGCACCGGCGCCGAATAGAGCCGACCCGAGCTTCATTCGGGAAGTCGTGATGCGCAGTGTGCGCCGTCGTTTAGCATGCCAATTGATTGACATGTCAATAGGAACGCCCACTCCCGCGGGATTCCCTACCCGGAAGCCGCGGTGAATTCTATGGCTAAACGATATCTACAGGAAAAAAAAAAAAAGAAAAGGTCAGTGTCATTTTATTTGCAGAACTGGGCTGGTTATAATGTTAGAATTTTTTTATAGGGTGAACCTCCACTTTAACTGCTTGCCGACCAGCCGCCGCAGTTATACGGTGGCAGGTTGGCTCTGCTGGGCAAGATCACATAGATCTAGGTCATCTCGCCAATCAGCCAATAGGGGCGCGCGCCGCCAGAGACACCCGCTCGCCCCTGACATCGACGCGCGTGCCCGGCGGGCGCGATCACCGCCGGGCACCCGTGATCGCTCGTTACAGAGCGAGAACCGGGAGCTGTGTGTGTGTAAACACACAGCTCCCGGTCCTGTCAGGGGGAGAAATGCATGATCGTCTGTTCATACAATGTATGAACAGCGATCAGTCATTTCCCCAAGTCAGTCCACCCCCCCTTCAGCTAGAACACACCTAGGGAACATACTTAAACCCTTCCTCGCCCCCTAGTGTTAACCCCTTCCATGCCAGTGTAATTTTTATAGTAATCAATGCATTTTTATAGCACTGATCGCTATAAAAATGCCAATGGTCCCAAAAATGTGTCAAAAGTGTCCGAAGTGTCCATCATAATGTCGCAGTGCCGATAAAAATCACAGATCGCCGACATTACTAGTAAAAAAAAATAATAATAATAATAATAAAAATGCCATAAAACTATCCCCTATTTTGTAAACGCTAGAAATGTTGCGCAAACCAATCAATAAACGCTTATTGCGATTTTTTTTTTATACGCAAAATATGTTGAAGAATACTTATTGGCCTAAACTGAGGAAAAAAAATGTTTTTTTTTATATTTTTTGGGGGATATTTATTATAGCAAAAAGAAAAAATATATTTTTGTTTTCAAAATTGTCGCTCTATTTTTGTTTATAGTGCAAAAACCGCAGCGGTGATCAAATACCACCAAAAGAAAGCTCTATTTGTGGGCGAAAAAAAGGACGCCAATATTGTTTGGGAGCCAGGGCGCAATTGTCAGTTAAAGCGGCGCAGTGCCGAATCGCAAAAAGTGGCCTGGTCTTTGACCAGCAATATGGTCCGGGGCTTAAGTGGTTAAACTCCTTGATTTGGCACCTCTGTACCAGTTACCACCCACGTGGGCCCGATCCTATCTGACATAACTTTTATCATCAAATGGAAACAATTTCCTGTCTCTTGAGATGACTTTCTCTGTGTACCCCTGCTACACTCACTTGGGCTCTACAAAAGACACCCCCATATAGCTTTACAGGTGTGCTTCAAAGGCTTCTGCCTATTCCATGGAACCACACTAGCAACATTACCATTAGGAAATTTACAAATCTTGGTATCTTCCTGAACATGAAGTTGACACCTGAGCCTTAAGTGTCAGGTACCATTAAAGTTACAAAGCACTCCTTCAATTTCCTCTAGACCAGGGGTCTCCAAACATTCTAAACAAAGGGCCGGTTTATTGTCCTTCAGACTCTTGGAGGGCCAGACTTTGGCCAGCCGGAGTGAACATTTTCCTGGCATCAGTGGGAGTAAACATCCGGTATTAGGGGGAGGAATAGTGCCCCATTGCTGGTATCATAGGGAGGAATAGTGCCCCATTGGTGGTGTCAGTGGGAGAAATGGTGCTCCATTGTCGATGGCAGAATAGTGTCTCATATCATTGGGAGGGATAGTGCTCCAAGGGCCAGATAAAGGCAAGCAAAGGGCCGCATCCGGCCCTCGGTTTGGAGATCACTGCTCTAGACAAGCCCTCTTCCTTTATTTAATTTTGTAGGGGTAACATTTTTAAAACACTTTTTTTTTGTAATAAGTGTGGGCTATTTCATTTGGAAAACTCCTTAAATGCCACCTTGCTGAGCTTTGTGCCATTTCCCTCCGCCCTTTGTTTACTGGGCTCACTCTCACACCTTGGGAGTTTACTAAACCTATAGAAATCCTTCACCAAATTACCCTCCTGAAAGCTATAGGGGGCCAATTTCCCAGACAGCGAGGATAACTTGCCACAAAATTTGTGGCAGTGTTGAACTATAAGTCTGTAAACTTGCACATTTTCACCGGCAAGTTTTACACTTGCAGAGTACTTGAAGCACAAGTAATAGTTGCCACTTTTCCAATTTGTAGAAAATTTGCGTGGGCAAGTCTCTAGCAAGAGCAAAGTTGCAGTGTTTGGAGTCTACAGCAAGAGTCCTGCAAGTATACAGCATGAAAATAGAGCCAGTGTGACCCCTGGGGTGGGATGATTATTGCACAACATAACTGAACCAGAACTTGCAGAATGTTTGCAAAGAAAGTTGATCTGGAGTCATGCAATGCGGACTAGCTGCAATTGTGCAACCGTCTGTAAAGAACAAACCTTATTTCGGTTACCAGCCTCAACCACTCTCTGGGGGTTATTTACGAAAGGCAAATCCACTTTGCACTACAAGTGAAAAGTGCACTTGAAATTGCACTTGCTGTAGCTCTGAGGTGGACATGCAAGGACAATAAAAAAAACAGCATTTTAGCTTGCATGTGATCGGATAATAAAATCAGCAGAGCTTCCCCTCATTTCAGATTTATAGCGACTGCCCTTCCAAGTGCACTTTAGGTGGAATTTCAAGTGCACTTTGCACTTGTAGTGCAAAGTGGATAGTGGATTTTCCTTTAGTAAAATGACCCCCTCTGTTCTTTGGGTTTCATCAACCCTTTAGTGGTTATCCTCGACAACCAAAACCTAATTTACAACAACATTCAATAATGGTTGACACATTTTAATGTCACAATTACCATTGACCTTTTTAGGGCCATAATCTTGGCTGTTGCCACATCTATTTTTGGCCTTTCCTTCTTATGAGGTCTAGTGAGCGAGGCATTTACCAACCACTGCTCAGTCACATGTCGGATCACACCAGCAGAAATGCTCCTCATCACCACATTTGGCAAAGAGACTTCCGACGTGTCTGTCACGTGTGATTTCTTGGACAGTTCCACCTGAATACATTCCATACAAACTAGTATCTGGAAGCACTCTCGCAGGGAACAGTGAGATAATTTTACATACAGTTAAAGCGGAGCTCCACCCTAAAGTGGAACTCACGCTGATCGGAACCCGCCCCCCCTCCGGTGTCACATTTGACACCTTTCAGGGGGGAGGGGGGTGCAGATACCTGTCTAAAGACAGGTATTTGCACCCACTTCCGGCCACACGTCACGGGCAAAAGACGGGTTTTTCCTGACTTCCCGTCTGTCCCCCGTTGTGTGCTGGGAACACTCGGCTCCCAGCACACAGCGTGTAAGCCAATCGGCGGGCGCAGCGTGACTCGCGCATGCGCCGTAGGGAACCGGGTAGTGAAGCCGGAGCGCTTCACTTCCTGGTTCCCTCACTGAGGATGGCGGGGGGAGCAGCAGAGAGACGAGCAATCGCTCGTCCTCTGCTGCGGACGGCGCTGGACTCCAGGACAGGTAAGTGTCCTAATATTAAAAGTCAGCAGCTGCAGTATTTGTAGCTGCTGGCTTTTAATATTTTTTTTTACTGGCACATCCGCTTTAACCAGCACTGTACTAACCAATTCTATTTTTGACCAACACTGCTTAGGACCACCTGTACTACTTAGCTCCACTGAGACAAGCTGGTACTGTGGAGTACCTGTCAGCAGTGGAGACACCCAAGTACGCTTTTATCCCCTGCTAGCGACTGAAGGGGTTAAAAGGTCCCGTGTCAAAGGGCAGGGCATTTTGTATACAGCGCTCCCAAACAGCCCCAAAGATGCTGCTTACAAGATTTTTCCGAAAGTCCTCCAAACGCACCACCCCACTGTAAAAAGTCACACTGAAATGAATGGGAGGCAGTTTTCAGGCGCCATTTCTAGCGCTAAAACGCCTGAAAACCGCCTCAGTGTGAAAGGGGTCTAAGGCTCTGTACAGACCTTGCTTTCAGACTATTAAAACTGTGCACAGTGCATGCTGAGGCTCATCCAGTATTAAAAGTTTTTGTAAAATAAAAATGTTATATAAATGGTATTTAAAAAAATATAAAAAATGTAAAAACATAAGTTTAAAACAAAATAAAATAAAAAGCATAAAAAACAGTTAGACATGAGTAAAAAAAATAAAAACTTGCCTTTTCCATTCACTGCTAAAGCGGATGGTGCTGTAAGAGTCAATGGCAGTTGAATTTGAGGCACTAGCGATGGTGGCCTTGGTCGGCTTCCCATTCGAGCTCTTTCTGCACCAGGTCCCAGTAAAGCACCGACTGGTTTTTCAGCAGTTACTTCAGGTGCAACAGAATCCTGTTCTTGTTCAATGCGATTTAACTTTTCTACCGACTCATTCTCAAATCCATCTACTGAGTTCCTGTTCTTCATTGGACTTTTAGGTACAAGTATTTTAATAGATGACCGAGAGAGGTCCATATTTTTCCGGAGAGTAATTACTTGAGTGGGACTTTTCCTTAATTTTGGACTAGTAGAAAGTGGTCCGTTTCTTGTTTCACTGTCCTTACTAAGAGTTAATGATTTTGGAGAAGTTTTTGCAACAGAACTATTAGTTGATCTAGAGATTTGTTTTCTGGCATTGTTTGGAGATGTCCTGTTTGCTTTTGTAATTGTGCTACTGTCTTTCATCTTTTCATTGTGCCTCCTGTTAAATTCATGGATATATTGTTCACAGTTCACTAAATGTTGTTCTGGTTCCCAGGTGTCATCACCACTATCATATCCTTTCCAGTGCACCAGATATTCAGTTTTACCCTTTTTATTTTTCCTTTTGTCGACAATTCTTTCAACCTGGTTAAAAAAAAAAAAAAAAAAAATTATAGGACCGTATTTTAAAAATGCATACAATATTGCGGAGCAGTGGGTACACTATACCACATATTGTGGTCTTGCCCCACTATCGCCACTTTCTCGAGGGGGGGTATTCTGTTTACTCACACAAGTGCTGAATATGAAAATACCTGTCACCAGGCCTCACACTTTTGTCACTAGAAATAGAATCACTACCGCCGGAAACCAGGACTAAAGCCGCCCACATTCTTTTGAGCGCAAGACTAGTGATAATGCGCCAATGGAGAGATCAGCTAACCCCACCAAGCCAAGAAGTTATATTAACAACCAACAATCACGCTACATACGAGACGATGTTCGCCCTAGCACCAAATAGACACCAAAAGGCCAATAATCTGTGGAAGAGATGGATAGAGTTGTACGTAACGCCTAGGAACTAAATACGACTTTTAATCCAAACCACATTAAAATACGCTGGCTGTATTACATTTGTTTAACTCAGTTAAGTTTCTTTACTTTCAATATCCTTTTTTCTTTTTCTAAATTTACCTCAGTCCTTGATGTCAGTACGAGGACTGACTATAGACAACATAAATAGACCAGCAATGGTCTCTGGTGACATTAATGCTGAACATTTAATTTTGAACCTCCATCATTGCCTATGGAGATAACCAAACCTAAATGTCGTTGAGTGTCTTTTATACTTTTCTTCTGTATTAACAACTGTTGAAAATCAATAAAGATGCAGGGAAAAGAAAGTATGGTGTGCCCGCATCATGAGTTAAGTCACATCTAATGTCTTAGTTAAAGGTTCACTAAAGGACATTTTTTTTCTTTAAAATAACAAACATGTTATACTTGCCTCCACTGTGCAGTTCGTTTTGCACAGAGTGGCCCCGATCCACGTGTTCTGGGGTCCCTCGGCGGCTGTCTCTGGTCCTCCCCGCAAGAACTCATCACCTTCATGCGAGAGAGCTTGCATGGTGATGAGTCCTTGCAGGTGCGCCGCTCACTGTATCACTCGGCCCCGCCCCTCGGTACGCCACGTCACTGGATGCAATTGACAGCAGCGCCAGCCAATGGCTGTGCTGCTCTCAATCCATCCGCTCTAGCCAATCAGCGGCCAGGCTGAGTGGCGAAGAGGATCTCAGGACCGAGAGCGGGACTGCCATCATCAGATGTTTTTTCACCTTAATGCATAGATTGCATTAAAGGTGACCTTTTTCCTTTACAACTCCTTTAACCACTTCCCGCCCGGCCTATGGCCGATTTACGTCCGGGAAGTGGTTATGAAATCCTGACAGGACGTTCTAGAACGTCCTGCAGGATTTCATGCCGGGCGCGCATCGCGGCGATCGGTGATGCGGGGTGTCAGTCTGACACCCTGCATCTCCGATCTCGGTAAAGAGCCTCCGGCGGAGACTCTTTACCACGTGATCAGCCGTGTCCAACCACGGCTGATCACGATGTAAACAGGAAGAGCCGCCGATGGCTCTTCCTCACTCGCGAAAGCCAAAAAAGCCAAAAAAAAAAAAAAAAAACCATAAAGAAAAAAGATGCCAGTCAGTGCCCACAAATGGGCACTGACTGGCAACAATCAGTGCTGCCACCCCAGTGTCCATCAGCGCCACCCCAGTGTCCATCAGCGCCACCCCAGTGTCCATCAGCGCCACCCCAGTGTCCATCAGTGCCACCCCACAGTGCCCATCCATGCCCAGTGCGCACCTAGCAGTGCCCATCTGTGCCACCCATAAGTGCCCATCTGTGCCACCCATAAGTGCCCATCTGTGCCGCCCATGAGTGCCCATCAGTGCCGCCCATGAGTGCCCATCAGTGCCGCCTACGTGTGCCCATCAGTGCCGCCTACGTGTGCCCATCAGTGCCGCCTACGTGTGCCCATCAGTGCCGCCTACGTGTGCCCATCAGTGCCGCCTACGTGTGCCCATCAGTGTCGCATACCAGCGCCGCCAATCAGTGCCACCTCATCTGTGCCCGTCAGTACTACCTCATCGATGTCCATCAGTGCCATCTCATCGGTGCCCATTAGTGTCGCCATATCAGTGCCCGTAATTGAAAGAGAAAACTTATTTACAAAAAAATTAACAGAAAAAAATAAAAACGTAAATTTTTTTCCAAATTTTCAGCCTTTTTTTAGTTGTTGCGCAAAAAAAAAAAAAAAAAAATCGCAGAGGTGATCAAATACCACCAAAAGAAAGCTCTATTTGTGGGGAAAAAAGGACGCCAATTTTGTTTGGGTACAGTGTAGCATGACCGCGCAATTGCCATTCAAAGTGCGACAGTGCTGAAAGCTGAAAATTGGCTTGGGCGGGAAGCTGCGTAAGTACCTGGTATGGAAGTGGTTAAATCAGACATGTGTTAGTTTGTCAATGCAATCTTTGGGTACCTGTCTGATTACATATTAGGACGTGTTAAAACGTGTACCCTTTTGTTTTTATATGTCTTTAATTTGTATGTACAAAACTTTTCAATAAAAACTATTGAAATTTACACTGAGACTGCAGGGGAGCCATTTTTCAGGTATTTTTAGTCCAAAAGCGTCTGAAAAACGCCTCAGTGTGAAAGGGGTCTAAGAGTTTAAATGTGTATGCAATCAAGCAGGCCCTTGCACTACATGGTTTTGGGAAATCTGAAGACAAAAATCTGCAGAAAATCTAATAGGGTGTATGGGGTCTTGGTATCTTAGTATGATATTTGCAATTGGAATCTATTGCTGTCCATGCCAGTGAAACAGGCTATTGTAAGGCTTCAAAATCAAGGAGTGGCCAAATCAACAGTTTGGTACATCTTGAGGAAAGAACGCATTGGTGAGCTCAGCAACATAAAAAGGCCTGGACGTCCATGGAAGACAACAGTGGTGGATGATCCTCTCTATGGTAAAGTAAAACCCATTCACAACATCCAGACAAGTGAAGGACACTCTCCAGGGAGGTGGGCGTATCATTGTCAAAGTCTACAATTAAGAAAATACTTTATGAGAGCAAATACAGAGGGTTCACGACAAGGTGGGAACCATTCAGAAGCCTAAAGAATAAGGATGAGCTCCGGCGTGTTCGCATAGAACACGTGCAGAGCCCGCCAGGAAGTCGGCACCCGCGCTGCGCTAATCACAGCCAGGCAGACATTGTCCGATGCTCGGCTGCAGAGATCGGGAAATGTCTGCCTGGCTGCGATTAGCGCAGCGCGGGTGCCGACTTCCTGGCGGGCTCTGCACGTGTTCTATGCGAACACGCCGGAGCTCATCCTTACTAAAGAATAGAAAAGCCAGATTAGACTTTGCCAAAAAACATCTAAGAAAAGCCAGGCCAGTTCTGGAAAAGCATTCTTTGGACGGATGAAACCAAGATTATGTTAGGATTAAGTTCACCTGCTGGTTGCACTATCCTGCTTTGGGCTGTTTGCTGCAGTTCCAGTGTCCACCAGCAGGTGTCTCCCAGGTCCTAGCAGGCTATTGCAATCAGGCTAATTAGTGTTCAGTTGCCTGGTAGCTACTTAAAGCGGGGGTTCACCCAAAAATAAATTTTTAACATGACATTCAGCCGAGTTGTCCTAATGACAATCGGCTGTTTTTTTTTTTTTTTCCTACCATACCTTATTTCACCGCCGCTTCCGGGTATGTCTTCTCCGGGAGATACCCGGAAGCGGCGGTGAAATAAGGTTTGTACGGGGACAAAAAAAAAAAAAAAAACACACACAGCCGATTGTCATTAGGACAACTCGGCTGAATGTAATGTTAAAAATTTATTTTTGGGTGAACCTCCACTTTAAGGCTTCTCCTCCCTTCCCCCGGCGTGGCATAATTTTGGTCCCTGCCTCGCTGCTTAGCCTTGCTCCTGCCTCCCTCTGTTATGTTCCCAGTCGTGATCCCACTTCCTTGCAATCCTTGTACCATTGTCCCTAGTTTGGTTTATATATATATATATATATATATATATATATATATATATACACATACATACATATATACATATACACACACATATTACACATACATACATACATACATACATATACACCCTTTGTTTGGTCTCAGTTCCCTTGTGTAGCCTATGTGTCTTTTCACCTTAGACACTGATCCTGACAGATTAATCTGTACCAGAATGGCGGGAAGAAAAAATAGTGTGGAGAAGGCTTGGAACAGCTCATGATACAAAGCACACAACGTCATCTGTAAAACATGGTGGAGGCAGTGTGATGGCATGGACATGCATGGCTTCAGGTGGCACTGGGTCATTGTTGTTTATTGATGATGTTATAGAAGCAGCGTTTAGAGATGCTGTATACTGTCAGCCAGATTCAGCAAATGCAGCAAAGTTGATTGGATGGTGCTTAAAAAGTACAATGATCCAAAAGCAACCCAGGAGCTTTTGAAGGAAAAGGAAGAAGTGGAATATTCTGCAATGGGCGAGTCATTTACCTGATCTATACCCAATTGATCATGCATTTCACTTGAAGGCAAAACTAAAGGCAGAAAGACCCACAAACAAAACAACTGAAGACAGCTGAAGTTAGAGCCTAGAAAAGCATCAGAAAGGAGGAAACCCAGTCTTTGGTGATGTCCATGGGTTCCAGACTTCAGTCAATCATTGACAGTAAAGCAACAAAATATTAAAAATGTTATTCAGGATATTAATTTGTCCAATTACACTTGAGCCCCTGAAAATGGGGGGGGATTGTGTATAAACATGGTGGAAGTTCCTAAAATTTGTACATAATATTTATGTTCAACCCCTTGAATTAAAAGCTGAATGTCTGCACTTCAAATTAATTTGGATTGTTTAATTTAAAATGTTATTCTGGTGGCAAACCGAGCCAAAAGTATGAAAATTGTGCCCATGTCCAAACATACATGGACCCAACTGTATGTCCTCTTCGTGGTAATTGAAAACATTAACCACTTCAAGACCGTAATACGTACATAAGAAAACATTGCGGCATTGAAGTGGTTTACCGGGGTTATAGTTGAAGCCATCAGCCATAACCCCCTGATATTTTTCTTTAGCCAGCAGCTGGCTCTCTCATTAAAGTGTTCCGAGCAGCTCATGAGCCGCTTGCCAGTGTTTATCAGGCTTACCGTTCAAATAGCCGAGCAACGATCCAGCAGTGCTGCCAGCTAATCTCAGAGGTAATCAAAAAGTAGTTCGTCTTTGATTGCCTCTAAGGCAGGGGGGGAATTATGCCCCAAGGGCCAGGTAAAAAGCAAGCAAAGGGCCACATCTGGCCCCCGGGCCATAGTTTGGAGACCACTGCTCTAAGGCCTAGGGCAGTGATGGCGAACCTTGGCACCCCAGATGTTTTGGAACTACATTTCCCATGATGCTCATGCACTCTGCAGTGTAGTTGAGCATCATGGGAAATGTAGTTCCAAAACATCTGGGGTGCCAAGGTTCGCCATCACTGGCCTAGGAGGACAGGAGCGTGTCATGACATCACTTCTGGTCCAGGCCAGAAGTAAACATTTTTTTTTAAAGCACAAAGATCGAAAAAACAAGGAGAAATTTGGAGTCTTTTGACCCCAGATCTTTACATAGAGTGGACCGGTGATCCTTATTTTTTACTACAAGTAAGGCCTCTTTCACACGGAGCGGACCGTTTGTGTCCGCTCCGTGTGTCCGCAAAAGCTCAGCGGGGATCATCCGTAATCCCCGCTGAGCTGTCGGCGGATAAGGCGGTCCCCGCACACAGTGCAGAGACCGCCCTGTCTCTCCTCCGCTCTCCCCTATGGGGAATCGGATGCAGACGGACCGTCTGTCCGTCTGCATCTGATCCGTTCCGCCGGACAGAAGAAAAATAGGGTTTTCTTCCGTCCGCAAAAGCGGATCCCGACGAACGCGGATGGTCGTGGACGTTAGCGGATGCTCCATCCGCTAACGGACGCGATCCCATAGGGAACCATAACAAATCCGTAAACGGACTTGTAATGGATGGACGAACGGAGCGGACGTGTGAAAGAGGCCTTATGTTTACAAAAATGTGAAAAAAAAAAAAACTAACAAGAACAGTGCTGCCTATGGAGATTATCAAGTACCGTAGTTTGTCACCATTCCACGAGCGTACGCAATTTTAAAGCGGGACATGCTGGGTTTTTTCTCAGTGTAACATCATCTAACATTTTTTCTTTTTTTTTGTAAAAAAAAAAAAAAAAAAAAAAAGAAGTGTATAAATGTTTGGGCATTATAGGTAATTTTCTAGCGAAAAACATGGATTTAAACTTGTGAACAAAAAATGACAGAAAAGTCTGGTCTTGAAGCATCTTTTTTTTTTTTTATCCATATACTCACTTCTAGAAACTTAACATTTGGGAGCCCCTTCACCCTTTGGGTTGCTGATGCCAAAATGAATTTCTAGGAATCTTCAAGCTTCAAGAGAATTTCATATTTCAAGGAAGATTCCTTCTAACTTTTCCTATGGCACTCCCATAAAACAGATTTATATTTCCAGACAATTCTAGGCTTCCAACCTAGAATTCTCATCACCTGTTTGAAGTTGTAGGACATGCTCTTGTACTGATCATTATGCTCGCTCCTGGGAAGAATAGCAGTAGTGTTTAAATATTTTTCCATCTAAAATATATTTGCCCACAGAATAATGAGGGCCTAATAGAGATTTTGAAAACCATTCCAGTCATTTAAATTAGTTCCACTTTTGCAGTCAATTTGAGGAAATCCCACTAGGTTTGTGTGTTCCTATTCACCAATGTTTTTTTTTTTTTTTCTTACCTTTAGATGTTTCATTGTGAGTATGACCCAAGTAGACCGAGTCTCTTCTCATCAACATGCAATGCAAGTCTAGCTTCTAATCCTTTAACCCCTTGTTAGGATAAACAATGCTCAAATCTAGTTTACAAGTGATAATTAGGATCTGCTTACAGTAAAGACAGTGCTAAATATGACAAATTCAGCTGTCCAGCTCCCTCATTATCAAAGAAAACTAGATGGATTTTATAGTGTTGAAGATTCCGTAAAAGAACACCCAAAACAGGTAAACTGCAAATTATTATTTTTCTTTTAAGTTACCCTATGTAAATAAGAACACAAAACAAATATAAAGTACGGTAGGCATTATCCCAATTTGGCTGCGAAAGTGGCAGGAAAAATGAATTAAATATAACCTTTGAATCATTTTTGTTTGGGACAGATTACAGCAGAACTGTGTTGTGTATATCAGGTAATCAGAATTACAATATTTTTATTTTGTTTTACATATGTTATAGCAAGTTAAACCCACCTTTAAACTGACCTTTCTGTTTTTATGATCACAGAGATCCACATATATTATTCCACACAATTATCCAAAAAAATAAAAATAAAAATAAAAAAAAAAGACACCAAACCTATGGTGTATGAATATGTTGCCTGTATCCTATACTATACGATCAAGATAGAAAGTTGTCTGCAGGACACAGCGATCACAGAGCGCGCCCCAGGGGGTACGTGGTTCTGGGAGGACTTCCATGGACATCCTCCTGAAACAACAGAGCCGCGCTGTAGCTGTCTCTTTCGGCTATAGCGCAGGTCTAAAGTGCTTAATCTTCTATGTTCATCTCTTTCTCTTGTACAGTGTTTGGCTGTGAATACTGGAGTCATATAGACTGGTACCAGGAGCGATCCGGGATGAGGGGGCGCCGGTTCGTTTTTGTCCGCCCCCTCCGGATCGCTCTCAGCCAATGCGCGTCCTCCTCTGCCTGCACTGTAAACACAGGCAGAGGAAGAAGTGATGTCACCGCTCCTCCCGCCGGTATATTCGTCCGGCGGAGGAGCGGAGACATCACACAGTGAGTACACAAGCACTACACTGACACCTGTACACATAAGCACACAAACCCCCCCCCCCCCCCCCCGGTCACACTGTCACTAAATAGCAGTGATCATTTACTGATCACTGCATTTAGTGTCAGTGTGACAGGCAGTTAGTGTCAGGCAGTTAGTGTTAGGTCCAGGGTAGGCCCCTAACCCCCCCAATAAAGGTTTTAACCCCTTGATCACCCCCTAGTTAACCCTTTCACCCCCTTTTGCCAGCGTCACTAAGCGATCCTTTTTCTGATCGCTGTATTAGTGTCGCTCGTGCCACTAGGTAGCTAGTTTTTTTTTTTAGCTTCGCCGCCATGTTTTTATAGCGTTAGAAAATTTATGGGAGTACCTAACGCTATAAAAACATGGCGGCAAACCTAAAAAAAAAACTAGCTACCTAGCGGCACGAGCGACACTAATACAGCGATCAGAAACAAGATCGCTTAGCGACGCTGGCAAAAGGGGAGTGAAAGGGTTAACTAGGGGGTGATCAACGGGGGTAAAACCTTTATTGGGGGGGTAGGGGGCTACCCTGGACCTAACACTTTTAACCCCTTGATCACCCCCTAGTTAACCCTTTCACCCCCTTTTGCCAGCGTCACTAAGCGATCGTTTTTTTGATCGCTGTATTAGTGCCGCTCGGTAGCTAGTTAGTGCCAGTAACGCTTACACCCACGCGCAAAGCATACTCCCCCCATATGTGGAATTACACCCCAAAATACATTCTGCTGCTTCTCCCGAGTACGGGGATACCACATGTGTGAGACTTTTTGGGAGCCTAGCTGCGTACGGGACCCCAAAAAACAATCACCGCCTTCAGGCTTTCTAAGGGTGTAAATTTTTGATTTCACTCCTCACTACCTATCACAGTTTCGAAGGCCATAAAAAGCCAAAATAGCACAAAAACCCCCCAAATGACCCCATTTTGGAAAGTAGACACCCCAAGCTATTTTCTGAGAGGGATGTCGAGTCCATGGAATATTTTATATTTTGACACAAGTTGCGGGACTATGATAAACTGATTTTTTTTTTGCACAAAGTTGTCACTAAATGATATATTGCTCACACATGCCATGGTTATATGTGGAATTGCACCCCAAAATACATTCTGCTGCTTCTCCTGAGTACGGGGATACCACATGTGTGGGACTTTTTGGGAGCCTAGCCGCGTACGGGGCCCCGAAAACCAAGCACAGCCTTCAAGATTTCTAAGGGCATAAATTTTTGATTTCACTCCTCACTACCTATCAGTTTTGAAGGCCATAAAATGCCAAGATGGCACACAACCCCCCCCAAATGACCCCATTTTGGAAAGAAGACACCCCAAGCTATTTTCTGAGAGGCATGTTGAGTCCATGGAATATTTAATTTTTTTGCCCCAAGTGATTGAATAATGACCAAAAAAATTAAATAAAAAAAAATTACAAAACGTTGTCACTAAATGATATATTTCTCACACATGCCATGGTTTTGGGGGGGTGGGTGATTCTTTGTTATACACACTGTATACATGGAAAAGCAATAATATATGGAAAGATCAGGACAAAAAAAATAATTTTTATCTTGCTTTGGTTGCAATCTTTGTATTTTTACTTAAACAATAGAAAACGAAACTATGACTATTTCTTGGTAAAGCAAAAAAAAAGAGCCTTTACATTTATCCACTTTTAAACGTTTAAAGGCGATGAGTGGAAAAAAAAAAAAAAAAAAAAACATTCAAATTAACAGTCGGGGTCCATCTTCTCTGAGAAGCGTGCGTACCTGATGATTGCAGGCTTCCCTCTCGTGCGTTTTTGAATCATTCCCATGTCATTCAATAGTCTGACACGCTTGCCATCTTCCTCTTGCTTGCCATCTTTCTTCTGCTTGCCATAGACAACCCTGTAATGGGATGCAAAGTCTGCCAGACACATGGACTCAAACTCTGGTGTTTCGGGTCCGGCTCTGTATTCGTCGACAAAACTCGTCATCCACACGTCAAGAGAATCAGCTGGTTTGTTCTGCAATGCACTGCACCGAGCGGTAAACTCATTTTCAGTGCGTTGTCACCAGTTGGCAGAAAAACAACCTCACGTGAGCACGACTTCATTTTCAGGCTGCACGTACGGGCCACAGACTCCTGGGCGCTGACCTCTCTGTGTTTTGAATAAGCCTGAAGAACTTTTCATTTCTTCTCGTTCTGTCTCTGTTTCTGGGCTCATTTCTTTGACAATTTTTTTGAGATGGTCACTCATCTCGCGTTCTGGCTTGGATATGTAGGACAACATGTACATGATGCAACCATACTCATCAAGAATGTACTGGATGTCCATGTTGGCGTTCCAGGCCGTCAGCAAATGTGGATTGTAGTTGTTCACCCAGCAGTCCTTGACATCACGCTTCATTAGAATCACACTTGAGGTCAATGCCTCAATGTACAAGTTGTACTGATTCAATGTCAGTGTCATATCACACTGTGCCAGTAGCTGTGACATGTCTTCAAGCTGCACTTTTGGGTTATTAAGCAAATCCCATACTGGTTTCAGTTTGTTTTTGGCTGCTTGTGGTTTCATTGCACAATCTCCTTGTTCTTCTGCCATCGGGTAAGTTATCTTGGTTTTTCTAATAGGTGGCTTTGGAAATCCAAATCTGCATATGTTACCTTTCTTGCACGATTTTGAATGAGATATGCTGCGCATTTGAAGTTCTGTTACAAATCTGTGAAGAAAGGCCTGTTTGGCTTCATCAGGCAGCTGGCATGAGATGTTATGATCTATAAAAGGCACACACCTTGTCATCAGTGTCTTTTCCAAATATAGGAGCTCATGCTACCCAACATAGACAATGTATATGAGGGCTCCCTCTCGCCTGAAATTCAACCCGGTAAACGTAATCTATAACTTCGCCGATTGGCTGTGCAGGACCCAACAGCAGCTCTCGCATCAGAGCATCAACCCTTTTGTCAAACATGCGCATGGTGGTCACTGGGTTGCCTCGAAGAATGTCACACTTTTCAGACCAGTCTAGCTCTGCAAAATCCACAGTTTGACCCTGTTGTGCCTTTATTACCTCTTGCCATCTGAATTCTGCAGCAGAGAAGGTAAGAAAAAATGTCGGCTTACCCAATTGTCTGACCATGGCTAGTAAATCCTTCAGAATTTTATCCCAGTAAGCTGGACTCCCTCTCAGTGGTTGCATGAACCTTGTGGCATCTCGGTTTCGCACCAACCTCTCGCTTGTCCTGTAGCAGCTTGTTGGATATTTTCCGCCCATCCCTGGTATTGGGTTTTCCTTTCCTTAACTGGATGGACATGCTGCTTTTGGCCATGTGCGTTTCTGTGACAAACTGCGCAAAGAAGAGGTAGCTTGTGTCTCTTGCAAAACGAGTATCAACACAAAAAAGCCTTGCATTGAAATACATGCTCGGGGACAGTTTGACTTGTCTTGCCTGACAGGTGTGTTTCCTTGTGCAGGTGCAATGCTGAATATTCCATCACCGTGTGTCAGTGCTTCCTCTCCAAGGTCAGATGGCTGCAAACAGCTGTCTAGGCCAATTCCAGGTCTTAGTGCATCCTTCTCATCCTCTGCATTGGGAGGTTGTTGGTCATGGCCTTCCTGTTGCTCAGAAGCAGCCGGTAAACATGCAGACTGTACCTCTGATGAATCACAATTTTCGATGCGTTCAAGTATCTCCATCATTTCAGTTTCATCACAACTGTCGAGTTCCATCCCATCATTATTATCATCATCATTATCATCATCATTATCAGCGATTGTCTCATCCACTCTGATTGAAATGTCACTGTAGTCGGGGTGTGCGTCAATAAGTTTTGACAGACCTGCTACTACATTTCTCATGTTGACATTGTGAAACAGCTGGTGGCCTTTGTAAGTCAGACGTCTTTTCAGCTTCACTTTGTGTAACTGGGTTGTGCTGTGCGATCTTGGTAGAGTATTGACCGTGGTTTCCACCTCAGATGGCACACACACTACAGCGCCGTGTATAGCTGCCTGTCGACCTTTGGGAAGTGTGATGATCTTGGCGAATGGCAGTATTTTGGCCAAAAGTTGTTTTTCCAGCACATTCAAATCGCAGAGCTCTGGAGGAATGGGCGCCAGCTCCATGTTGTTAGCCACAGCGATGGATGATTTGTGTCCTGCTTTCAAATGTGAATCACAGTTGTGACAAATCCATTCTTTGGTCCTTTCATCTGGTACGGTGCATTGTTCAGGGCCTTGACAGTGATTGTTGCACACATGGACATATTTCCCTGTCAAACAGGCAGCAACAATGTGTAGATTCTTCTTGTAATTGCTGTGAATGCAATGTTTCACTTGGTTAGAAAAAAGGGTGCGATGACACAGCATGCACACAAAAGTTGGCCCAGCTTTAATGCATTCATGGAAAGTGGATATAGCTGTCTGCATTAGGCTGTTGTCCACTGGTTGACTGCATTGCCGCATGACACGAGTGCATCGTCTGTATTTAATTCTAATTTTGAAGGCACATTGCATCTTCTGGGTAATGCGAAAATCTGCTTGAGTGTGATGCTTCATTTTCATGTAACTCATGTAATGTTGCAAGTGACGTTTTCTGAAAGCAGGATCATTATATTTTTTGGTGATGTATTGCTTCTGCTTCAAGTTGAAATCGGCATTTGTCGCATATCTTCTGGTGATGTATTGCTTCCGTTTCAAGTTGAAATCGTCATTTGTCGCATATTTTCTGGTGATATATTGCCTCTTCTTCAAGTTGAAATTGGCATCAGTCGCATATTTGCTGGTTGTGTATTGCTTCTGCTTCAAGTTGAAATTGGCATCTGACGCATATTTGCGAATGATATATTGCTTCTGCTTCAACTTAAAATCAGCATCTACTCTGTATCGGCTGGTGATGTATGTCCTCTTCTTATTGGTGACAGACATCTTTGTAGCCTTGAAATTGTGCCTTAATTTATGTGCCTTGTCTTCTGTTTTTGTCATTGCTGTGCATTTAATTTGGAAAATGCCTTACTGTCCTTCCATATTCCCTGTGAGGATTTTGCATCAAGTGACCATGGAGAATGCTTGCTGGCTGGTAATCCAGTGTGTGTTGCATCTTTGGTCATCTGTGTCACTTTGTTTTCCACATTATCAAGTGGTTTGTCAGATTGCACCGCTGGGGACAGCAAACCATCTGACAGACATCTTACACGATTAAATAAGACTGGCATTAAGTCATACTGCAGTCCATCAATAGGGCCTCTGGTGTCTAAGTAGTAAATCATACAACTTATAAATCCTTGCCCCCATATCAATCAAGTGTGTAAAAGTGATCATAACAGCTTTTCCCTTTTCAGTGGCAGGAAGTCCATCCTTATTTCGACTATGAGAATCAAACAGTCCATATCTCCCAGACTTGTCTCTGAACAATGCAATGCAATATGGCGTTACTGTAAAACGTGCATGTGTAACATCTGCATTGAGGCACTGAAGTCTTGTGGAGAGGTCACCAAAACAACCTTGGTTGTCACTGTCTACCGTGGCTCTCACACATCCTGATAACACTGGAGATTTAACCACGTTATACTCATATTTATCAGTGTTGACTCTGAGGGGCACTTCTTCCATTAAGTGTTGGTGCTGATAGACGTTTCTTTGTTTTAGCTGCTTTATTGTTGTGCCATACAAGCTGTTACCCTTCTTCAATATTTGATCAAGATCATCCTTCCTCACATCATCAAGCTCACTGTGGTATGCCAAAAATGTCAGAGCCATGCATGTACATTGTTTGTTCCTTAAAATTCCATAGCCATGATGACCCTGATGAAATGATGCCTGCACAGAAATCTCACTTGGTACACATGGTTCTTGCATGCCATGGTTTTCAGAATTGCCCATCACACTGTCACTGTGCTCTTGAACTTGACACCGAGTTGAACATGGGAATGACACCACATGTTCACTGTATACCTCCTGGGCACATTCACTCTAAAAAGTAATTTGAGAGACCTGTTACCACCACTTAATTAAATGCATATTTCCAAGATAAAAATTCAAATTTATTGTTTTAAATAAACTTTTTATGTTGAAAACCTATTTTAATAAGTTGTGTTGATATTATATTGTTGGAAATTACAGCAACATAATTTTGTGTGTCATGTACAGTCCCATTTATGCATTCATTGATGTAAAAGGAAATTTTAAGCGGAGGTTCACAAAAAAAGTGAACTCTCGCTTTTTGGAACCCTCCCCCCTCCGGTGTCACATTTGACACCTTTCAGGGGGAGAGGGGTGCAGATACCAGCCTGACACATCACCCCCCCCCCCGCTGTCTCCTGGGAAACACAGGTAAGTGTCCATTTTTTAAAAGTCAGCAGCTGCCATATTTGTAGCTGCTGTCTTTTAAAAAAAAAAAAATTGGTGGAACCTCCGCTTTAAGTTGTGGCAACTTAATAAAATTGACTTGGTAACTATTAGCCAGATTCAGGTAGATGGGCGCATCTTTGTGCCGGCGTAACGCAACGTATATGCGCTACGCCGGGGTAAGTCAGAGAGGTTACTATACGATTCACAAAGCACTGTCTCTCAACGTTGCGCCGGCGTAACGTAAATTTGAAGGCGTAAGCCGACGTAAGTGCAAGTGGGTGTGACCTTATGCAAATGATGGCCTGAGCGTGGAGCAGTGGCTTACGCCCAGCGTATCATCAACGGAGCATGCGCAGTGATGTCGACGTATGATCGCTTCTTTGTGCGCATGCTCACAACTACGCTGGCCCGACTTTCTGGTATACGCGGGCCTACCGGCTTACGCCGAGCGCATAAATACGCCCAGACATGCGCCTGTCCGACGCAAAATTACATCCTGCTTTTTCCCCCCCTGAGCAAGGTAATTTTGCTGTGCGATGGCTGCTACAGTAGACAAGAACAAGAGGAAGAGGAATTTTTCTCCCCAGGAGAAGGCAGTCGTCATCGCTGCCATGGAGTCAGGATACTAGCCGCACAAAGAAACAGGTCATCCTGGAGACCATCGCGACTGAGGTTAGTGCCCTTGGCAATGCGACCCGGAGCGCCAAGGACATTAAAAAAAAGATCAATGATCTGAAGCTCCGTGTGTGGGAGAAGCTGGCCGCCATTAGGAAGCTCCAGAGGGGCACGGGTGGCGGACCACCATGCAATGTCAGTTTGACCCCGGAGGAGGTGGTCGCCCGGTGTCTGCAGAGGGAGCAGTTGGAGGGCGTTGAGGGCTATGATTCCTGTGATGATGCCTCGAGGACAGGTAAGTGTTTTATATCCCCTACCTGGTGTGTAGCATGTGAGGGGGTGGAAGGGAACATGTGACAAGTGTGTGGGTCCTCCAACATGTGATTGCTTTGTGTCATCCACAGATGTACAGGAGGGAGCGGGCCCATCTGCTGCCGGTGGTCGTCCCACGACATCTTCCCCGGAACAGCCTCAGCCAGACCCCCTAGATCCAGCAGTGGAGGGGAGTGGCCACACCTCTCCTCTCGAGGAGGTGGTGGAGGAGACGGTGGATCTTGGCCAGATTTGCCTCATTATAGAGGAGTCCACTGTTCTGCCTGGGCCCTCTCACAACTCCCCCCTCACATCAGGGGAAGCCCCTCTGTCTCAGCCACCAGTAGGGGTGCAACGGATCAAAAAAACTCACGGTTCGGATCGTTCCTCGGATCAGGAGTCACGGATCGGATCATTTTTCGGATCAGCAAAAAAAAAATTGCAGCCTCACTGTGCCCCAAATTGCCGCCTCCCTGTGCCTCAAATTGCCGCCTCCCTGTGCCTCAAATTGCCGCCTCACTGTGCCTCAAATTGCCGCCTCACTGTGCCCCAAATTGCCGCCTCACTGTGCCCCAAATTGCCGCCTCACTGTGCCCCAAATTGCCGCCTCGCCAGGGTGGAAGAAGTGAGAGGGCAGCCAGCAGGGCTGGATTTCCTTTCCCTGCCACCCCAAGGCCAGGTTTTGCAATGCACCCCCTCCCCACCAACCTAACCACCCCCCCGGAGAATAGCAGTTGGATGGCAGGGGCGGCATGGTTAGTTCAAATATTTTTTGTTTCTTCTTTTTTTTTTTATTACATTATCATTTTTTTTTGTAGCTTGTCGTTTTTACTTTTTTAATTTTTGTATCATTTTCTTATTTTTAATATATTATTTTTCTTCTTCTTTACTTTTTAATTACTTATTTTTTTATTAATTGAATTATTGTTTCTTCTTTTTTTTTACATTTAACTTTATTGCTATCACACAAGAGAAAACAATTCTCTGTGTCATAGCAATTGAAGGTGACAGGTTCTCTTTGTTAACCCTGTCAGCTCCAAAAACAGTCCTCACAGTTGAGATAAGAAGAGCACAGCTCACCCATCTCACTGTGTGCTATTTGCAGCAGGGACAGGAGACTCGGCAGCTGGGGGAGGAGGAACGAACGGACGGAAGGCAGCTGGGGGGGGGGAACGGACGGACGGCAGCTGGGGGGAACGGACGGACAACAGCTGGAGAAGGGGGGGAACGGACGGACGGCAGCTGGAGAAGGGGGGGAACGGACGGACAGCAGCTGGAGGGGGGGGAACGGACGGACGGCAGCTGGAGGGGGGGGGGGGTTATCAGAGCCAGCAGGGAGAAGTGTGGGGGGAACGGATGGCAGGCAGCAGCACATTGTCTCTGCTAGAAACCAACTGAACTCACCGCCGTCTCCACTCCTGCTCGTACACAGCCCCACCTCCTCCTAAGCCCACGCTGTAATAGACAAAACACATCAGCGCATTGGACACGCATTCTGTCTATCACAGCGTGGTTAGGAGCAGGCGGGCTGTGTGCAAACAGCGGAGACAATTTCAATGTGTTTTTTTACCGCTTTGCTCTGCACGTGTGTGCCGATCCGAAGTCATTGATCCGTGCGGATCACGGATCAATGACGATCCGTTACACCCCTAGCCACCAGCAGGGGAACCCCCTTAAGGGGCTCACCCTACAGCTGCTCCCAAGCGTCTTCTGCCCCAAGGAAGGCGAAACGGAAGACCAGTGGTGTTCCTGATTCCGTGCAGGAACAACTTGCCATGGACCAGGGCCAGCAGACCCGGCATATGGGGGAGATAGCCGGGCACCTGCACCAGGTGGCAGAAAACACAGCCCAGATTTTGGACGCAGTGCAGGATGGCAATGCCAATAGCGCAGCAGTGGTCACCTGCGTTGGGGAGCTGCAGGCCACCACAGCGAACCTAGTGGCAGAGGTTCAACCCCTTACTGGGGCCGTCCAGGCCAACACGGCTGCCATCCAGGAGGAGGGGAGGCAGAGGCAGGGCAACCAGCGGCATAACCTCACCCGCAATATGAGGATGCAGGCCCAGACCAACCACTTTCTGAGCCGCATTGCCGTGGCCTTGGAGGGCAGGCAGGCATCACCTGCCAGGAGTGGCACACCCAGGGATGAGCCACCTCCAGATGTCCCACCCCCCCCACCCCAGGCTCCCCCCAGGCAGCTGAGGAGCCAGAGAGGTGCCACCAGGCGCAGCCCCCGTCAGGCCAAATGAGTGCCTTTTTTTTTTTTTGACTCAGTTGTTTTTTAAGGTTATTTATGCTCAAGATTTGAGTTATTTTTTTTATGCTCAGGTCATGAGCCTTTTTTTTATTTATGTAAGCACACGCTGAGGAGTGCTGGTTACAGTGTAACTGGTGTGTGAATGTGGGGGGTGACACTCCTGCCAGTAAGGGGTGTCACCCTCGGTCGTCGGGGAGAAATTATCCCCACGACTGTGTGAATGTGGTATGAATGGACAGTGACATAATTGGGGCCTTGGCGCGGCGTTGCTGCTCCCAAGTCCTGCATGGTGGACTTGGGCTAATCCAATGTGATGTGGTGTGTGTGAGCTAGGGACCGCAGTGGTGTGCATGCGTGCATTCTCCTTGTGCCATGATGAATGTGTGTGTTTAACGTGCAAAGATGTCTTCTGTGAGGCATCTCCTGACTGCCGTTTCCTCAGCAGACAGGGTAGCCTCATTTAGGGGGTGACTGTGTGGTTCGGGGGTCAGGTCATTACGTATGTCAATCTCCAGGCCCTTTCTCATGGCGTAGTTGTGCAGCACGCAACATGCACCGATGATCTGGCACACAAAGTTTGGGGAATACAACAGGGTCCCCCCGGACTTATCCAGGCATCAGAAAGGGGACTTCAGTAGGCCAAATGTGCGTTCCACCACTGCACGGGTACGTATGTGTGCAGCATTGTAGTTTATCTCTCCTCTGGTTTGGGGATTCCGATATGGAGTCAGGAGATGGGGTCCAAGTGCATATGCAGAGTCACCTGGAAGGGAAAAGACAGGAGGATGTTAGCCGTGCATGTGCCCCTTGTGATGTCTGCATCATGGGGTCGGACAGTCATGCCTGACACCCATGTCACTCACCAACCAGCCAGCTGTCCCCATACACGTTTTATTCAAAATCTGTTGGGATGTTGCTTTGACGGTATATGTAGCTGTCATGGCTGGACCCTGGGTGTTTGGCACGGACGTGCCATATGAGGCATTGGGCATCGGCTATCACCTGTACGTTGATGGAATGCCAGTGCTTCCGATTGCGGTATATGTGCTCTGTGTCACGGGGGGGGGGGGGGCGTAGTGCCACATGTGTGCAATCAATGGCCCCCACGTTGCGTGGGAATCCTGCAATTTGGTAGAAATCCTGCATTGCCTTCTGCTGCAGATGCTCATGGGTGGGTCTGATGAAGGGGTGGGACATGCTTGTGAGGATTGCAGGGACAACCTGGTGCACACATCGGCTCATGGTGGATTGCGACATCCCAGCCACTACTCCACTTGTACGCTAAAAAGATCCACTGGTGAGGAAATGCAGTGTTGCCAGTACCTTGACCAGTGACTGCACTGCATGTGCACGATGTGTCTTGCTGGTGATGTCATCATGCAGGGTTGTGGCCAATTCTAGGATGGCATCAGGGCTGAATATGAAGATGTGATACACCTCTGAATCACCCATGCCAAAAACGTCAATGCGCGTGCGGTATATCCTCTCCCACGCCCTCCTACGAGTCGGTGGACCCATTAGTAGTGCTAGGACCACGGCTGCCCCTGGCATTTTGGCACACAGATGTGTTCTCCTGCAAGTGTGGTTGCTCAGCTTGTCCGTAACAGTGCTACTGTAGCTGCTCTCCAGCTGACCTGTGCACGTCTGGTGCAAAGATAATCCAGCTTTTTGATGGAATAACTTTAGGCCTGACTTACGCGCACCGCGCGTAGCCTGCGTCGGGCGCTCTTACATGCGTAAATCGGCGTATCTCCCTCATTTGCATATTTGAATAGAAAATCAATGTGAGCGCAAGATGCGTAGAGCGTAAATATGCGCCCACGACACTCCGGAGTAGGAAAGTGTAGTCGGTCGGAGGAAGCCTATGTTCAGGCGTATCTTGTTCTGTGGGTACGGAACATAAATACGCCGGCGCATATTTACACTTACGCGGCGTATCTGTAGATACGCCGGCGTAAGTCTTTCTGAATCTGGCTATAAATTTTGTTATATCTTGAGTTATTGCAAGTCTCCTCCCCCACCAACCTAACACAGGGAAAGTTGAGACATGTTGGAAGGAAGACAGAGATATGAAAGACATTTTTAAAAGGTGAGAATAATTTGCTTTACAAAGAAATTCGGAACTATAACTATTTATAATCCCTTATAGTCTGTAGCTCGAGAACTAGGGGTTAAAAGGCAACACCAACTAACAAAAACTTTGTCCAAATATAGTGCTGGTTGTTTTTAGCCTTGTGAACATCATTGCCTCATGTCAGTGGATAGGATTGATAGTGCGTGATGGAAAGAATCCGCGCTGAGGTAAAGGATAAGGACTGCTGCCTCTCTGTGATAACCCAATAAAGGGGCCTAATTAATGTATGTAGTGGAAAGAGATAATTGGCGCTGTCTGTAATAGGCAAGTGGGGGCAAAGTGGAATGTAAGTGTGGTCCTAGAACCAAGTTAAATTTGTTGGGTATCCTGTGGTAGGGTGGGAATTGATGAGCGGCACTGACTCACTTTAATTTAGTTTTTATTTCATTGGTTTTTGGACTTATACCAGCTGATCTGGTAATTGTTGCACGTGAGAACACTGCTATTATTGATCATCAGATCCTGTTTGCTGAGGACTAGTGCCTGCATAGACTCCTTAGAGCATTGATGTGTATTGGGATTTATTTTCATCTATCTCCCATATATGCTCATACAGGATTTACGGATGTTCATAATTATATCTGAATCACTTTTACGCAGCAGATCTAGCTGCGATTAGTGGTTTCTTACACTGATATCTATCTTTGGAATCATTATTGTTTATTATCCATAGGTTACTTTCATCTTTAATATAATCACCCACTTTGCAGGATACACCACCACATGTATTAGAGCACTTTAGGAGGTTGTTTCACAATTAGTATAGCATACTGGTATTTTTACCCCGTGAGCCGGCACAGTATCCTGTCTTTTTTGCACTATTAACACATGTCATCAGCCGTCACTAAATGTGCTACTGGGTACCTCCATTTATACCTCACCTAGGCTATTGACCATGATATAGATGTTCTTTTTATTAATTTTGCATACCATTTCTCTATTTTTCAACATTATAAAGGGTCATCCTCAATTTGGGGAATAATAATTGTTCTTGGTAATATTACAGGGAGTTCATACCCCACAGGATACCCGACAAATTTAACTTGGTTCTAGGGCCACACTCACATTCCACTTTGCCCCCACTTAGCTTTTACAGACAGCACCAATTATCTCTCTTTCCACTACATACAGGATTGATAGTGCGCCATTTGTGAAATCTGCTAAGCTTGAAAACTTTTTTTTTTGTGCCAGGGGAGTCAGTGCATTATAGATTTTAGCTTCTATGGCAAACTACATTCAAGACTTCATGGTTTGTTTAAAATATTTACTAAAGGCAAATCCACTTTGCACTGAAGGTGCACTTGGAAGTGCAGTCGCTGTAGATCTGAGGGGGACATGCAAGGAAAATAAAAACAGCATTTTTGCTTGCACATGATTGGATGATAATATCAGCAGAGCCTCCTCTCATTTCAGATTTGTCCCTCAGTTCTACAGCAAATGCACTTGAAGTGCAAAGTGGATTTGCCTTTAGTAAATAAACCCCAATAGTCTGATTGTTTATTGTCTTCTTTACTTGGAGTCGGAGGGGCTGTTTTCCTCTCTCCCCTCCAACCTATTGCCAATATTGTGGTATTCCTATTTGTCAGTTTTTTTTTTTTTTTTTTTGGTTGATGCTTTTCCCCCTCATCAGCTCCCTCTTCCTACATGCCCTAAGGCTGCTTTCACACTGAGGCGGCATCAGCAGTAAAGCGCCGCTATTTTTAGTGGCGCTTTACTGTCAGTTTGGCGGTGCCATTCGGCCGCTAGCGGGGTGCTTTTAACAACCACTAGCGGGCGAAAAAGGGTTAAACCCGCCGGCAAAGCACCGCTGCCGGTGGTGCTGCCCAATGATTTCAATGGGCAGGGGCGCTGTAGGAGCGGTGTATCCATAAGCATTTCCCACACCATGTTTAAAATGCACTGCAGCTGTGTTCTGCACTGGGTGTCAATATTAAGCTAATGACACCCCAAATTCAGATAACAAACGCAGTGTGTTTGCTCGCACTGGATGACGTGGTACAGAAGTACCATGTGATCCGGTTGCAATGAGTTTGCAATTGTAGATACACTAGTTTTAGTGCAGTGCAAATTCAGCCCATTCAAAATGAATGGGCTGAAATCGCACCACACAGAACTGCATGCGAATTGCATGTGGACATACAGCGCATTCCTGTGCAATTTCCGGTGTGAGACGGTCCTAAGTTTTATATTTGGCACTGTGGTTTTAGATATATTAGGCTATATTATACATGGTACAAATCTTTATAGGTTGTTGCTTCCACTTAAATTTTACCTGACATTGTCATAACTTAAAAAGCTTGATGCAAGCTGTTTTTTTTTGCGTTTTATTTTGTTCAGCCAAGACATTATTTTTTAGAGTATCACTAACCTCCATTTCCACTATGCTGCTGTGGGGCTCCGGATCCCATAAGCGTGGGTCTGAAAGGTCCCGTTTAGTCCAGCGTATCTTTGCAGCTTTAGACCGCTTTCCTTTAGATGGCATTATGCTATGTGTTGGAGGAGATATAATTCCCTTCAGAGCTGTAAAGAAGGATCTATAATGCTATAATTTTCCTCAGAGCTGTGTGAGAAAAGATATAATTTGCCTCAGTTGTGTGGTAGAAGCCAGAACTCACCTCACAGAAAACACCTCACAGAAAACACCTCACAGAAAACACCTCACAGAAAACACCTCACAGAAAACACCTCACAGAAAACACCTCACAGAAAACCCCTCACAGAAAACCCCTCACAGAAAACCCCTCACAGAAAACCCCTCACAGAAAACCCCTCACAGAAAACACCTCACAGCTGTGTGGGAGGAGCTATAGAATCCCCCCGTGTGTGAGGAGCTTTTCTCTTTAGCGTCTCCTAGGAAACCAATTTTTGTTTATATGCAAGCCCTCTAAGCACAGAGAATACCTGCTTGCTTTTTAAAACGTGTCCTTCAAATGGTTGCATTTTAAAAACTATAAATCGTACAGCGAATATCTTTATATTGTGTGAATCACAAGACCCATACCTACATTTTGATGTATAGTATGTCTCTGAAATATAAAAATTGAAGGCACAATTGCCTTTAAGATTTTAGGTTTCCAGTCTTTAATTTCAATGGAAGTCAATGGAAGTCAGTGTATGGCGTGGGTTGCAAACAAATTGTCATATTGTGAAAATATCATAGCTGTGTGGGAGTAGCTATAGAAAGCCCTCCCAGCTGTGTGGGAGTAGCTATAGAAAGCCCTCCCAGCTGTGTGGGAGTAGCTATAGAAAGCCCTCCCAGCTGTGTGTATGAAGGTATTTACCTCAGCGTCTCCTAGGAAACCAATGTAAACATATGCAAACGGACTCTTTTTTTTTTTTGAATACTTGTCCTTCAAACGGTTGTATTTTAAAAACTATAAAATCGTACAGCGAATATCTTTATATTTTACGAATCACAAGACCCAGACCTACATTTTGATGTCTCTGAAATAATAAAATTGAAGGCACAGTCGCAGTTTACAAATTCCCCAGCAAATTTTATTTTTCTAAACTTTGACCTCCATTGACTTCCATTGAAATAATGGATGGCGTAGGTTGCAAACAAATGGTCGTATTGTGAAAACGGTTTGGTCGATCGCTTAGCTGTGAACACGTGTAGTGGCAGCAGGGATAGCTGAACGTTTTGATATAAGATTTGTGTAGGTCGGCTTGAAAATGAGGGAGTGGTCAGTTTACAAATCATGTAATGATTTAACATTTTTGACATTTCCGCACTCTAAGCTTCACCATTCATTCCTATGGGAAAATTTTGCGAACGATTCGGCGAAACGTTCCACAAAGTAATAGCAACGCGATCGGGAACAATCCGCACATTTCCATATATTACTCGTCTATGTAGTGTAAAAACTGTGGGAGGAGTTAGGGTGGCAAATTTGGCTATAATAAGAACTAGAAAAGATACAATTTCTGGGGAAATTGTGCAGCGTGGTCTTGCCTCCACCAATACTCCTGACTGGAGACGGTGCCCCTGGAGATGTAAATGTGATCCAACAGTGTGTCGATCCAGTTCGATCCATTGCCCCATCAAAAACTGCTCCATCCAAAACTGCACCATCAAAACTGCACCATCAAAACTGCACCATCAAAAACTGGTTGCTATGGACTGGTTGCTATGGAATGGTTGCTATGGACCGGTTGCTATGGCCTGGTTGCATGGACTGATGACTATGGAAGGGTTGCTATGGAATGGTTGCTATGGATGGTTTCTATGGATGGTTGCTATATGCAGAAGTTACGCAGAGCCCAAAAAAACAGAGCCATATCACCTCACATCTGTGTGGGAGGAGCTATAGAAAGCCCTCACAGCTGTGTGGGAGTAGCTATAGAAAGCCCTCATAGCTGTGTGGGAGTAGCTATAGAAAGCCCTCACAGCTGTGCGGGAGTAGCTATAGAAAGCGCTCACAGCTGTGTAGGAGGAGCTATAGAAAGCCCTCACAGCTGTGTGGGAGTAGCTATAGAAAGCCCTCACAGATGTGTGTATGAAGGTATTTACCACAGCGTCTCCTAGGAAACCAATGTAAAAACATGCAAACACACTCTAAGCAGACTCAGATTCTTGCTTTTTTTTTTTTTTTTTTAATACTTGTCCTTCAAATGGTTGTATTTTAAAAACTATAAATCGTACAGCGAATATCTTTATATTTTACGAATCACAAGACCCAGACCTGCATTTTGATGTATAGTATGTCTCTGAAATAATAAAATTGAAGGCACAGTCGCAGTTTACAAATTCCCCAGCAAGTTTTAGTTTTCTAAACTTTGACCTCCATTGAAATAATGGATGGCGTAGGTTGCAAACAAATTGTCATATTGTAAAAACGGTTTGATCAATCGCTTAGCCGTGAACACGTGTAGTGGCAGCAGAGATAGCTGAACGTTTTGATATAAGATTTGTGTAGGTCGGCTTGAAAATGAGGGAGTTTTTGCAGTTTACAAATCATGTAATGATTTTTCATTTTTAGAAATCCCACACTGTAAGCTTTACCATTCATTCCTATGGGAAAATTTCGCCGCAAAAATGGCGATATTTCGAAACGTTCCACAAAGTAAGACCCCATTCACACCTAGGCGTATATACGCCTGTAGTACGACGCCGCTGCAGCCCCGAGACGCCAGAGGGATGATTTAACATGCACCTCTATGGAGATGGTTCACATCTCCACGCCGAACGCCATACGCCTGCCGCCTGAAAAAGTCCCGGACCTTTTTTTCAGGCGGCTTTCGACATAGGAGATGTGAACCATCTCCATAGAGGGGGGTGAAGGCTGCATTCACAATCGCGGTGTTTTGTCGCCGCAAATCGCAGTACAAAACGCCGATATTTGTCGCCGCAATTTCGCGGGACAAAACGCAGCGATTTTGTACGCCGAGGTGTGAATGCAGCCTAATAGCCCACCGATCGGGAACAATCCGCACAATTCGATATATTACTCGTCTATGTAGTGTAAAAACTGTGGGAGGAGTTAGGGTGGCAAATTTGGCTATAATAATAATAATAATAATAATATATATGTGAGAAAACAATAAGTGATCTTGCTATGCAAGACCACTTAATAAAGTGCCTAAACTCCAAGGTGCAAATGTTGAATACAAAATAGACTGAAATATTATCAGATACAAAGTGCATGTGGCCTCCATCCAGTGCAGGTGCGACCGGAAGCGACATCACCACGGCTCTGTTTCCCTCGTGCGTATCGTCACTGATCACGTGACTTTCTCAAGCTCAGGTAAGTATTTATGAGGGTGCTGGGGGGAAACTGTATGGATAAGGTTTTTTTTAACTTAAAGGGGTTGTAAAGGTTTGTTTTTATTTTCTAAATAGGTTACTTTAAAGGGTCACTAAAGGAATTTTTTTTTTTAGCTAAATAGCTTTCTTTACCCTACTGCAGTCCTGGTTTCATGTCCTCATTGTTCGTTTTTGCTTTGATGTTGCTGTAATTCTCCTCTGTTCTGGACACTTCCTGGTTGTCTGTTTCCTGATCACCACAGTACTAGGAGATTTCTCACTGTGGTGACTAATCAAGGAGGTGTGATTACTGTGTGTCTAAAAAACCCCTCAGCACCAATCCAGTTTTGTTTTACAAACCATCACTGCCCTCTATTGGCTCTCTGGCTCTGTACATCAGAGAACCAGGAAACAGCAAAAACAAAACTAAAAACTGTAGGTACATTATAGGATTGTTTTTTATCTATTTTTAATAATTATTTTTAAAAGGAATCAGTTAACTATTATGTCTCTATACCCTGTAAACAGTCATTTCAGCAAAAAAAAAAAATGTTTTCCTTTAGTGACCCTTTAACCACTTAAGGACCAGCCCATGTACATATACGTCCACAATATGGCACGTACAGGCACATGGGCGTATGGGTACGTCCTCCCCTATTAGCGGGTGGGGGGTCCGATCGGGACCCCCCCCGCTACATGCGGAGGTCGGGTCCGCTCGGGGAGCGATCCGGGACCACGGCGCGGCTATTTGTTTATAGCCGCTCCGTCGCGATCGCTCCCCGGAGCTGAAGAACGAGGAGAGCCGTGTGTAAACACGGCTTCCCCGTCCTTCACTATGGCGGCGCATCGATCGCGTCATTCCCTTTATAGGGAAGACACGATCGATGACGTCATTCCTACAGCCACACCCCCAAACAGTTGTAAACACATACACAGTGATCCCTAACTCCTACAGCGCCGCCTGTGGTTAACTCCCAAACTGCAACTGTCATTTTCACAATAAAGAATGCAATTTAAATGCATTTTTTGCTGTGAAAATGACAATGGTCCCAAAAATGTGTCAAAATTGTCCGAAGTGTCCGCCATAATGTCGCAGTCACGAAAAAAATTGCTGATCGCCGCCATTAGTAGTAAAAAAATAAAAAAAAATAAAAATGCAATAAAACTATCCCCTATTTTGTAAACACTATAAATTTTGCGCAAACCAATCGATAAACGCTTATTGCGATTTTTTTTACTAAAAATAGGTAGAAGAATACGTATCGGCCTAAACTGAGGAAAAAAAATGTTTTTATATATGTTTTTGGGGGATATTTATTACAGCAAAAAGTAAAAAATATTGCTTTTTTTTCAAAATTGTTGCTCTATTTTTGTTTATAGCGCAAAAACTAAAAACCGCAGATGTGATCAAATACCACCAAAAGAAAGCTCTATTTGTGGGGAAAAAAGGACGCCAATTTTGTTTGGGAGCCACGTCGCACGACCGCGCAATTGTCTGTTAAAGCGACGCAGTCCCGAACTGTAAAAACCCCTTGGGTCTTTAGGCTGCATATTGGTCCGGGGCTTAAGTGGTTAAGCTAGTGCATTGTTGGTTCACTTACCTTTTCCTTCGATTTCCCTTCGAAATGTTTTTTTTCGTTGTCCGAATTTCTCACTTCCTGTTCCTCCTCAGTAAGGTGTTCAGTAAGCTGTTCTAAATGACTTTCCACCGCTCGGATGATGGTGGAAAGCTTACTGAGGAGAAACAGGAAGTGAGAAATTCAAACAAAGAAAATAAACATTTAGAAGGGAAATCGAAGGAAAAGGTAAGAGAACCAACAATGCGCTAGCTTAAAGGAACCTATTTAGAGAATAAAAGAAGAACCTTTACAACCCCTTTAATGCATATAATGCATTAAGGTTAAAAAAAAAAAAAAAAGTCCTGTAACCTTTAGAACCACTTTAAGATGTACAGTACTGTCAGACTGTTGCTGAAATCCTTAGTGTCAGCCAATACAATCTGACCAGTCAATGTTTTTCCTTACACTTTCATATTACCATAGTTCTGCACATAGTAGTAATTGGCTGCTTCTGACTCATTTAAGCCTGGTACTCACAGGCTGAATGTCGGGCAGCACAAGGAAAGACAGCAACTTGTGAAATCCATATGGGGTCCTCAATAATTTAATCGTAGTGCTAGTCCATCAATTGTAGCCAGATTACCCACAGTTTTTTTTTTTTGTAAAAAAAACAGATGAGAAACATTTAAGTAAACATTACAACAGAAAGACATGGGTCAATGGCTGCTGTTTGAAATTGCCCTACTCAGCCTCAGATCAAAAGACTGGGAGTCCAATTTAGGATAGTTATTTCATAATCTAGAGTCCTCTTCATTGAAAGGAAACCCACATTAATATCCTTCAGCAAATACTTATTTTGAAGGTATGGTGTACTGGAAACATGAGACCAATCGGCCTATAGGTCTCTATACATTCTATCATGGACTGGTAGCTCTGGAAGCCCCTTATTAAAGGGTTTGTAAAGGATTTTTTTTTTTTTATCTTAATAGCTTCCTTTACCTTAATGCAGTGCTGTTTTCATGTCCTCGTTGTTGCTCTCAAGTTGCTGTAATTCTTCTCTGATCGCCACACTTCCTGGTTGTCTGTTTCCTGATAAACACAGTACTGGGAGCTTTCTCTCTGTGGTCACTAATCAAGGAGGTGTGATTACTGTGTGTCTAAAACCCCTCAACACCAATCAGTTTCGTTTTCCAAACCATCACTGCCCTGTATTGCTCTGTACATCACAGAAGCAGGAAACAACATGCAAAAACGAAACTAGAAACTGCAGGTACATTATATGATTGATTTTTATCTATTTTTAATCGTTTTTAAAAGGAATCAGTTAACTATTATGTCTCTCTACCCTGTAAACAGTCATTTCAGCAAAAAAAAAAAAAAAAAGTCTCCTTTAAGTTCTAGGGTATGGTGGATAGCTCCCAAACAGCAATCAAGGGGGAATCTTACATTGTGGAACACCCTCCATACAGTTTACATGTATAAAATAAAATAAATACATCCTACTTGGAGCTGCTGTTGCCTAGATCAGCTGGATCTGTAAATACTGGGCATAGCAGACCAAGACATCTTGGTGTTGCACTGCCGACTAGAAAGTCTGTTGGAATCCTGGTTTAAAAAGATTCTCTGGTCCTCCTCTGCCTATGGCTTTTTCCACCGCCTGCTTAAGCCCCCTCCCTGGAGTTTGTGGAACTGGCACCAGAGCCCAACTAGGGTCTCTGCAACAGAGATTGTTAATTCTCTTAAAATGACCTACGCAAGCAATAGCGGTTGATGGGTTACCTGTTTTAAAGAAGCAGAGCATCTCCCCCATATGCTGTCCTCCTGGAACAGGATTGGAGAAAATGGAAAAAATAAAAAACAGCCTGGTTAAACCACTTCCAGTGCTGGCATGCCTTTTTTTTGTGTGTATATATATATATATATATATATATATATATATATATATATATATATATATATATATATATATATATATATATATATACAGTACTGAGAGCAAGCCTAAGACCATAAACAGAGGGTGGAACTTTTGTCCCTCAATGGACTCCAAGAAAATGATTTATGGCAAGTAGAAAAGGACACATTTTTGCCTCATTAAGAGACAAAAGGATTCAGAGACAATAAAAACCATCCAAAAACAGTCAGTCTGGGTGAGTGGGCAACATGGCAAACAAAGCAGCAACAGACCCACTATAAACTATATAAAACTGGGCCTGAACATTCACACATGTAAAATATAGAGAACGTGTGAACAGAAGACCACGTGTTAGCCTTTCAAATATGGGAAAAACCTGTCTGATGTCAAAAAGCCCTAGAAGAACTCACAGATCTAGTACGGTTTGCTTTAATAAAGTGGAGTGAATTTCCACTTAAGGAGTTTAACCTATTCCCTTATGCCCTGTACACACGATCGGACATCTGATGGAATCTAAACCGATGGATTTTTTTATCAGATATCCGATGAAGCCGACTTTCATCAGTCTTGCCTACACACCATCGGTTAAAAATCTGATCGTGTCCAACGCGGTGACATAAAACACTACGACGTGATGAGAAAAATGAAGTTCAATGCTTCCGAGCATGCGTCTACTTCATTCTGAGCATGCGTGGATTTTTGACCAATGGATTTCCCCACAGACGATCGTTTTTTTTAACCATAAGACACATTTAAAAACAGGTTCTATTTTTTTTTTCACAGATGGGGGGGGGGGGGGGGAACGATGGGGCCCACACACAATCAGTTCGTCCGATGAAAACGGCGAACCGATTGCGTGTACAGGGCATTAATGTTGGACAGAATAGCACCGCGATCATGGCATGCTGCTGTGCAGAGTCTACCAGAGAAAATGTTTTGGAAAGCATCACCAAGCCTCCATTTATGGGATCCTTAAATACTGGCACATCCTCTACAGCAGTGGTCATCAACCCTGTCCTGCAGGGCCCACTAACAGGCCAGGTTTTATGTATTACCTTGGGGAGATGCAGACTAGAATACTACAATCACTGAGGAGCAAATTATATCACCTGTGATGTATTTCAGTTATCTTGCAAACCTGGCCTGTTAGTGGGCCCTGCAGGACAAGGTTGATGACCACTGCTCTACAGGAATCGCCAGTGCTTTATTATGACAGGACACTGATGGCTCAAAAGTAGGAACAGTCCACTTCTTAAAAAGGACTCATTCAATGAATATTAGACTGCTAATGTTTGGGATTAGTAAAGAGTTTATCATGAGTTTCCCAGTTTGCCTATAGGATAGCAGAGGGGATCCTACACAGGTAGCAGGAGTAGTGGAAGGTTCTGCTTTTCCATCTTTAAGTTGACATGCAAAGCATTAATAAAAGACGGAATGGTCTCTCTAAGCCTGAGGGCCTCCAGCATGAAATGGAGACTCCTCCTCAGATACAGGCTGCAGGCAGGTCAAAAAATTATTCTACATGGGAAGGTTTTGAGATATGCTTATGGTCTCTGCAGACAGAGTAAGCAATACAAATTGCAATTTGGTCTATAAAAATCATGCAAGAAACTGCAGTTAAAACCTCCCAAGTTAAAATCTAGGAGGGGCCACAACCACCAAAGCTACGACTCAGAGGTAGGTAGAGGAGCACTTTATTTACTTTATACCTTTTACTGGGGTATTCATCCCCCTTACATTATAAGCGATTATGTTAATCGTGGTCATGGTTCATCCTAAGAGGAGAGCACCTGGCAGGCCGCGACAAATCCAGAGAGAGATGGAAGAAGAGGGAAGGAAAAACCCCCCCATCTTCCCCTCCCTCCCCCACATAGGAGGTTGGACCACTTCATGTTGATCCATGTATGGGTTTGACAGCATCTATCATGTTGGTCGGTTCCCATCTCTCCTTGGGAGAGGGTACCCCTCCATCCTCAGCCCCCTGCTATCCTCCGGTCTCCCCCCTCTCCCTCTTAAGCATCTCACAAGATACCCATCTTTTTACGTAGAACATGCTCCATCCCTACCCCCCCCCCCCCCTGCGGCTGCAAGTCCAATGCATGCTGCCCAGCGCTGCCACCTGCCAATTATTCTTCTCCCATTCTGGCAGGGAAGGTGGTGAAAGATCTAATTTACTACATAAGTCCCATAGATCTTTAGGGGTGTCATCTGCTTGCGTTTGGTATCTTGTGCACCCTATCCATTTTCAGTATTTCTGCCGCTTCTCTCCCAAAAATAGGGTTGAACAGTTCCTGCATCACTTTTATTAATTCGTCATTTTTATATTTCTCTGGTATCCCTCTTATCCGTAGGTTTTTTCAGCAGCTACGATTTTCTTGATCCTCCAGTTTATAACATAGCCATCTATTTGTTTTTTGCAAAGATGTCATCTGTTCGTTCATTTCCTCCAGCCTTTGTTCAAATTTGTCAATTTTTTTCCTCCATTTCTTCGACTCGCCCCAGGACTTGTCCAATATCCGTTCTAACTGCCAAAATTTCTGTTTTCAGTGATGCTTCTATTTTGGCCAGCATCTCTTTAATTTGGGGAAGGCTTGCCTGGGCTCCTTCTGACCCCGAGCTCTCTTCAGTCTCTGGCGCCGCATCTGCTTTCTTCATCTGATGGTCTCCATTTTTTGCCTTTGAGCTCCCTTGGGCACTATTCCCTTCATTTTCTGGCCACGTTACAGGCATTTCCATTAGTTTTCCCTGCTTTATTAAGCTTGGGGCCTTCATTACCATTGTCTATTATGCTTATTTCAGCTGACATGTAGCGCTGGATACCTCCTGGGCTTGAGACAGGTGGCGCCCTTTTCCCCGCTTTACCCGACCTTCCTCTCATACTAGTTCAAAAGCTTTCCTCCCTTTAAATATTCCTAGAGAGGAGAGACCCTGAGCAACAGTCCTCGTCAGCTGGTGGCTCCCTTCAGCAAGTAATGTCAACTATGGATCAATGATATTGATTCTTCAGAAATAACAGTGGACATTCTAATAATGATGTTTATCTCAACTCAGCACAGTCCTGGTCTCAGGGTATCAGGTATTGGAGCTTGTCAACCAATAGTGGCAGATTCCCATACAATAGCACAGGGAGAAAGTGGGATTTCCGGTTGTTCTCAAAAAGGAAGACAAAAAATAACAGAACAAAAGTTTGGAATCTGCAACAAAGTTTGTCAAAATCCTTGCAATGTACATAGATCACACAGAGGGGAATGTTTTTTCCCCTAACAAATAGTGGAAGTACTCTTTAAGTCTAGACAGAGACGAATTCTAGAAGTAATTTTAGGAGCCAAATCCTGTATGAACTTTGTAAATTAACTTTTACATACAAAAATCTAAACTCTAACATGGATGGTGGTAATGCAGCAGCTCCATACAATAATATCAATGTCACATTCACAATTTTGGAGCAGCTACAAATTGCTCTCAATAGTATTTTTTTCCTAAGAAAAAAAATGTATTGCAGTCATGGAAAGGTCTGCATTGTGTAGTGATTTGACTTGTGTTTAACATTTGGAGAGTTTTAGAATCGATAGCTCCAGTAGCTACTCATGTTATCCATTGTAGCTCTTTCTAGCTTACTGAAGACATCTGATTGACGAATGCATAGAGGGGGGACTTCCATTCCAGGGCTCCTGTACCAGTGACATTAGATGCTTGAAAAAAGGGGTACAGAGTGTCCAGTCATCAATAGAAAGCACATATGAGGGAGCTGCGGTGGCTCAACGCGATTGGCACTGCGCTGACAAGCCATTCACCTCTGCAGCTAGGGGTTCGGATCCCGGTCTTGGCTACATGTGAATTGGGTTTGGTGGTCTCAGCCCAGCTCCCGGTGGGTGTGCTATGCGAGGTAAGCCTGCGCTTAGTACGCCCACCCCCCTCCCACAAAAACCACCACACTTACACGCACTCGAAATTGGGTTAACATGCACGCACTTTGACCACGGGGTCTCTAAAAAGAGAGGCGAAGGACTAATGGGGCTGGTTGAGCGGGCTAGATCCTCTCACTCCCTTATAGGGAGTCCCTCTGCCCCATTGGGCTTCAAAGCGGAGCAGGTAGGGCGGGCTGTGCCACCCGGGGGCATGGAGAAAGGTGGCAGATTGCCTCTGGGGGAGGCCTGCCTACTCCCAACTCCTGCAGTCCGGCTCCTCTCTCGAGTACACACACAAAAAAAATACACTTTAAGAAAAAAAAATATATAAAGCACATATACAGTATCTCTCACACAGGTGAGTACACCCCTCACATTTTTGTAAAATATTTTATATCTTTTCATGTGACAAAACTGAAGAAATTACACTTTGCTACCGTGTACAGCTTGTATAACAGTGTAAATTTGTCCCCTCAAAATAACTCACATGGCCATTAATGTCTAAACCGCTGGCAACAAAAGTGAGTACACGAAGTGAAAATTTCTAATTTGCAACTATATGCTTCAGCTCTTTTTCCATCTTCATCATGAAGAATGGTATTAAATGGTGTATTCTCCATGGTTCAGCCAATGTTTGCTGAAGGAGAAATTAAGTTAATCAGTTGAAGGGGCCACTTTCATGCCTGTCAATGTATTCATATAATTACACATGCTAGAATACAGTTTTTCCAAAGCCTGACAGATAAACTACCAAAGAACCTGAAGAAGTCTTTATGGCCCAATTTACAGGAAGAAGTTTAACTGCCAAGTACTAAACACAATGGATAATCAGCTTACCTCATGCTTTAACCCATTTATAACATCATCTCACATAAGTGGCAGCACAGTGTGTGGGCCTTAACATACATCCGTCAATGGGTTTTTTCAGGGCTTGAGCGATCAGTGACCCCAGAAATGTGACTAAGCTGTCAGCGACAGCTCACAGCCAACTATGAACAATCAGGAGCCATCACCACACAACCACAGTAAACAAAATAGGAGCCCCTCCAACCAGCATTACAGCCCACTTGAAGGGCCTGTTCCTGTTGTTCAGTCCAGTGAAAGATGCCCCTGCACCTCACAGGATACAATACGCTAATCATCATATTCCACAGGCAAATGTATTTCGGTCATTTAAAACCACCCAGAATCCTTTCAAACGTAAGTGTGTGTATGAGAATATATATATATATATATATATATATATATATATATATATATATATATATATATATATATATATATATAGAGGAATATATATATATATATATATATATATATATATATATATATATATATATAATTTCATATTCCTCTCTTGACCATTAAATTTTCCAAAATGCCATCTGAAATTCTCATTGTTAAAAACATGCAGTTTTGCAACAGGAAAAACAAAACTACCCTATGAAATGCAAACATTTGCAAACCTATTAATGTCCCATTTAGAATTTAAACCAGCTGTCTTGCATAAGTAAAATATTTAGAAAGACGTTAAAAAAAGTTTAGATTTTATATTTCCACCCCTGATATAGGCATCTACCCACTCAAGAACATGAAGACAAAAGAAAGGAGAATCACCATAACGTACAAACATGTTTTGATACATTTGAATTGCTAAATAGAGGAAAGGGTGTACCGAGTTGAACAGCTTAGAAGATGCTGACTTTTCGGGTATCATGCTGAATCGACCCAAAAGTTGCATACAACTGCAAGGAAAAAAATAAAACAATAAATCACAAGTTCAATGGCAAAAAGTTAAATGGCTAAAGTAGATAAAGATCACGGAATGGTTTCTAAAAAAAAATCTGGAGCCTTTTAAAGATGAGTGAAACAGTAAACTATGATGCAAAACAGTTTTGAATTAAATAAACTGAATACAAAATGCAATCACAGATTAAGAAGTACAAGACTAAATGAATAATGATCGCCCTTAATGCCAACTTCAAGCAGCATTAGTAGCAAGGTCCAAATGTACTTAATTATTTGAAGTACAATTACAAAGTGCAAACAACGAATTACTTGATAATCCTTCTCAGGCATTCTACTTCTGATGTCATGGTGGCTAATGTCTATTAGAAAATATGACTATTCCTATATGTTCCTCTTGGTAAAGGGATGAAAGCCACATTCAAATGGAAGTAATTGGTTTGTTCCTTCCTTTTTATAGTCATAATGCAACCTAATATAAATTAAGAAAGCAATTTTGAGGCTATTCAATTGTCTTTCAATTTAATAGACCAAGTAAAAAAAGCCATGATCCCTAAAAAGGTCTACCTTACAAAATTGCTTGGTCAGGACTTAAACCACAGAAGAAATTTGAAGACACAAACATTTGTTTTTAAAAAAACAGTGATACAACATTACAAAGTCATAATTCATGAATTACTATTGAAATAATGTATGAAGCAAATTCTTCAAAACTGAGATATTATGAAAACATGCATATTTTCAATGTCTATATTGCTCAAGCACACAAAACACTCAACTGTGCAGTACAATATGCAGAGTATTCTATTGACTAGGCTTGCTGGGCCAAAAGCCTAGGGTGGGGATACTTGATCTGCATATTTCCAGAACTAAATAACTGGCATTTCCACACCATCAGATTACCAGCAACAAATACACAAAACTACAGCTTTACCCAGATGATAACATAATTTGTTAACAACAAGCAGAGTTACCGAAACTGTCCAATGGAGTATAATGGTGTCTTTATACCGTAATCACAAACAACCATGCAGCAAAATGACTAAAACTGCCAACAACAATCAAAATTTTGATTCTCATTGAATTACTTAAACTCTTGCCTGTTCATGATCCAATACACTCAATAAGTGGATGCCGTGAATGACATTCAACAGGCTACACCCAGAATATCCAATTAGCAGTACATAGATGGATATTGAACAAATAGATCTTTTGGGTACCTAATCAAAAGCAAATTAAAAAACAAAATATATAATGGATATGACACAGATGTTTAATTTAGCAATACTTTTAGCAATTCACTTTACTGTTAATGCAAGTCATTATCCCAACCACCAGATTATGATAAGCGTTTTCTCCTGACTTAGACCTCCTTGCTTAAAGTGTTGGTTAAGTCTAAGGCTCCATTCACACCTAGGCGTTTTTACGCCTGTAGCGCGACGCGCACAAACGCCAGAGGGACGAAAAGTAATGAAAGGCAATGGGGATGGTTCACATCTGAACGCCTAAACGCCTGTAGCCTGTAGCCTGTAGCTCAAAAAAGTTACGGACCCTTTTTTGTCGCTCCTAGCGCGCGATATGCGCGTATTTGAGCGTTTTTTTTTTACATTGAAGTCAATGTAAAACGCCTGATACGCGCGTATTGCGCATAAACACGCGCTTGTACAAGCGTTTTGACGCCTGTGTTGCTGAAATCCGGAAGAGGTATATTCACCCAGGAAGAGGAATAAAAAATTCCTAGGAGAGCAACAAGTGATGTCAGGGATGATCATTTTTCTTATTGGCTAATATGGAAAAAGACAAAGTACAAAAACGTCGAACGCCACTGTGCGAAAACGCGCGCATACGCGCATATACGCGCGACAAAAACGTCGGTAAAAATCGCCTGTAAAAACGCCTGTACGCCCTACGCCTAGGTGTGAATGCAGCCTAAATTATAACTCACGGTCAGCCCCTCTCTTAGAGACTGGCATACCACACTCTAGGGGAGATTTACTAAAGCTGGAACACCCAGGATCTGGTGCAGATGTTTATGGTAGTTAGCTTCTAACTTCAGTTTGTTCAATTAAGCGTTGACAATAAAACCTGGAAGCTGATTGGTTTCTATGTAGGGTTGCACCAGATTTTGCACCCTCTAGCTTTAGTAAATAACCCCTTATAAGTCATTTCTAAAAACAAGCGTTGTAAATACCAAATTAGAACCATCTTCAGGCCAGTCATGTGACTCGAAAAGAATGTGATCACAATAAACGTGCCCTAATGACTCACACCGCTGCGCTCAGGATTAAATACAGTAAGAAGTTTTACAGCTGCTGTTTTAAAAGGTAAATGTGACAAAGTATATATAACGTGTTCAAGTGGTGAAATATGAAATAAATTATATATAAACAGCGCTAATGTGTGTATGACCCACACAAATGAAATTACAAAAAGCAAAAAAATATAATATATTAAAATGAATAAACAAATGAGCAAAACCCGTGACTGAAAGTGTTCATAAGCAAAAATAGTTCATAGGTGTTAAAAAGCAACAAGGAAAAAACTTTTCTCTTTCTCAAATGTGAAATCTTCAAAATAACTTCTCAAAGAAATCTTCCACCACACCCGATGTGCAAAGTGATTGCTCCACCAATAAGATTGGCCACTCACCAGAACGATTTGCCTGACACTCTCGTGTTTCGGCACAATAGCATGTAATGATTGTTCAAACCATTAAGTGAGCTTCCATTTCCAACCGTGTGATAAATAAGATCCTCATAAATAATGAAGAAAGCATATAATAGTGTGATAAACGTAAAAACAGTTTTAATAACACACCACATAAAAAAAGTTGCACTCACAAAAGGCCAAAGTAAAACTTGTGAATCAAAACAAAGCAGAACTTCTTCAATATTTGTATGGCTGATGAACTACGGTCACGGCAGACCCAAATAAACAACCAGGTGTCTCTCACCACTCGATCCACACTGTGCTGGTAACCCACAAAGATGGCGTAAAGCAAAATTCAATCGCTGGTCACTAGCGAAGTATACCACTGCGATGGCCTCTCACGTTTGGTTCAGATGGTCAAAAGTCAAACTGTAGCCACGCCCCCGACATGTTTCGTCATGTAATTGACTTATTCATGGGATAGGCTACCTGTGCTGTAAACGCTCTTTAAATACCCCCTGGTACACTTAAAATTATGTAACACCTGAAGCACTCCCGAGTCGTCCAGTCAGGCGACTCGAGCGTCGGGTGTCATCGCAGCCATCCTTTAATGCGTCCCACCAATCATTGATGACGCTCCGAGCCGCCAAATCGGGCGCCTCGACCGTCAAGCGTCAACCTCTGTGCGACTCGCTTACCATTCGATGCGTCCCGCCAATCACGGTGAGAGGTGCTTTGGGCGGAAATGCATCATCGAGTACTGCGGTGTGTGGGCGGAAGTGTCCACACCGCAGAACTAAATGGAGCGCACGCAGCTCTAGCCAAGCATGCGAGTCCACCCAGTGGGCGGTGCGGTGTCAGCAATGAATGTAACATTGCCTACCTCTACATCCGCGCACCAGCAGGAATAAACACACGAAAACCAACTGTAAAATTGGTAACTAAATGACTTTTCTGTCCTTAAGCATCACCGATGTTGATCAGCCAGGCCAATATATCAGATTACATGTAATGCTGATAATTCAACGACAGATAACAACCTCAGATATTAAAAGCTTAAATACTTTTGCAAGTTGCAGTAAAATAATAATAACATCAAATGGACAAATGTTATATGATTAGAATATGTATATCTATGTCAAATATACACACATATAAGTATTACAATTATTTGAGTATGGAATGAATTATTAAGCCTGTGAAGATACATAGACATGTATATATAATAAAATAACAGCACAATAATACCCTTATGGAATATCACTAATCACTACGCGTTCGCCGTAACTGTACTGATTATGCTGACTATTTTACACAGGCTAATGTATTGAAGAATAGGTTTGTTCAGAAAGGTTACGATGAAGCCAAACTCAATGTTGCTGTTCAACAAATCTCCAATATCTCAAGAGAAGAATGCCTTAAGAAGAAAGATATCCTACCAACAAGAAACCAACACCAGTGCAGCTTCTTAACAGGATTCCATGCACAGTATAGAGAGAGAGATTGAGAATATAATAAAAACTCATTGGCACATTCTGGGCAAGGATAGACATCTCAATCATATTCTTCCCCCACAACCTCGATTCATATATCGAAGGGCACCCAATTTTGGGGATCGAGTAGTACAAAAGATCTTAGATCCCCCTAATCAACAGTTAAAATTGGATCTAAAGGGCTTCTTCCCATGTGGTAAATGTATCTGCTGCCGGACAGTGAAAGTACAGAATAAGGGAAGAAAAGAAATACAGGGAAGTGATGGGAAAGTTTTTGAGCTAAAAGAGTTCAGTATTGCAACTCATCATATGTTGTATATCTTCTATGGTGCCCATGTGGCCTACTGTATGTTGGCAGAACAAAACGATTGCTGAGAATTCGCATATCTGAACATCTGGCCAACATAAAGAAAGGCTATAAATACCACAGTGTATCTGTGCACTTTAAAGAAAAGCACAATAAGAACCCTACACTTGCTCAGTTCTGTGGAATTGATTGTGTATACCACAGCTGGAGAGGATCTAACAGGGTGAGGGACTTATCACAGAGAGAAACTCAATGGATCTTCTCTTTGAAATGTCTCTTCCCGCGGGGGCTGAACATTGAACTAGATTTGAATTGCTTTATCAACAACTTGTAATAAACTGATAATGACGATCTCTTACATTAGCACATCAATACACCAAAATGACCAGTTCAGGCCACTTGTCTCTCATAAGGAAAAATGTCTTTTTTGGGACCAGAGAATAGGATAACTTTTACCTAGTGCAGTGGTTCTCAACCGTGCTAGTGCCGTGACCCCTTGATAAAATTTCCCAAGTTGTGGGGACCCCTAACAGTAAAAAAATTTGTATCGTGGGTTGTCAGCACCCAAGGCAAGAACAAGTAATTTGCGCCACTAACCCTTACATTTGTGAAGTATTAAAACCCCTTATGGTACATTTTAGTATGTACCACTCTTGGTTCTCCTTTCTTTCCCCTTTTGTCTCTCTATCCTAATTTCTTCTTCTTCCTTTCCCCCCCCCCCCCCCCCCATCCCTCAATCTAGCCGTCTTTCTTGCTCGCTCTCCCTTTTTATTTGTTGTTCCCCCTCTTTTTCTTTCCTTTCCACGGAATCTCTATTTTTATTCCTTCCCTTACTTCTTGGGGGTGGGGAGTTGTGATGAGTGGCAGTGGGGGTGGGAGAGTTGGGATGAATGGCAGTGGGGGTGGGAGAGTTGGGATGAATGGCAGTGCTGGTGGGAGAGTTGGGATGAGTGGCAGTGCTGGTGGGAGAGTTGGGATCAGCCAACATAGGTGCTCTTGATCAAGGTCATTTTCTGATCTGAGAACTGTAGTGGGGACTTTTAATGGGAACTATAATCACAGATAGTGTTACTCACTATGTCTCCCACTTCACATTCCTCACCAGTCAGCTGACCTAAAGTCTCTGCCCCCCCCCCCCCCCAGCCATGTTGTGAACTGAATGGGCGGCTGCAAAGAGGCCGAGTGGGCGGCTGTGGGCTCCAGGGACAGCCCTGCTCGGTGGCTGCAAAAAAGGTGAGGGCTTCAGGAACAGCCCAGAATTTAGTGACCCCTGGCAAATCATCATTTGACCCCCCAGGTTGAGAACCACTGACCTAGTGGGATGTGCAGATCGTGCTTTTCAATACTAGTCTTTCACTTAATCACAATATTGATTAGTGATATTCCCTAAGGGTATTATTGTGCTGTTATTTTATTATATATACACACACACACACACGTCTATGTATCTTCACAGGCTTAATAATTCATTCCATACTCAAATAAATTGTAATACTTATATGTGTGTATATTTCACATAGATATACATATTCTAATCATATAACATTTGTCCATTTGATTTTATTATTATTTTACTGCAACTTGCAAAAGTATTAAGCTTTTAATATCTGAGGTTGTTATCTGTCATTGACTTATCAGCATTACATGTAATCTGATATATTGGCCTGGCTGATCAACATCGGTGATGCTTAAAGACAGAACAGTCATTTAGTTACCAATTTTGCAGTTGGTTTTCGTGTGTTTATTCCTGCTGGTGCGCGGATGTAGAGGTAGGCAATGTTACATTCATTGCTGACACCGCATCACCCACTGGGTGGACTCGCAGGCTTGGCTAGAGCTGCGTGCGCCCACACACCGCAGTACTCGATGATGCATTTCCGCCCAAAGCACCTCTCACCGTGATTGGCGGGACGCATCGAATGGTAAGCGAGTCGCACAGAGTTTGACGCTTGACGGTCGAGGCGCCCGATTGGGCGGCTCGGAGCGTCATCAATGATTGGTGGGACGCATTAAAGGATGGCTGCGTCGCACAGGGAATGACACCCGACGCTCAGGTCGCTTGATTGGACGACTCGGGAGCGCTTCAGGTGTTACATAATTTTAAGTGTACCAGGGGGTATTTAACCACTTGACCACTGGGCACTTAAACCCCCTTCCTGACCAGACCAATTTTCAGCTTTCGGTGCTTTCACAATTTGAATGACAATTAATCAGTCATACAACATTGTACCCATTTGAAATTGTTGTACTTTTTTTCACACAAATAGAGCTTTCTTTTGGTGGTATTTGATCACCTCTCGGTTTTTTATTTTTTGCGCTATAAAAGAAATAGACTGAAAATTCTGTAAAAAAAAAAAAAAAAAAACTTGTTTTTGTCATATTAGCAGGTTATTTCTCACACACAGCATATGCATACCACAAATTACACCCCAAAACACATTCTGGTATTCCTCCCGAGTATGGCGATACCACATGTGTGAGACTTTTACACAGCGTGGCCACATACAGAGGCCCAACATGCAGGGAGCACCATCAGGCGTTCTGGAGCACCCAGGCCAATTCTGACATTTCTCTCCTACATGGAAAAATCATCATTTATTTGCTAGAAAATTACATAGAACCCCAAAACATTATATATGCTTTTTAGCAAAGACCCTAGAGAATACAATGGCGGCCGTTACAACTTTTTATCTCGCACGGTATTGTCGCAGAAATTTTTTGAATGCGCGTTTTAAAAAAAAAACGGTTTTGTGCTTAAAAAAAAAAAAAAAAAAAAAAACAGTAAAGTTAGCCCAATTTTTTTTCATAATGTGAAAGTTGAAGTTACGCCGAGTAAATAGATACCCAACATGTCACACTTCAAAATTGTGCACACTCATGGAATGGCGCCAAACTTCGCTACTTAAAAATCCCCATAGGCGACGCTTTAATTACTTTTATTGGTTACAGGCATACCCCGCTTTAAGTACACTCACTTTACATACACTCGCGAGTAAGGACATACCCCTGAGTGTATGTAAAGTGCCTTACAAGCACTGTACAGACATTTTGCAGCCACAGTAGAAGGAGCTGAAGCTCAGAGAGCATAGCCTGCCCTGTTCCAGTGTGCCCCTGACACCCCCACTACAGCCCCTGAGACCTTAACTACAGCTCCTAACACCCCCACTACACCCCCTAACCCCCCACTACACCCTATAAGTGCAAAAAGGCATTGTTTCACTTTAAGTACATTTTCGTTTTACATACAGTTGTGTTCAAAATTATTCAACCCCCCAATGCTGTAAAGGGTTTTAGGGAATTTAGTGTACATTTGTAATTGTATTCAGAATGAAATCCTACAAGGACTTCTTAAAGAAGCATATGCAACTAAAATGACATCAATCGGTTTTGTAATACAGTAGTAAATATTTATTTTGTGAATTCTTCATTTACACAATTATTCAACCCCTTAAAGACTACCACTCTGAGGAACAGAGGTTCATTGAAGTTCAATTTCAATCAGGTATTGAAAACACCTGTGGATGTCAGGGAGCAGCAATAAAGCCTAATAAGCATTAATTAGGCAGCTTTAAAATGACTGTGATACTCAGCTCCTTCTAGACATTTACTGGTGTGGTTACAAACATGGTGAGGTCAAGGGAATGGTCCAGGAAGACAAGAGAAGAGGTGATTACTCTTCACAGGAAGGGCAATGGCTATAAGAAGATTGCAAAGATGTTAAACATACCAAAAGACACCATAGGAAGCATCATTCACAAATTCAAGGCAAAGGGCACTGTTGAAACGCTACCTGGTCGTGGCAGAAAGAAGATGCTGACTTCGACTGCTGTGCGCTACCTGAAGCGTAGAGTGGAGAAAAGTCCCCGTGTGACTGCTGAGGAACTGAGAAAATATTTGTCAGATGTGGGTACTGAAGTTTCTGCTCAGACAATACGGCGCACACTGCGTAATGAAGGCCTCCATGCCAGAACTCCCAGGCGCACCCCCCTTGCTGTCTCTAAAGAATAAGAAGAGTCGACTGCAGTATGCCAAAAGTCATGTGGACAAACCACAGAAGTTTTGGGATTGTGTTCTGTGGACTGATGAAACTGTTTGGGCCCATGGATCAACGCTATGTTTGGAGGAGGAAGAACAAGGCCTATGATGAAAAGAACACCTTGCCTACTGTGAAGCATGGCGGGGGTTCAATCATGCTTTGTGGCTGTTTTGCTTCTGCAGGTACAGGGAAGCTTCAGCGTGTGCAAGGTACCATGAATTCTCTTCAGTACCAGGAGATAGTGGATAACAATGTGATGCAGTCCGTCACAAACCTGAGGCTTGGGAGACGTTGGACCTTTCAACAGGACAATGATCCCAAGCATACCTCCAAGTCCACTAGAGCATGGTTGCAGATTAAAGGCTGGAACATTTTGGAGTGGCCATCGCAGTCACCAGACTTAAATCCGATTGAGAACCTCTGGTGGGACTTAAAGAAAGCAGTTGCAGTGTGTAAGCCTAAGAATGTGACTGAACTGGAGGCTTTTGCCCATGACGAACGGGCGAAGATACCCGTAGATCGCTGCAAGACACTTGTCTCAAGCTATGCTTCAAGTTTAAAAGCTGTTCTAACTGTAAAAGGATGTTGTACTAAGTACTAAGATTGAATGTCACTTGGGGGTTGAATAAAACTGATAATGATGTAAGCACAGAAAAGACATTTGTGGTTATTTTATTATAAATGTTATGTTATATTTATCTGACCTACACGTGCCTCTTTGATTTAATTGTAAGCAGGATGACTGAATGATCAAAATCAATGTCAAACTGGCCAAAACAATCAATTTCAGTGGGGGGTTGAATAATTTTGAACACAACTGTACATGCTCTGGTCCCATTGTGTACTTAAAAGTGGGGTATGCCTGTATATGTTTTTAGTTACAGAGGAGGTCTAGGGTCAAAATGATTGCTCTCGCTCTAACGTTCGCAGAGATAACTCACATTTGTAGCTTGAACACCGTTTTCATATGTGGGCGGGACTTACGTATGCGTTCGCTTCTGCATGCGAGCACACGGGGACAGGGGTGCTTTAAAAAAATAAATAAAAATTATTGTTCATTTTACTTTATTTACTTGATTTTGACACTTTTTTCCCCAAAAACACATTTTTTTATCACTTTTATTCCTATTATAAGGAATGTAAACATCCCTTGTAATAGGAATATAGCATGACAGGTCCTCTTTACAGTGAGATATGGGGTCAATAAGATCTCACATCTAGGCTGGGAAGACTGAAAAAAAAAATATCCTGGCTTCGATCGTAGCGGTGAGTCTGTAAAAGCACCGGAGGGTGGCAGGAGGGGGGGACGTATTGCAGAGTATTGGGGTATTGCAGAGTATAGGGGTATTGCAGAGTATTGGGGTATTGCAGAGTATCGCGCAGGGTATTGCAGAGTATTGGGGTATTGCAGAGTATTGGGGTATTGCAGGGTATCGCGCATGGTATTGCAGAGTATTGGGGTATTGCAGAGTATTGGGGTATTGCAGAGTATTGGGGTATTGCAGAGTATTGGGGTATTGCAGATTATCGTGCAGGGTATTGGGGTATTGCAGAGTATTGGGGTATTGCAGAGTATTGCGCAGGGATAGCTGAGCTGGGATGGATGGCTGGATCTGTGACTGCATTTGTCACAGATCCAGCCCTCACTGCTGCTGCTGACACCCGCTCCCCCCCCCCCCCCCTCCTCACACTGTACCGATCGGTACAGAGAATAGAGGGAGGAACCGGCGTCATCAAATGATGCCGGTTTGTTTGACGGAGCGATCACGTGGTAAACTGCCGCTATCAGCGGCAATTTACCGCGATCCGTGATGCGCCGGGTCTTCTAGACCCGGCGCTCACGGATGATTCCAGGAGCGCGCCCCAGGGGGCGCGCGAGTGGAGGATTCTGGGAGGACGTCCCAGGGACGTCCTGTCACAGGACCTCGACCGCGCTGTAGCAGTAAAATGCCTATGGCGCGGGCGGCAAGTGGTTAAAGAGCGTTTACAGCACAGGTAGCCTATCCCATGAATAAGTCAATTACATGAAGAAAAATGTCGGGGGCGTGGCTACACTTAATGGTTTGAACAATCATTACATGCTATTGTGCAAACACGAGAGTGTCAGGCAAATCGTTCTGATGAGTGGCCAATCTTATTGGTGGAGGAATCTCCTTGCACATCGAGTGTGGTGGAAGATTTCTTTGAGAAGTTATTTTGAAGATTTCACATTTGAGAAAGAGAAACGTTTTTTCCTTGTTGCTTTTTAACACCTATGAACTATTTTTGCTTATGAACACTTTCAATCACGGGTTTTGCTCATTTGTTTATTCATTTTAATATATTATATTTTTTTGCTTTTTGTAATTTCATTTGTGTGGGTCATACACACATTAGCGCTGTTTATATATAATTTATTTCATATTTCACCATTTGAACACGTTATATATACTTTGTCACAGTCATGTGACTCACAGCCACTATACAGGTTTGATACATGGCTTCTGTGGGAGGGACCAAGATCTCCTGACATCATCTGGGGAGATCACATGGTCTCCCACAGAAGCCCTGTTTCGGAGCTGTAAAGCAGCTGCGAGTCACATGACCAGCCTGAAGATAGCTCCAATTAGGCATTTACAACGCTCGTTTTTAGAAATGACTTACATAGTGTGGTATGCCAGGCTCTAATAGAGGGGCTGGCAGTGACCATTGCATGTTTTTTACTTTTAATAATAGCGGCGGGGGGGGGGGGGCGAGACACAGAAAGGGAGCTGAGAGGCTAGGAGGAAGGGGTGAGGGGGAGAGAGTACAGCTGCGTATGACGGAGCTACGCACTCTGACCACGTTGGTCAGGGCTCAGCAGCCCTGATTTTTGTGGCAGGTACAGGAAGTGGCAGGTTCAGGGAGTTTTTTTTTTTTTAACAGGTTTAGAGGGGGGCAGATTGCACAGCACAAGCACTGTGCTGTTTAACCTGTTTTAAGGGACCAGGATCTGAATTTTTTATTTTTTTGGGGGTTAACAAACACTTTAAATTTAGGAGCCTAGTTAGCTGCTGTGCTCAAATGGGCAGGCTATTCCAACCTTTATTCTCTCTTTAACGATGAGCTCTAGAACGCCAAAAGACATTTCTTGCAGGTACAGTGCCTTGAAAATGTATTCATACCCTTTGAAATTTTTCACATGTTACAACCAAAAACAAATGCTTTTTAGTGGGATCTGATGTGATAGACCAACACAAAGTGGCACATAATTGTGAAGTGGAGGGAAAACGATAAGTAGTTTTCAAAATGATTTACAAATAAATATCTAAAAAGTGTGGCATGTATTTATATTCAGTCCCCTTTACTCTGAGCCTGGGTTCACACTAGTGCAGGGCTCGGTTATAAAAAGAATATCCAAAGCTTTGAACATCTCACGGAGCACTGTTCAATCCATCATTTCAAAATGAAAAAAAAAAATAAAAAATAAAAAAGGGAGTATGGCACAACTTCAAACCTGGAACAAACATTGTCTCTGGACAGCCGCACTCTGAACAAATGGTAGCCTTTATTAAAAGAAGGACAGCACTACAAGTCACAGCAAAATAAAATAAAACCCGACTGCTGATGCGTTTCACACTGAAACTAGTGCTTAGTCATAGCCAACTTCAAACCTACCAAGACATGGCCGTCCACCTAAAACGGACAGGCCCGGCAAGGAGAGAATTATTTAGAGAAGCAGCCAAGAGGTCCAGAGTAACTGAAGGAGCAGCAGAGATCCACAGCTAAGGTGAGAGAATCTGTCTACAGGGCAACCATTAGGCATTCCCCTTTCAGCAAGACAATGACCCTAAACATACAGCCAGAGCTACTTTAGATCAAAGCATATTCATGCGTTAGAATGGCCCAGTCAAGGTCCCGACTTAAAGGGGTGTTCCAGCCAATTTTTATGTTTATTAAAAGTCAGCAGCTACAAAAAGTGTAGCTGCTGGCTTTTAACATACACTTACCTGCTCCAGCGTTCCAGCGAAGCGCCGGCCGGGGCTCTGCTCCTCTCCCCCCCACCTCCCCGGCCGTCGTCTTCATTTCAACTGTGGGCACCCGGCCGTGACAGCTTTCGGCTTCACGGCCGAGCGGTACTGCGCATGCGCGCGGCCCGGCGCTGCACCGTCTGATTGGACAGGAGATCGCCTAGGACCTGTGACGTGTCTTAGGCGATCGCCTACAAGGAGGGGCTGCTGTAGGCGAATGAGCTTAATCGCCTAACCAGCCTCTCGGCGGAAGGAGGAAGTGGGACAGAAAGTCCCACTCCTCCTGAAGCCCCCACTCCTCCCCCCCCCCAAAAAAAATTACATGCCAAATGTGGCATGTAAGGGGGTGAGGAGTGGGATAAGCGGAAGTTCCAATTTTGGGTGGAACTCCGCTTTAAATCCAAATGAGAATCTGTGGCAAGACTTGAAAATTGCTGTTCACAGATGTTCTCCATCCAATCTGACAGAGCTTGAGCTATTTTGTAGAAGAACGGGCAAAACTTTCACTCGATAGATGTGCAAAGCTGGTAGAGACATCCCCAAAAAGACTTGCAGCTGTAATTGCAGCGAAAGGTCGTTCTACAAAGTACTGACTTAGGGGGCTGAAAAAAAATGCATGCCACACTTTTCAGATATTTGTTTGTAAAAAAAATAAACAATTATCATTTTCCTTCCACTTTACAACTTTGTGGCACATAAAATCCCCCAAAAAAATACAATTTCAAGGGGTGTGAATACATTTGAAAGGCACTATGTTTAAGACTAATTTGTTTTTTAAAAACAGTATTGAAAGTATCTGAAGTTAAAGGGTTATTTACTTTTACCATAAAACTGCCTTTGCAAGAAGCAAGGGGAACCTATAGATAAAAAACAAACTGTGCAACTTTGACCAAAGTTTAAGATTTCCCTAAATGTAGGTGTAGGCCATTTATGTATCTCCTAAATCCAGGCTGAAAATCTTCCAGAGATGGCATCATCCTGTCCTGCCTTGCTGCTAAGACGTTGCCAAGACCCTACCAGCCATTAACTGCTTAACCCCACCATCACAGGAGCAAGTTCTCAAATCCCTCCACATGTGTGGTCCACCATGTCCTCTGTTGCAATACCACCCTAGGTTGTAAGCTCCTTGAGGGTAGGGACTGAAGTGATAGTACAATGTATATGTAAAGCGCTGCATAAATTGACAGCGCTATACAAGTACCTCAAATAGTTAAATTAATGAAAAAATATCAAGGAGAGAGCGCATGCTCTCGTATGCGGTTCAAGGGGGCTTGAATCAGCAAAGAATGTCTTAGCAACATGGACATGATGTGATGATGCCATTTTTGTGAGTCTCTTGATCAGGCTTCAGGAGATGTGTAAATGGCCTATACCTATAGAAAAGGTTTCAGCCAGGCTTGAAGAGATACTTAAATGGAATACATGTAAAGCAGGGGCATTATTTAACTTTGCCCAAAGTTGCATTGTTAGTTTTTATCAACAGGTAACATAAGCAGTTCTTTGGTAGAGGAAAAATAATCCTTTACCTTTGTATCAGACACCTCTTGCAGTCAACGTTACTGTACAAATTTAGACCAGCGGTGGTCAACTTTGTGGACATAGGAGCCTCAACTGTGGCCTCTGATATCCATAGGGAGCAGCACAAAATATTCAGTAGATTTAGTGCTATATTGGGATTGTTAAAGAATGCGGACACACTAGATGGTCAGAGACTTGTGCCGTGCTACAGGTGGTCGTTGAAGGCTGGAGATATGTGGCAGAAGAATGTTACAGAGTGGGGATTTGTTACAGGAGACTGCTAGAGATCAGTCATCACAGCCCTCTACAAATTAATGCTCCCACTACTGGCTGCTGGGAACCCCAGAATCCACTATAAGTACCAAAAGGGATGGATAAGATATGTTGCTAGCAAACCAATGAACGGTGGGCCTGATGAGGTCTCCCTGCGTGGTCACGAAACCTATCTTAACCATGTCATACACTGTGACTAGCTGGGAGTTGTTGTAGCACCCGCTTTAAAAGGAAAGTATGGCTAAAGATTAATTTTGGTCATACTTTTCTTCTGGGTCACTGGAGTGCACTTACTTGTGCTCTCCTGTGATCCAAAATCAGCCAACAGCGACTAAAGATTGCCGTCAGCTGACGTCCCACATCTGCTCCAGGCTTCCAGAAGGAAGCTGACAATATTGTTGGGATCCACCAAGATGCCTGATCTGCAGCTAGCTCAGCCCCTCAGTGTGCGGCTGAGAGCCGGAATCAGCCACTCCCGCCCCCTCCCCAGCCTGGAGATGAGCGAGTGCTAGAGAAACAGAGCAGGGAGAAGTGGCTGACATTAACCACTCTAAGCTCTGAGCAACCATCAGTTATGTGATCTCTCAGTTCTTCGGCTTATAGCCAGTGGGGGACACTTGCAGCATTATCAGCGAGGAGGTATGCGTTTTTTTGCCAAAATCACACCTGAAGTAGTAGAGGAACCTTTTCCAAAAACATGCTGTGCCGAGTCGCATTGATGGGAACAGACACCGCTGAAAAGAATGTGATTTCCAATTTTAATGCGAATCTGGTTGACTCAAGCTCTGTTCAAACTAGTGCGAATTTATACTCTCTGAAGAAAGACTAGTAAGTTGCATCAAAGCAGTGCAGGAACCTTTTCTAAGTCGCATGGAATGGTGCTGTTAAAATTAATGGGCTGCAACCTGTCATGTGACTTTGGACACAGTGAATGAATGAATGACTTGTATAGCGCTACACATGCGAACTGAATCGCCTCTAGGCACTTTTTCCAGTGTCTGCTTGGCTGGTGCGGTCATTTTACCCCGTAGGATCTCGACACGCTTGGGACACACAGTCATACATATATATACTGGGCTAATTTGGACAAGATCCAATTTACCTACCAGTCTCATGACAAGTTGGACCAGTGTGAACGGAGTCTCAATTTGTATCTGAAATCACACTAGTTTGAACCAGCATCTTTCCCCCTTCATTTAGTCAGATCAGAGGGCCGTCCAGTGTAAATGGACAGCGGACTCCATTTACAGCCCTTGCACTGCATTTTATAGGCAGACCTGACTGGACTCTATTCACTTCTATGGACTGACGGGTGCAAACAGACTTGTATTTGTTTACACTCACCTACCTCCTATTCAATCCGCTAAGAAAAAATGGGTTCTTTCCCCCTTCGTTTAGGCAGATCGAAAAGCTGCCCAGTTTAAACAGGCAGCGGAGCCCTTTAACAGCCGTCGCATTGCATTTTTTGGCAGACCTGACTGGACTCTATTCACTTCTATGGACTGACGAGTGCAAATAGACTTGTAGTCGTTTACACCCGCCCACCTCCAATACAATCCGCCAAGAAAAAAGGGGAAGGGTAAAGTTACCCTCCCCCTTCATTTAGGCAGATCGGAAGGCCGTCCGGTGTAAACGGACAGCAGTTCACAGCCCTTGAATGATTTGCGGGTGCAATACAATCTGCTAAGAAGAAAAAAAAATGGGGGGGGAATCTGTTCCCTTCCATTGTGGCAGATCAGAGAGCAGTCCTGTGTAAATAGACAGCAGAGTCCGTTTACATAAAAATTGCAAAAAGAATTCCGGCAACTCGATTGTGCTCAATAAAGATTTAGGAAGAAGCAAACAGCAGTGCGACATCAAAACACTAACATGTTTCGGCAAAAGCCTTCAGTGTGACATCAAAACACTTACATGTTTCGGCAAAAGTTTCCTCATATGAGGAAGGCTTTTGTCGAAACATGTTAGCGTTTTGATGTCACGCTGCTGTTTGTGCTCAATAAAGATTTACGAAGAAGCAATTGAGGTGCCGGAATTCTTTTTGATGTATGGAACACAATAGCCTGAGCACCGTTATTCAGCTCATCATCCTACAAACATGCGGTAGAGCTTGGGTGAGTTTTTGTCTATATTACAGAGTCCATTTACAGCCCTTGCACTGCATAGTTGAAGGTATATCTAAAGGAACTTGAATAAGAAAATTGTATAACCAGCCTTGCTGTATGGTTCCAGTATGGTGTTCTAAATGAATACACTTTATAAAGCACCAGAAGTTAAGACTGTAAGCAGCTCAAGGTTCCAAACATGGCACTAAACATGTAGGAGAGAGCAGAGTGGCAGGAAGAGGAGTTCATAAGTTAGCTGCTTCTCCCTTCACCGCCCAATCAGCAGTCTGGGGGCGGGGACAAGACCTAGTTTCAAAACGTAACTGCCATAGTCAAAGAGTGTGGTCTTCAAACCGACTGTGCAAATCTCACAAACAAATAGATAGAAATACAAATACATATAGAAGTGTCATTTGTTTATGTTGCTACTTTCTTGAATGATACATTCCCAAACACATATTTCGATACTTTTTTTGTGCAGCCATGTGGAAAGTTGAAGTCTCTAAGCACAGAGTAGTAGTAATAGTTTACCAATAGTTGGGATCCCCCCTATCTATCCCCAATCACACGTGTCTGCCCTCCCTCTCTCTCTCCCTCCACACGTTACGTGCCTTGCTGCCTCAGCACATTCACAAAGATGACTTTTCCTCCCAATCTCGGCTCCAGCACCCATATGTTGGCGGAGGAGTTACTGAAAAGTCTCTGGTCACCCTGCCTTCCCCTCCACAACACTTTTCTCCGAAGCCAAGCAAAGTGAGTGAGAGGGCTGGCTGTGTCCCCTCTCTCTCTCCCCCTCATCTTCCTCATCACGGCTGCAGAGGAGGAGGAGGAAGGCCGGCCCAACACTTGGCTTTGCTCATGATTTCTGTCCAGCAAACTGCTTGCTGATGAGTGCTGAGCAGCATACGGGCTCTTACAGGAGTGCTGTAGACGAGGAAGAGGAGGAGGAAGATGAAGGAGGGACAGAAGTACACAACTCTACACATACACACAACTACCGGGGGAGGAGAAGGGGGGGGGAGAGAAAAGGGGAAGAAGAGCTGCCTGGAAGGGTCACTTGTTTCCCCACCCAACGCCCCTCACGGGGTGTCCGTGCCCGGCCGGGTTACAATACCTCATAGAGTTCTTCGGAAGCCATGCTGGAGGGGGCCGGGGGTCTGGGAGCCGTTGCCGGGCTGAGCAGACTACTTTTCTCTCAGTTGTGTGTGCCTGGCCTCCTCTGAAATGCCAGTGTGTGCTGCTGGTGTGTGTGCGCACAGGAGCTGCGCAGCCGCCTCTCTCCCTCACACACACATACACACTCAACCCGGGCACACTCACTGGGCACACCGAGCCGTGTATGTGTGTGAGGAGGGATGGCTGTGTATACACTCAGCGGCGGCGGCTCCCCGGCAATCCACAGGATCCACAATCGAGCGCAGATTGGGAGGGGGGTGAGGGCGGGTGGGAAAGCGCGTTCCGAGCTCAGGGATCTTCTTCTTCAGTGTATCCTTCAGCACCAAGCACCGAACCGCCCACCTCCATTATTACACCCCTCCCTCTCTCCTTCCTCTCTCTCTCTCTTCTTCGGAGTCGCTAGGTCGCTCGTTTACTCCCCTCCTCCTCCTGCCCCCTCCCATTGTCCTTCCAATCCCCCCCACTCAGCAACTGACACCGATCGCCCCCCCTCCAACAACGCCGGGGTGCAGGAGTCCGCCTGCCTGGTTACTTAGCCAACCCCACTGGGCACATGGAAAGTTCCAGGACGTGACTCACACAGGGCGACCTTCCCCATCACCAAACTTACCTCAAACACTTCTCCTCAGCTAGCACTAGGACAGCTCCTGGCTGGGTGGTCAGCCCACAAAGTCTGTCCATAGTCCGTGCACATTGCCTTCCCTGGAGTCATCTCAACTTCAAAAGTTCCATTATATTCCATGAACAATGCCCTCAAATAACTCAACACAACTGCTAGAGACTTTGATGCCCATGTCTTGGGGGAGTAAAAAACCCTCCCTTGTAGTGGGCTGACGTCAAGGTCTGTGTCAGTGGTCTCCAAACTGCAAGGGTTCGAAGCTCATCAAGGTCTATGGCAGTGGTCTCCAAACTGCAAGGGTTTTTTAGCTTGGCAAGGTCTATGGCAGTGGTCTCCAAACTGCAAGGGTTCAAAGCTCATCAAGGTCTATGGCAGTGGTCTCCAAACTGCAAGTTTTTTTTAGCTCATCAAGGTCTATGGTAGTAGTCTCCAAACTGCAAGGGTTCAAAGCTCGTCAAGGTCTTTGGCAGTGGTCTACAAACTGCAAGGGTTCGAAGCTCGTCAAGGTCTATGGCAGTGATCTCCAAACTGCAAGGGTTTTTTAGCTTGGCAAGGTTTATGGCAGTGGTCTCCAAACTGCAAGGGTTCGAAGATCATCAAGGTCTATGGCAGTGGTCTCCAAACTGCAAGGGTTTTTTAGCTTGGCAAGGTTTATGGCAGTGGTCTCCAAACTGCAAGGGTTCGAAGATCATCAAGGTCTATGGCAGTGGTCTCCAAACTGCAAGGGTTTTTTAGCTTGGCAAGGTTTATGGCAGTGGTCTCCAAACTGCAAGGGTTCGAAGATCATCAAGGTCTATGGCAGTGGTCTCCAAACTGCAAGTTTTTTTTTAGCTTGGCAAGGTCTATGGCAGTGGTCTCCAAACTGCAAGGGTTCGAAGCTCATCAAGGTCTATGGCAGTGGTCTCCAAACTGCAAGTTTTTTTTTAGCTTGGCAAGGTCTATGGCAGTGGTCTCCAAACTGCAAGGGTTCAAAGCTCATCAAGGTCTATGGCAGTGGTCTCCAAACTGCAAGTTTTTTTAGTTTGTCAAGGTCTATGGCAGTGGTCTCCAAACTGCAAGGGTTTTTTAGCTCATCAAGGTCTATGACAGTGGTCTCCAAACGGCAAGGGTTTTTTAGCTCATCAAGGTCTATGATAGTAGTCTCCAAACTGCAAGGGTTCGAAGCTCGTCAAGGTCTATGGCAGTGGTCTCCAAACTGCAAGGGTTCAAAGCTCATCAAGGTCTATGGCAGTGGTCTCCAAACTGCAAGGTTTTTTTATCTTGGCAAGGTCAATGGCAGTGGTCTCCAAACTGCAAGGGTTCAAAGCTCATCAAGGTCTATGGCAGTGGTCTCCAAACTGCAAGGGTTCAAAGCTCATCAAGGTCTATGGCAGTGGTCTCCAAACTGCAAGTTTTTTTTTAGCTCGTCAAGGTCTATGGCAGTGGTCTCCAAACTGCAAGGGTTTTTTAGCTCATCAAGGTCTATGGTAGTAGTCTCCAAACTGCAAGGGTTCAAAGCTCTTTAAGGTCTTTGGCAGTGGTCTACAAACTGCAAGGGTTCGAAGCTCGTCAAGGTCTATGGCAGTGGTCTCCAAACTGCAAGGGTTCGAATCTGATCAAGGTCTATGGCAGTGGTCTCCAAACTGCAAGTTTTTTTTTAGCTCGTCAAGGTCTATGGTAGTAGTCTCCAAACTGCAAGGGTTCAAAGCTCGTCAAGGTCTATGGCAGTGGTCTCCAAACTCCAAGGGTTCGAAGCTTATCGAGGTCTATGGCAGTGGTCTCCAAACTGCAAGGGTTTGAAGCTCATCAAGGTCTATAGCAGTGGTCTCCAAACGGCAAGGGTTTGAAGCTCGTCAAGGTCTATGCCTATGGCAGTTGTCTCCAAACTGCAGCCCACAGGCCAGATGTGGCCATTTGCTTATCTTTAACTGGCCCCACTTTTTCTCCCACTGATACGGGACACTTTTGCTCTCACTGGCACCAACAATGGGGCACCATTCCTTCCACTGACACCAATAATGGGGAACTATTCCTTCTACAGACACCAACAATGAGGCACCATTTCTTCCACGGATATTAGGTGCTATTCCTTCCACTGACACCAACAATTGGGCCCCATTTCTCCCACTGACACCAATGATGAGGCACCATTTATTTCACTGATACCAATGGTGGGGTACTATTACCTTCCACTGACATAACAACAGGGCACTATTCTTTACACTGATACCAACATTTGGGTACCATTCCTCCTATTGACACCAACAATGAGGCACTATTCCTTCCACTAATATTAAGTGCTATTCCTGCCACTTACACCAACAATTGGGCACCATTTCTCCCACTGACACCAATGATGAGGCACCATTTCTTCCACTGATACCAATGGTGGGGTACAATTACCTTCCACTGACATCAACAACGGAGCACTGTTTCTTCCACTGACACCAACAATGAGGCATCATTCCTTCCACTGATGAGGGACTATTCCTTTTGCTGACACCAACAATGGGGCATCATTCCTCCTGCTGACACCTAATGATGAGGTACTATTTATTCCACTGACACCAATGGTGTGGCACTATTCCTTCCACTGACACCCACATTGAGGCACCATTACTTCAACTGATACAAGTCACTATTCCATCCACTGACACCATCAATGGGGCACTGTGCCTCCATTGATATGAGACACAAATTCCTTACACTGATACCAGTGGTGGGGTACTATTACTTTCCACTGACAGAGCCAATAGGGCCTCATTCCTCCCATTGACACCAACAATGAGGCACCATTCCTTTCACTGATATGAAGCACTATTCTTTCCACTGACACCAACAATGAGGCACCATTCCTTTTACTGATATGAAGCACTATTCTTTCCACTGACACCAACAATGGGGCACCATTCCTCCCACTGAACCTAACGTTGAGGCACCTTTTCCTCCAATGATATGAGGCACGATTCCTTCCACTGACACCAACAATAGGGCACTGTTCCTCCTACTAATGCAAATAATGAGACACCATTCCTTCCACTGATACCAATGGTGGGGCATTATTCCTCCCACTGACAACAATAGAGCACTATTCCCCCTCCTACTGACCACAGACGTTAAATTTTTTACTCCCACTGACCACTGAGAACGGTCCAAACCCCCCTGAGGTCTGAAGGGCAGTAAACTGGCTCTTTGTTTAGAAAGTTTGGAGACTCCTAGTCAAGGGGATGGAAAAGCACTCCTTGGAACCTCCCTGTTAGCCGATGCTCCCCTATGATATGAGCTCTGCATCGTAGTTAGCGACATCAGAGGGCATCTGACCACCCAAGAATAAGGGAAACATGGCTGCATGGACTGGTCTAATAGTGGCCATACAACATGCAATAAAACTTGATTGTACAGCAGGGCTCAAAATTTCAAGTCCTGAGCTACTAGCCAGGTCTCAAGGCATACTCGCCACCAGTTGCCCCGCCCAACACCTACCATGTTCCACCTAATCCCGCCCCTAGACACGCCCTCATACATCTCATGAAATGACACTTAAAGAGGAGGTCCGCTGAAAAAAAAAAATTAAAAGCCAGCAACTACAAATACTGCAGCTGCTGACTTTTAATATTAGGACACTTACCTGTCCTGGAGTCCAGCGCCGTCTGCAGCAGAGGACGAGCGATCGCTCATCACTCTGCTGCTCCCCCCGCCATCCTCGGTGAGGGAACCAGGAAGTAAAGCGCTCCGGTTTCACTGCCTGGTTCCCTACGGCGCATGTGCGTGTTGCGCTGTGCCTGCTGATTGGCTCCCGCTGTGTACTGGGAGCCAAGTGTTCACAGCACACAATGGGGGGGGGGGCGGGAGGTGACGTAATGCCCGCAGTCTGCCCGAGACTGTGTGGCTGGAAGTGGGTGCAAATACCTGTCCTTAGACAGGTATCTGCACACCCCTCCCCCTGAAAGGTGTCAAATGTGACACCAGAGGGGGGGAGGGTTCCGATCAGTGGGAGTTCCACTTTAGGGTGGAGTTCCGCTTTAAATGTTTTATGCAGAATTAAGTTATAAAATTAAATATTAACAGCAACTTTATCCGTGCCCAAAAATGCAGCCTGCCCATGTCTACCAATGCAGTATGTGTCCCCAGTGCAGCAAAATGTCCCCAATGCAGCAAAATGTCCCCATTTTGCAGCCAGAGTCCCCCACTTTGCAGCCAGAGTCCCCCCACAATTGCAGCCAGAGTTCCCCCCACAATTGCAGCCAGAGTTCCCCCACAATTGCAGCCAGAGTTCCCCCCACAATTGCAGCCAGAGTTCCTCCACAATTGAAGCCAGAGTTCCCCCCACAACTGCAGCCAGAGTTCCCCCTACATTGCAGCCAGAGTTTCCCCACATTGCAGCCAGAGTTCCCCCCACATTGCAGCCATAGTTCCCCTCACATTACAGCCAGAGTTTCCCCCACATTGCAGCCAGAGTTCCCCCCACATTGCAGCCAGAGTTCCCCCCACATTGCAGCCTACCTGTGCTGGGTAGGAGAGGAGCCGGAGCCGCCGCCGCTGCGTTGTTCAAACCGCGGGGAACATTACAGCTTTCAATTCAATAGCTTCAATCCTGGGATGGGTGATCTGTCTATCAAAGGGGGGCTGTATATGACGCGCGCGGCGGGGAACACAGCTATTGAATTAAAAGCTGTAATGTCCCCGCGCTCTGAACATCCAGACGGCGGCGGCGGCCTCTCCTTGCTCGCCCCCCCTGCTCCCAGGCAGCCCACACTTGCCAGCCCTCAAAATTTACTCGCAAAATGCGAGCAGGCGAGTGCACATTTTGAGGGCTGTTGTACACCCTGACATAGTCAAATAGCATGGTCAAATAAACATGTCCCACATGGTGCACAAAATTGACCCTCAATTTTGTGCACCATGTGGGACATGTTTATTTGACCATGCTATTTTTTACATAGTTGTTAAGGTTAAATTAAGAATGCGTGCATGGTTCTATAGCTGCCCACCAACAACCACCTGGCCAGAGACGTGCTGCTGGCGATTTCCTCCTGGGCCCGCCACATCAAGTGTGATGAGACTGCTCTGTATTGAAGCCCCTTTGAACCTCTGGAACATCTTGGTTGCTGATTCTGATGTGCCCATTAACCACCACTCTCTAGACCATGGGTGCTCAACCTGTGGCTCTCCAGCTGTTGCAGAACTTCAAGTCCCATCATGCCTCTGCCTTTGGGAGTCATGCTTGTAACAGTCAGTAGCTTGCAATGCCTCATGGGAATTGTAGTTCTGAAACAGCTGGAGAGCCACAGGTTGAGCACCCATGCTCTAGACCATAATTTCTATGAGACAACCCACTAGGAACTAGCAAGTCACCTTTCCCTGAAATTCTCTCTATCATGCTGGTGTTTTGTTATCTCTGGCCCAGCATCCTCAAGTCCATAGGATCACCCAAATTACATTGTGGTTCCACCACGCAAGCCTTTTTGACCCATTGAACGTAGGTTTTCTAGGGTCCATACATTCTGGTAAGCCTTTTACATGTGGGTGGTTCCTTTCACTTCATCACTTCTTTACTTGCACAGATCTGCATGGTTTGAAGTCGTCACCATATTCTGAACTTTGTCAACACCGAAGTTTGATCACTCTAAGGACAGATAGTCTTTGCATTTTTGCACCCGTTTTGATTTTCCTGCATATAGACTTTCATAGTGTGCTTATGGGGACATTTCTATTTACATTGTTCACTATCAATATTTGAGCACTTTATTTATCAAGTTTTTACGTAGCTATTCATTTTAGTTTTCACATATTTATTCCTTTATATATTTTGATTAGCGCTACACTTTTTTTGTTTCCTAAATAAAGACACTAATCACAAGTTTTTCAGGCACTCACATTAAAGTCCATTGGGGTCAAAAATGACAGGCTTCATTACTTTTTCTGACTGATGAGCAAGAGCACAGGAGTAGAAGACCTATAGCTTCCTGTTCAGGAGACTGGTCAGCCCTAACCTATCCCTGTGCCTGGATCAGCTAGTCTCCTAAACACCCACTTGTCAACAGACCAAGGACAAAGTATTGTTAAAATATAAAAGTAGGGTTGCTGTAGAAAGAGGAAGTGTGGATTGTGACCAGTGATAATTAAGTCTCAACATAAGCTTTAACCCTTGCCCTCCAGAACGTTTTAACCCCATAAAGGGGTTGTAAAGTTTTATTTTTTATTTTTATTTTTTTTTCTCAAACAAAGGTTTTTATTGAGCAAAGGTAGAAAAAAAACATACAGAACTCCAGAGCATAATCACAAGGGAAAATACAAGGAAAAATAAACGATCAGCGTGACACAGCACGTCACCAAACGCTAATAAGTAGAACAAAATAAGGTAAAATAAAATAAGATACAATAAAATAGCCCCCAATCCCGCTCGCCCTAGTGGGCTGGTAAAAGTTTTCAGGTACAGATCAGCGCCCATTATCCCCATCCTACCTCCCTACACTCCAGCAAGTATACAGCCTAACGTGACATACATATGTTTCCCCTCATCCCCTACCTAGAACATGCGATCATACACAAGATCTATCGGGGCCAGACCCGGGACGTTGAGCCAAGGGGCCCATAATTTTTCATATTTACCACTGGTCCCTCTTCTTTGATACACAACCTTTTCCAGCCTCAATGTGACCCCCATCTGCTTTATCCACTCCTGCACCGTAGGTGGATCAGTGTCCTTCCAGTGCCTTAGGATCACCAAGCGAGCCTGAAACAGGGCTCTACCGATAGCTTGTCTAGGGATATCCTCCACTAGGAGGCCCTCAGTTATCCCCAGTAGACAAATCTTGGGCTCCAAGGGGACACGAACCTGGAAGTCCCAATTAATAGTGTCAATGACCTTCGTCCAGTATAAGTGGAGCTTTGGGCAGCGCCACAGTAAGTGGATAAGATCTCCGTGGTCCCTGCTGCACCTAGTGCAGCAGGGGTCTGCCCCCAGTCCCATGTGTGCTAGTCTGGCCGGTGTGTAATGCACCCTCGGGAGAATGTAGAGCTGCGACAGTCTGTGCGCCACATTCAGGAAGCACATGGGGACCGCCTGTAGGGCCTCCTCCCACTGCTCATCCTCGAACGCGCCTACGTCCTGTTCCCACCGAGCCACCGCCTTCAGATGGGCTCCCGGTAGGAAGAGATTTAGAAACATGGCATAGCTTGTTTTTTATTTTCTAAATAGGCTCCTTCAAGCTAGTGCATTGTTGGTTCACTTACCTTTTCCTTACATTTCCCTTCTAAATATTTTTTTTCTTTGTTTTCTTTGAATTTCTCACTTCCTGTTCCTCTTCAGTAAGCTGTTCAGTAAGCTGTTCTGGCTGTCTAACCACTGCTCAGATGATGGTGGCAAGTTTACTGAGGAGAAACAGGAAGTGAGAAATTCAGACAAAAAAAAAACATTTAGAAGGGAAATCAAAGGAAAAGGTAAGTGAACCAACAATGCACTAGCTTAACCACTTCATTACTGGGCACTTAGGGCCAGATTCACAAAGCACTTATGCCGACTTATCACGAGATGCGCGGCGTAATTGAAATTTGCGCCGAGCGTATCTTTGCGCCTGGTCCTCAAAACGAGATACACCTGAAATCCAGGTTTTTCCGTCCTACCTAAAATAATTACACCGGCGCTTCTTCGCACGCAAAATACGCTAGACACACCACTGTTTTGATAGGCAAAGATGCAAATGAGGGAGATAAGGCGATCCACAAAATTAAGTGTGTGCGGCGTAGATTACGCCCTGTGCGCTTCTGTTAGTTTCATGGTGTAAAATTACACTTTATAAAAGGTGCCCTAATTTTACACCAGCCGTGTAAAGGTCAGCTAAAGCAACACCATTAAGGAAGAGCTGAGCACATACACTTGCAGGACAACAATCTGTATGCCAACATGCCAGGGGCATCCATGCTCATAACTATACTAGTGACTTTAGTAACCGAGGGTACCCCCTCTTCTGAGGGAACAGCAGTCAGGAGAATGCATCTTTGCACAGTAAACACACACATTAATCATGGCACAATGAGAATGCATGCATGCACACCCACTGTGGTCCCTAGCACAGACACATCACATGCACATCTAATTGGATTAGATCCAAGTACCCCCAATGGTACTTGGGAGCAGTAACGCCACGCCACGGCTCCAATTATGTCACTGTGCATTCATACACCATTCACATGGACCTGGGATCACTTCTCCCTGGTCCTGGGGATCCCTAATCCTAGTCTGGCTGAGGGTGACACCCTTATTTAATCAGGAATGCCACCCCCACATTCACACATCATTCACACACATAAAACAAATCATAAGTACAGTATACTAAAATAAATAATAAAAATAAAAAATCAAAAGTAACCCCAAAAATTTACGGCGGCGGCGTGAGCTACGCCTGGGCCGCCCACGGCCACGGCCCACCAGGGGAGACTCCTAGGGGGGGGTGAGCAGGGGAAGAAGGAGACTCATGGGGGGGGGGTGAGCAGGGGAAGAAGGAGCCTCCCCTGGTGACTGTCCTCCTGCTGGCCTGCCCTCCAAGGCCACTGCAATTCTGTTCAGACCCAGAGTGAGGGCAGCCGTATTGGCCTGGACAGCCCGGGTGTTGTCGTGGACAGCCTGGGTCAGGGCACTCACCTCCTGGGCCACGCCTGTTGTTGCGGTCTGCAGCTCACAAATGCATGTGATGACCGCCAAGGAGTTTGTGGCCACATCAGTGAGTGACTCCTTAATTGAGCCCAGGCTGTCCTCCATCTGGGTCAGAGTCTGGTTGATCTGACCCAGATGGCGGGTCTGCCGGGCATTGTCCCTCTGCAAACTGGCCGGCAGAACCTCGGCCACCCCCCTGGTCTCATGGGTAGCCCTCCTGCCTGCAGCTGAGTCTTGTGGCCTGGGAGGAGGGGAGAGAGAGACCCTTGTGGGTGGAGGCCTGTTGGGGGAGGAGTGGGAGGGGCTACCCCTGATGGTGGCCTGACTGCTGCCAGCCTCAGGGGTAGCCTCAGGGGGAACCACATTCGAAGCCAAAAGGATTTGCCTGGCAATGTCCATATCTTCATCCTCAGCCTCCCCCCCTCATCCTCCCCCCTCAACCTCCTCATGAGGGGAGGTGTGGCCACTCCCCTCCCCTGGGGACTCTGGCCATTCTTGGGACTCTTCTGCAGCCTGTTGTCCTGGGGATGGTGCATCCTGGCCTGATGGCCCAGCAACCTCCTGGGCTGATGGCCCAGCAACCTCCTGGCCTGATGGCCCAGCAATCTCCTGGCCATCTGTGGAGGACACAAAACATTCACAGGTTGGAGGATCCACACACTTGGCACATATTCCCTTCCCCCACCCACACATGCTAATCACCAGATAGAAAAACCCAAAAATTACCTGTCCTCACAGGAGAATCAGATTGAAAGCCAGGCAGGCCCACCACCTGCTGGCTATGGAAACACCGGGCCACTGCCCATTGCTCCTCAGTCAGCCTGACGGGGCAGGGTGGGCCTCCTCCAGTGCCCGTGGCATGGGCATTGATCTTGGCCATCTTGTCACGGACCAGGCTCCTAAGATCGTTGATCTTCTTTTGAATCCCACCGGGGGTCCTCGTCTCCCCCCCCCCCCCCCCCCCATTGATCTGATCAGTAATTTTCTTAATGATCTCCTTCCTCCTGGCCGGGGGGGTGTTCCGGCTCTCAGGGCCATGCAAATAACGCCCATATCGGGTGATGGCCCTAGCAAGAATCTGCTTTTCTGCGACTGGAAAATTCAGCTTCCTGCGCTTCGGTGCCATAACACCCAACACTCAGCACCAACAAAAAACAAACACAACAAACAAACACAAATACTCAAAGGACAAACTCACACAAAAAGCAAACACAACAAACAAACACAAATACTCACACAACAAACACACACAAAAATCAAACTACACAAGCAGACAGCTAATACAAATTCAAAAACAAACTCCGAAAAAACAAACAGAAAAAAAACTCAGAAAAAAAACAATCAGAAAAAACAAACACGGAAAAAACAAACAGAAAATACACTCAGAAAAAAAACACAGCTACTACACTCTACTACTCCTCCAAATCTTTGATCCAACACTAAACTCACCAACACACACCAACAGACGACAGAGCAAAAGCAACTTGCTCTAGGAAGGGAAACACAGGGATGTACTTTTGCAAGGGAAGTGTGTTTGTCTGGGGCTATTTATACACAGGGCGATTCTCAAACTAAGTACGCTTGGCCTTTTTCCTATCTCACTGATTGCGCCGAGCCAAGGTCTGCAC